>NC_064438.1:44181955-44484986 GCF_023343835.1 Lagopus muta
CTTTAAATGGGTTCAAGATTTATTTCCGTGTTGAGGATAAGCCCATATATGCTAATATATTTAGATGGCTTCAGAGCTGTGCTCCATTGTTGGTTTTAACCAGCAGTGATTTCTTTAATAAAAACCACAGCTTTCAGCTATTTGGGCTAACCTGCAAACCCTCTGTGGCAGCAGCAGAGAAAGCTCCTTTGGCTTGGGGGGAACTGGGGAGGCTGGTGGGAGCTGCAGGAAGGAAAGAAGCTTGTTTCAAAGTAAGATGATCTAATGTAACAGTCTTCAGATTCGTAAAAGTGGAAGCAGATTGGAAATATTTTTAAGTTTCCTCCACATGTTCTGTGTTGTTAGCAGAGACTTTCATGGATCAGTTCATTAGGAGCTGCTTCCACTTACCCCCATGTCTCCTGAGTGGAGAGATGAAACACACATTCCTGATCACTGCTTCCTTCAGGGATCCTTATTTACTCAGCATCAATACAATGACAGAGCAAACACAGCTAACATGTTCCTGGCTTTACCAGAAGGTGGATGACTGTCCTGCACCCTCTGATGTAGGAGCATCAATCTCTCACCTGAATGCTGTCAGGTGGCCACTCAACATCAGCAGGTTTAAAATAAGCTTTAGTAAGGTATGCATAGATTAAAACCAAATTTCTAAAACTTCAGTCAATAAAACATACACCTGAAATGTAAGAGAAAGGACTAAGCTCACCTTAGATCTCATGAGCATAGCAGTAGAGCTCCAGGATGCACATACTTCCAGAAGCAACGCTAGTAGACATGAACTCACTACTGAGTGCTTCTGAGACAGAGCAGATACA
The DNA here is from genome assembly GCF_023343835.1 of Lagopus muta. Classification (NCBI taxonomy): domain Eukaryota; kingdom Metazoa; phylum Chordata; class Aves; order Galliformes; family Phasianidae; genus Lagopus; species Lagopus muta. Next base: position 44,182,774 of record NC_064438.1, read on the forward strand.
ACATCTTTGTACGTGTCATTTAGGGTTGTTTACAAGCAGATTACCAAAATCCACATTATTCAGCTCAAATCATCTCAAGTCTGTATGTAAAGAGATTCACAGTTTGTGAACATAATTCCACCTTAATGCCAAATAATTTCCACGTCTGAACCCAAATCAGAGTTGTTTGCATAAAGCCATTTCAGAAAAATCCTGTGAGTGACCAACACACCTGTGGAAGGTGTCACAGCACACGGTGACACTTCTGGCATAGCTCTGAGATCATTGCACATCAGCATCTGCTGCAGTCATTCCCTAATGCATGCATGTTTTTCATAGTGCCCACTGGATTGTATTGTTTTCACATTATTCACAAGTGCTCTTGTCATGCAGAAGACTGCATGTCCCTTCTCCTTTTTAAAAACTTTTTCTCAGCGGTTTCATTTCACCTTTGAACAGTTTTATTTATTTCAATTTATATATTAAAAAAAGAATTTATGCTCCAGTAAATATGACTGCAGATAGATATCTCAAATCAAGACACAAAGTCGCCAGATAGCCAGCCACCTACAAAAACATAGCAAGTTAGGTCTTCCTTCCATAACTAACAGACCTTATGTTGTGACTTTGGTTGAAGTAAGGCACTGCAAACGCTTTAAACATGTTGCTGTTCTGCAGCACATCCACATGCCCTGCCTCCTGTCTGCACAGCCTCACTTTCTTCTGGATTCCAGAAAGAGAAAGTAGCAAGAACAGATGCAGAACATTCATGTAGATAACTTACCTTTAAAAACTTCAGTTGCTGGTAACTTCTTACTCAGTTTCACATTTATGTTGTGGGTGAGTCGAAGCAGAAACCCATCTGTCCTCCTACTTTCACATCTGACCTCAAGCCAGTGGACCTGTGGAACTACTCTAGCATAGACAACACTGCTCCAGGATGCCTCTGTGGCTGTGAAATGGTTGATACATGGAGGGCTGAATGTCCATGGTCGCTTTAGTGATGTTAAGAAACATAATTTAGTGAGGGAACCAAAGTAACTTCTGTTGTGTGGAAGGGAATCTAAACTCCTGATGGAACTGCAGGAGCAGTATAACTCTTACCAGACAGTTCTCTAACTAAAGTTTCTGAAACCTGTGGAGTTTGCAAAAACACATGCAGCAATTATTTAGGCAGTTTAACCCTTGGTCTGTTAAAAGGATTGGACCAACATGACAATCAATTCCACAAGAACATGACTTCTTCTCTAGGTGGGCTGTGGGAGACAGACAGGCTGATGTTGGCTACCAGGTGTGTATAATACAGACAGGTATGTTTTATAGGTAACTTACTGCGAGACATTCCAGCTTTCAGATCCTTCCACTCTTATGATACAGGAGATCTGTCTTCTGGCATTGGGCACTGTTACCTGACAATAGCTCTCCTCTGTGAACAGTAGAAAAAAATCTAGAAATCTTGGAATTACTTCCATTAGTGTAAAGGTATGCTTCATGTGGGGACCAGGTACTCTGCATTTGAAATTCACGAGAAACTTCTGCAGCCTCAAGTATCTGGTACAACAACCTTAGTGGAAGAAGCTGAAACAGAATATCTCCATGACTCAATAACTCTCAATAACTCTCATGACTGAGTATGACTCAATTTGATCACCATTAGGAAAAAATTAATAGAAGAACCATATTGGAACAGCATCTATCCCAGGAACACAGCAAGCTGGATCCACAAGCAGTGAACTCTGCTGGAAGTCATTTGAGTGGCCTTGGTGAGTAGGTTTATCCACAGATGTTTCTGCTAGAGAACTGAAGGAGCTGGAAAGCTGTATGGTCAGTAGTCATTCATTTTGTAGAGACTGTGGTTTTCAAGGTGAAGATGCTGAGAACACCTTCTGTCTGGTACCCCGGTAAACCCAGGCTCAAAGCTGGGAAGCATACATGAGAGCAATTGGCACCAAGTTTCAGACATAGAAAAGACACTGTTCTGTCTTCAGTCTAGGACAGATAAGGAAGGAATGTAAGAGCACAAGGGTGGCCTGTTGCCAAGTGTAGCTGTCAGGAAGTGGCATACAAATCATCTTTACAAATACATCAGATAAAGTCTCCAGGTTCAAGTACTATGTCATGTACAATATAAATGTAAATGTGTACATACTTGAAATTATATAGCAGCCCTTACTGACACACAAACACTCCAAAATACTAAGTATGTGTGTTTCTGGTTACCTTACAAAAGACATACGTTCTTAACTACTTCATACAATTCTTTTTGAGAAGCTGTTGAGTATAATATTCCTTCCTCTCCATCTTATTTGCATTTAAAGTACCTAATGAATTACCCTGCAAAATAATGTAAAATACTCCATATAATACTTTGGGTTTATCCTGTAACCATCCCATGGTTACAGTTAAAATACGATTAAGATGACTGAGCCACTTTTAATACAACACACACAAGGCTTTCTTGCCATGTGGGCAAGTGGTATTAAGAATAAAAAGCACTGACCAAGGAAGGGATAGAGAGGGAGAGTTCTAGAATAAAACTTTGTCTCATAACATCATTTTTCATCCCCTCCTAACACATATCCACTTTTTTTTTTAATGTCCATTGCTTCTTCCAATCCCATTATTTCTGTTTTCTGAAATATCTCTAGATTTTCATAAATAAAAAAGTGAAAGTCATGGAGCAAGAGCATACCCACTCTTGCCCCCAACTCACTCACTTCCCAACTCCTTACATCTTCCATGAGCGTCACATATGTGTAGACATGTCCTGCCAGGCTGCAAGCACCAGATAACTGGAACAACTAACTGTCCAACTACGAGTTAGACAGCATTACTAGATATTCAGCTACATATTTTACCAGTACTTTAGAGCTTCATAAAAATAAAACGTTCAGAAATACTTCTATTATTCTTTTGACTATGACCAGTAATTTACCGACAGTACTTCTACTAAATGAAGTGACTGAAGTCCAAAATCCAACATCCCTATCCATACTATGAAAGTGCCTTATATATTAAGAGATGTGGCATCATACAACACGAGATGAAGCACTGAAAAACTGAAGGAACATTAAAAAAAAAAATCAGCAAAATCACTACTACTCATAAGAATGACTTCCTGGGCCTAGAAGAGACGTGAAGATGGACAAAAATGTGGAGCAGAATGCTCAAGTGAAGTCTAACAAATTGGGAAGGATTAAAATTCAGACTAATTAGAAAAACCTGCAAATTACAGATTTCCCTTTCTGCTCTGACACCAAAGTTGCAAAAATGATGCTTCAGACAGGTTATTAAGATATCATAGGCACCCTTATATTGCAGCAGATTGTACTTGTCTTGTAGTGACCTATTTTGCTGAGAACTGCCCTGACACATTCCAAACTCATTGCAAAAACTTGACCTTTGGGTGTGATTTAATACGAACCTTCTGAGGAAAAGATGGCTAATTATTTTTCCCTGATGCATACTTTCATTTAAATCTGAAATTACTAACATGCATTAATAATGTTTCAGCAGAAAACGTTTGGCATTTGTAGTTAGCACAGACTCTTTTTACAAGAACAAATTGCTAACCTGAGATTTTGAGTGTTGTCAACTATTATCCAGCTTTGGACTTCAGTTTCTCTTACTTCTATTGGTACCTGATACATTAATGCCTGTAACATCCTGATTTTTGCAACATTGGTGCTTTGATTGTTGAGAAGTAAATCAATGCTTGAAAATATATAAGAAGGGTTCTCTTGTTTGCTGGGGAACTGAATAAGCTCTCATTTATGGAAGCACTGCCATCCAATCAAAGCCATCTGTAAAAACGATAAGCACAAACACTTAGCTTCAATTACTAATTAATATAATTTAGATTTTGGAATAAGGGGAAAAAATGTAGTCACTGAGTTAGATCCAAAGATTAATTGCTGTATTTTAATCGAGTATTAGAATAAATTTCAAAAGATGGTATCCTTGTAAAACATTTATTTTGCAACCATCTTTGATTCACTAAAACTGTTATTCCAAAGGAAGTCAAAAGACTAGAAAAAAAGAAAAAAAAAAACCACTAATGCCATTTTCCTTCAGCTTTAATTCTTCTTTTTTTTTTTATTTTTGTTAAGTCAAATAAGTCATTAAACTGGTATTCCTAAATCATCCATTTTCCATTTTGATGAGTTAGTCTACCATCACTGTTAAGAAATTTCAGTCTCTTTGGAATACTAATTTCATGTTTATAGTTATCTATTTTTTTACTCCATCCTATTTTCCCTGATTTTTTTTTGCAAGACAGTTGCTGATGTAAAATTTAATATAAAATATTTAGTCACAAAATAGTATTGCTTTTATGCACACTGTGATAAGATTAAGGATTTTTTTTTTCCAATAAAAACTATACCACCTTTCATAAAATCCTAAACACATGTGATGCAGAACAAAATTACACAGGGTGAAACAGGTACCAGCACAACAGTGAGATTATATTACATCAAAAAATTTTAATGGTCCCAAATATATACTCAACAACTAAGCATACACTCAGGGGGTCAAAAAAATTATGACACAAAAGTGACCACATCTAGAATTCCACTCAATCTTTAATCAGAAAGGGACAAACAAATCCCCCACCTCAAAAAAAAAAAAAAAAAAAAAAAAAAAAAAAATCTGCAGTTTAAAGGGCAAAGGGAACAGATTAAAAAAAAAAAAAAAAAAAAAAAGAGGAAACTTTCTATTCGGCCCTCCCCCACAGAGGTTTTTAAAACCTGTTGTAGCTTGACTAAAATGTTCAGAATGTACGATTTTCAAAGGCAGGTCTCTTTTATACAAAGAAACTGCTGGCATTCTTAACTAGCGAAGAATTATGGCAAAAACCGCCTTTTCTTCAGAAGTCTCATGTATGGTCCAAGAAAGCATATTCTGATTGTAGCAACTGACCAGCCAATCCAGAGTTCCACTAACAAAACTCCTGCCCTGTTGGCTTTTTTGTTTTTGTTTTCCATTTCCTTCCCTGAGAAAAGGGCAACACGTGGTCCAAGCTGGAGAGCTCAAAGGCGTAAGTCTTTCCCCTAAACGAAGTATTTCCCCTTCTTCTGCTCCTTTCAATTGGCACTTGATTGGCAGAAATCCATTTGTATAGGTTGGTCTGTGTTACACACAGTAATTCACAAAAGATTGCTGCTTTGTTGTGGGTTTGTTTTCTAATGGAAAAAATATCCTTCCCCCAAATGGTAACGTTCTTCAGCAGTTGCCATTATGATGACTCAAGCTTTGCTTTCTTTGACAAAGGTAAAGTTTCCTCCTTATCTTCATCTTCATCATCCTCTTCATCATCATCAGGATAGTCTACAAGCCCAACGAGGCCTCCCTAGAAAGACAGACACAACTACTTTAATTAAGAAAATATTTCTACTAGAAAATGATTTTTGCACAACATACTGCCGCAAGGACACCGACTCGTCATGTTTTGGACAAAATTAAGCCGAACAAAAAGTATGAGCCAAGATTATATTATCTGAAAAATAATTAAGTTATTCAAATGAATCCAAAATGGGGTTTTAACTATCCCACTGGATAGAGATATAACAGGAAGCAAATTCAAAAATTTACTTTGGTTTGCTAAATATACACCACAGCTCAGTCTGTGAAAGTGCAAATTTCTTCCACCAAGCATAGCTGACTGCAGCAACAAGCAATCTGGAAGCATTTCAGAAATAAAAACAGAACACCCTTCGATTTGAATTTACAATTGGGACATTTTTATGGCACAGCCTGTCTTCATAAAAGCTAGTTTAAATGTTCAGTAATTAAATTTAAATTCTCTTGTACCACAGTAACCACAAATCCAGGATTAGCAGTTCTAGACCCACAAAGAAGTGCCACCGTCTTCAAAAATTATGACTACTATATGTCACACTTTCTGAAGCTCAACAAAAACTTCACTATGATGACAGCTGCTGATTCTTTTCTTAAGGATCACGTTATTTACACAGACGATGGGCATTTAAAATTGAACATTTCAGCCAACTTTGGTCTGGACCAAAATGCACACATTAAATTGTGCATCTATTAAATTGCACACATTTTGTACCATCACCACATTAAATTGTGCATCTATTAAATTGCACCATTTCGTACCATGTAGCATAACACTGAACATACAAGAGGATCAAATAATTACTGAAAAACTTTATTTCAACATTTCTAGTTTGTGAATGCAGTACCTTTATAAACAATACATGTTAGACTGAAAAAAAAGAGGAATTCATGTTTGAATTTATTAATGTTTTTTCAGTGCACTGCATATTCAATGTAACCTGAACATTTTTTGTTCCATCACTACTGAAAATTTCAAGCTAATTCTGTATGTATGTATTCCATATGTAAAGACTGCAGTCCATACTTAAAGAATTATACCATATGAGAGGCATAGTAGAAAAATTACAAGTATTTGGGTATAAATAGAGCTTATATTTTTCCTTTTCATATATACCAAATCTGGAAAATGCTAAGCATTAGACAAAAAGCATGCACAAACCACACAGCCCATGACTGCTTATTTTGTCAAAATTCCTACCAACTTCAGAAACTTGCTAAAGAAAATTCCAAGTCTACAACAATGAAGTCAGACTGTTTCTGTCGAAAATTACCTTAGTTGTAATAGCTGCCATCTGAGATGTGCTTTTAGAAACAGACCCTGGAGACCCAGGGGATCCTGGAGATCCGGGAGAACCTGGGGATCCAGGCAGATTACTTGCAGATGACTGACTGGTAAGGTTAGATTTTGTCCCGCTGGAAAAGGAAAGCTTGAAACTTGGGCTCTGACGACCTGAAAGGTTGGTTTTCAGAAGAACTTCCTTTTCTTCGCTCTCTTTTACTGCAGAGAAAACATGAAAACAAAAACCAACGCAACATTATTGAACAAAACATTTATTGGCGAATCATTTTACTGTGAGGGAAAGTGCTTTGTGCACAACTTGATAAGAAGAGTGATAATAGATTTTCTTCCTTACTACTATACTACATCTAACTGCTGTTGTCACTGGCCAGGAGTGAACACTTACTTATTCTACCAACGACATCACAAGGAGCATGGAAAATAATAATAACAAACCTGAATAGAACTTGGGAAAGCCTGACTATCAGCCAAGATCATAATTTAGATGCTTTAAGAAATAAAAGCTCTTTTGCATCATTTTGCTTTTACAGATAATAAAAGTTATTTTGAAGTGATTGTTCAACAGCTTCGTGCCACAATTTCTAAATCTGTGACCTTCAATAAAAAAAAGCTAAGCTGCAGTACAACTACAGAATACAAATTACGTTTTCTGTTTAGGCCTACGGCATTCTTCTCATCACTTACATTTTTTCCTCTCCATGAATTTACTTATAGGGTCCATAATATCTTCGTCATTTTTAGTTTTGTCAGAAGGGGGCACCACTGCCTCTCCATCTTCCATATCATCTTCATCAGTATTAAACCACATTTCCTCCTCATCCTCCAGGGTTCTTGCATCCCTCCTGTATCTGTGGTTTCTCAAAATGGAGCGCATGCTGCAGAACAGTAAGTTTGAAAAACTTTGATTCAACCATCAGCTCAAATTAATAACAAAACTTCTAGTTGACATTTACATGGACATTTTATGGATGCAAATACTGTAGTCAGTATGTTTAGTACAGCAAATCATTTGCAAATGTGCAACTTTGTTTGTATTTTCAATGCAAATAACATTAAAAACATTTCTTCTGAAGCATTAAATAAAGTACAGCTCTGGTAACAGCACATTCAGACTAACTGTACAAAATTCTGTAGTTTACTAACTGCACAATGAGATGTTATTTCAAACCAGTGTATCTTAGGTGTTGCATTCAGATTTGTTGTAGTAATTCGCAGTGGTAAATAAAAGGTTGTAAAAAGAAGTTTAGAAACTATAGACGTTTTTCTCACTGTACTTAATATAACCCATCAGTATTTAAGGTCAAATATATTAAAAAAACAGGTGTGTTAAAAAGACAGTCATCCCTTCCTGCTGCATCCATGATTTTTGTTTGTTATCAGTATTTTCTGTTTCTGAGGGCCTTGGATACAAAATGCTACTTTTACCTCTCCTTTTGATTATTTATTCTCAAGTGTTGGCCTATCTTTGCTCCAACATCCTTTTCCCTTGAGGCAGCAGGATGCTAAAACTATTATTAAAAAATAAATCTAATTTTTTAAAGTAATTTGCCAATGTTATAAACTGAATTTATAAGATGCACAGCATTTTAAACTGCATTTATATTAAAATTTTGCTCCTACTGGAAAACTATTACTTAAGTGGCAGTTTTCCAAATACTTCTGTGGCACACATTAATGTCAATTTTGGCCTCCTTACTGATTTGCATTTTCACTTCTGTTTATTTCATTTAGGACATGCACTGTGGCGAGGCTTGCAAAGCCACATATAAGATGTAGGAATACGATAAAAGCTGAGCCTTGCTATGTTATAAATATGTATTTATTGAAGCTGAAATGGATGAAAATCATTATTTCTTTCCAGGAAGAAAAGGGAGGAAATGTGACTTTCTTCAGCAAATATGTTACCTTAAAGTTGATCAAGAGTTTGAAGCAATATGTCTGGAAATCACTCTACTAATCAACTGAATTCAACAACAGACGAGATACAATCAAGTTGAAATTATTTACTCTTTCTGCTATCAGAAAAATCCATCATTATTCCCAAAGCAGAATTTATAGTAAAATAATTTCGAGCCCGTTACCTATCAAGTTTTGGATTATCTTGTCTTTCCCTTTGCTGCTCAAATCGTAGTTTCAGTCCTTTGAATGTCTGCACATAATCTACATCTTCCAGCGCTTTCCAATAATTTTCAATCACGTGTGCCGTTAAAGATTTTATATCTTCCTATAGAATGGAATAAAGATAAAGTGACTTATTTTGCTTCAAGTGAATTTATTTCTTAATGTAATATAAAAAGCAATGGAGATATTATTTTTTAAATATACAATAGAAAACATAATTAATATCTTGTGCAAAAATGACCTTATGCAAAAACTATACTATAGATATGGTTAATAATTTAGAGCTTCAAAGATACAGTTAGGTGTAAGAGTAGTAATCTTCTAAGAATATGTGCTTCAAAATACATGAACAGTACTAAAACTCCATAGAAAATGATTCCAAAACCAGCTCTGTACACTGACAGATGAACTATTATCTGTTGTAATGACTAAATTCAAAAAACAAACACACAAACACACATGCTTACAATATTTAGCTCTCATACTGTTCCTTTCCGCAATTAAATAACTCAGGCAAAAACAAACGTTTGTGTATTTATTTACGACGAGAACAAGATACTTTTCATGAGAAACAAGCATCAGGCTTTTCCTTTGTGACCACACCAGTCCAGCTCCTCTACAGAAAAAACCTGCTTAGTTTGCTATTCTAATTGAACGCTGTGCTTTCTTTACTCAAGAGGGTGGTGGGGCGTTGGCAAAGGAGGCATTTAAGGCCAGGTTGGATGGGGTCCTGATCTGGTGGGTGGCAATCCTGTCCATGACAGAGGTTGGAACTAGAATGTCCCTTCCAACCTCAGCCATTCTATGATTCTGTAAATACACTGAGTACCAAGTGAATTTAATTTTCACATCATCATACCATCTGAACATAAGAAAGAATAAATACATTAACACTGAAAACACTAAGGACAGCTCATTTAGTTGTCATTCAGTTGTCATGTGGGCATATCACACCATAGCGTGACAGCATAATATATGGCACAAACAAAAAGTCTGCTTGAGCTAGAAGGTGAAGCAAACAGTAATTATCTCCAGCACTCACCACTCTGATGAACTCAAACATCTCTATTATGGCAGAGTTCATCAAATTGTAGCGGGAACCATTATTCAGAAATGCTTTGACCACAGGTTCAAACAAAAAACTTTTCATTATGTAGCGGTTGTAGAATTCATCCTTTAGTCCAATTATTTTTCTCTTGAAACGAAGGGCACCTGAGATGGAAATGTTATTATTAAAAGCTATGCTTTAAACAGTAATGCAGTTAAAAGAAAAAAGTATATATCTAGAAAATACTTAGTAACAGTTAGGGAAATTTGCAATGTCAACATTTATAACAGGAATGTTATAACATTAAGAGGAAAGTTATAATATTAACAGGAATATAATATTGTTTATATTCTGAGGACCAGGAAACACATTCAGATATTCTCTGCTTAGTCTTGACCATACTGCTGAACATCTCTTGTCTGTTTTATCATAAAGAAATCCTCCACTGTGATTCTGCAGGACAAACCACCCCTGTTCATTGAAGAAATAATATAGTACTGTTTAACTATGTCACTACTAACACAGAGGTATGGATTTCATTTTTGGAGTGTCTTACAGTAAAGGTAAAATGTTTTCTCAGTGAAAATAAAAGATGCGGGAAATCTGCTTATCCTGGCTATTATTCAGATGTAAGTTTGATTGCATTTAAGTAAGTCCTGTTCAATTAAGACACAAACTATCTAATTTTAAGATTGGCATTGTCACAAATAATAAAGCACAGACTTAATTGATATTCATTGTAAAGCTGCTGAAATTCTAAAGCATGGACAAGAACCTGAATACCCATGCATAAATACAAGTAAAAGTATCATCCTGCTATAAGGCAGTACGCATTCTGATTAGCAACCACATGTAGCTGAATCTAAATTATTGAAAGGCTTCAAATCAAAAATTTGGAGCTACTCCTCAAAGTTTGATTTGAAGGGCTCAGGTGATTCTGTTACACACTGAAATTGAATAAATTAATCTTGGAAAATCTCTTTCTTACACACAACTTTGCTATTACTATGCTGAACACAGTCGGGAATCTACTAGCATGTGAAGAGCAGTACTGAACACAGTGTTTAAAGCAGACATGTAACTGTATCTTTAACTAAGTACCTCTGCTTACTTCTACTGAAAATCCATCAAAACTCATCAGCTCTCTTAGGATACTTGGATTTTGATAATGATTTCAGATCATCTCTACATTGAGATTTAGCAAAATCACTGTGCTTTTTAGGAAAGACCTCTATAAATGCAAAATTATTTACTAATTCTGATATCTGTAAATCTGTGTAAGAAACACAGAGGAAAACAGCAGAATTTGTATGTTCAGTAACAAACTGTCTCATCTGTGAAAAGCTTTCTTCCAGAAGAATGAAGATTCACAGCAAGTCTCATTCACAAAATACTAGTTCATTCTTCAGTATTTGAACTTACACAAAGCCAAGAAAGCATGCTTTGAGGCCATGAGAACAAGCACCCTTCGCAGGATATCTTTGTTGATGATGTAGTTCTTTATGTGGTAAGTATGATGTTCTACGCAAAAAGTTAGCAATTCCAGTATTAATGCCAAGAGTTGGGCTGTCTGAAAATCATCTACAACAAAACCAAAACAAAACCAATTAACTAGGATGTTACCTTCAGAAGTTTACTTCAAATATCCAACACAGTCTGGTAAACACATACAAGTTCCTATATTTTCCCACAGATGCCTTAGGGAATATGATGGAAGGTATATTTAGCCTTTAAAATAGAAATTGAACTAGCCTGTAATGGACTGGATATTTTGTACAGCTCTGGCAGGAAACCCTCTTAAAAGTAGCATGGAAGAAAAAGAGCCTCTTTTAACATTTCTAGGACACAGTCACAACAGTGTATTAAAAAAGTAACTCACATTCTCTTTTTAAATAGACAGAAACAATAAATTAAACACATCAGATTCAATTGTTTTAACAGGCAGTACTACTTTTTAGGAATATCACTAGATTACTGACCACTGTAGAACACGAGCATTTTAAGTAGTAAAAAAATCTCACTTCAAAACCACCTGGAGGCAAGCTAAGATCCAGGAGATCAATTGAACTAATTCCTTGGAAATTTATACAGTTAATTCAGAAGTTCAGAGAACATGTCTTTTTAATTTAAGTACATCATTTCACATTCATTTTGGATGTGCTTTAATATTAAAAAAACATTACTGCTGCTAGCAGCCAGCAAGAACAGTCACTTTATTACTCTCATGATTGTCTTACTATGATGTAGAACCAACATCCTTACTTTCTGCAAAGCATTGTGGCACAAATGTTCTGCAGCACTTTTGGACCCTCTCTGGTAATCTCTGACTTCAAAAAAACACTGACACCTTTTCAAGTCTATGTCACAGAACAGTCTCATGAGTCACTCAAAATAATACAAATGTTTAAATATTTTGCTGAAGTTTAAGCAAGTGCAGTTCACTTATTAAACAGGATTCTTTGCTGAATTTTATACTTGCAAATAGTTAATGTGCAAATATTATATTTTAAATGATATATCATTGTCTCAGGTACTCTTATAAGACAAAATATCTCCTTTGACATTTACTCTGTTCTAAACATCAAGCATCTGTCTAAATTCAACAGCCCTTGATGTACCCAACATCCAGGGCAACATTACCTTTGCTAGGCTTGTCCTCTGTAGTATTGGCCAATAAGGGGGCTGTCAGAACATGCATACAGTGCTTGTAGAAGAAACCCAAGAACTCTGTCTTTTCTGTTTTCTACAGGATTAAAATAAAATAAAATAAAAAATTACATATGTAACATACAACCAGCATCCAACTGCAATTTTATTTGAAGGTATTTACTTACATTGGCAGTGGCAAGCATATTTTCTGGATCAACTAAGGTACGAAGCAAACCCATTAGTAGCACTGCACCTCCAAGTTCTGGATCTGTGTCACAAATCATGTGTTCTATTATGAGGTTAATGAGTAGTATATCCTAACAAGAAAAAGAAAGAAACAAAAACAAATCTAAAAACCAGTTCTAATGCTTCTCCCCACCAAAAAGAAAAACCCTAGGAGAAATAAGTTAACTCTGTATTCCAGTGACACATTTTGGGTGGTTGCTCCATAGCAAGAAGGCAAGCATAAAGAATCTTTCAAAGCAACTAAAAATGATTCTGAAGTTAAGAATCTTTAGAATTCACTCTGAAGGGAAGCTCCAGAAATAACAAAGTAGGAAAGATAACAATCTGAAAATTCAACTGATGTTTGGAAGTGTTTTCAGAGTTCACAAGTTTAAATCTTAATACATACTAGTGTTCCATTCCCACAAACGTACAACTCTAAATTTTGCTGTGCTATGAAACTTGATGAAATAATTTTCACCTCAAAATAATCCCTTTGTGTACTCGCAGAAAACCAGAACAACATGTAAGAACAGAAAACAATATTTATATTTATCAAACTCTACGCTAAAGTTGTTCAGTCTCTGCTGTCCCTCACAAGAGAGGACAATCATCCAACACAAGTGGCTGAAACCAACACCATATTTCTGCCATCTTGGCTGCACTTCAGCAGTTAAGGTCCCAGCTACTCCATTTTTTCTCTTCCAGTACAGAAGGAACAGCATGAGTAGCAGGCTGCCCTCTGCTACGCTTTTGGTGGATTTAAAAAAACATTCACAATCTCCTCTGTGGAAAGGCAGAATAACATTCTTCTCCACTGAAAACCAGTTTGAACTATCCTTTTCACTACTAGCTGTACACTAGCATTTTGTATTAATCAGTCACCAAGGATCTCCAGGAAACATAAACAAACCTCTGTACAAAAATGTCCCGAAACATTTCTGTTTTAACCAGTTACCAAGGATCTCCAGGAAATGTAAACCTCAATAAAAAACAGAAGCATGCATTTACGGCGACCCTCTACTTACATCATCATTCTGCTGAGCTTCCTGCATGACAAACTCTCGTACCATGGATGGGTTGTATTCAACTAAATATGAGAATATATCTGTGGCTGCACTTCGTACTTGTGCATCATCCATACCCTGGAAGATCAGATATAATCATTTTTTCCTTAAAATAAAGGTTTCAAAAGAATGAAAATCAGAAACCATATAGCTTTTACTTGTTATTCACAAGAAGACATACCTAACTATTATTAAAACTGTATGCTAAAACTGAATCGACTCTAATCTTTTTCTTGTATATTTGATAGCTACTGGGTCAATACATTTTACGGTTTCGTTGTTCTTTGGTCTACTTCCCTACTTTCTTACTTACTTATACACCAAGGAGCACATGAAGATGAGAATGTGAATGGAAAAAAAATACAAAAATATAAGAATGCTTAGGGCACTTACCAATGTCATATCGTAACTGGTTTAAAAGTTTTAAACAATAATTACAAGGTGCTGAACTTCAAGCTGAGACAAGATAAATGAAGCAAATGCTTCAGAAAACCACATGACTAGAATTTGTCATACTTGTTTAAAAAACAACTCTGGAGATAGAAGAAGTTGTTACCACAAAGAAAACTGAGCTGACTTACCAGTATGACTTCTAGTGCCGGCAGTATGCCCATATTTGATAAGGTTTTGAAAAATGCATCTCTGTTTTGGGGTTGCAGTGTTTGAGAGAATGCACAAAACTCTTTCAGAAAATTTACCTGAAACACAGCAGCACCACACTAGTCAGTAATTCAACAAAACAGGTGGGTTTAACACTTTGCAGTAGCTGTCTGTTTCATGTACATTTTAGGGATTTCTTACCAATTCCTGTCTTTTCTCCTCATCTGTGGCTTCATCTGTTAGTTGTGCAAACAAGTCTGTCAGAAATTTTTCATCTTCCTACAAATGCAAAACAATACCATTTATTTGACAATATCAAAAGCCATCCAAGTGTAATATAAATTTCTTCTAAACCATGCCTCCTGCAGTTAAAAGAGAACACACAGTTGTATACTGCATTTAATCATACCAGCAAGCTTTCTAATTCATTTTCCAAACAAATTAATATATTTGTCTTTCTGTTTTCACAACCGCTACCATCAGTTTCACTCTCAGTTACAATATACCTTACATTACCTTTCAGCTGTCTTCTTTTTGTCTTCTACTGACATCACCATTTTGTCTATGACTCTCTACCCTCTCCCTTGGCCAATATCCTTTCCCCCAAACCGCACAATACCTTCACTTCAAATGTTCTTGTATTTGATATGCACAATCCCATACCCAGCCTTACACACATATCACTTTGGAATGTTAGAGATTTCTGCAGCAAAACTAAACCAAAGATGTGATGAAGGTTCTTCACATCAGGAATGAGGTGAGACTGTCTCCCCACTGTTACAAAAAGGCTAAATACTGAAAACCAAATCAAAATAACTGCTCCAATTACACACACTATTCACCGGGCGTTCTGGTTGGCAGCAATGAAAATCCAGTCAATTCAGTTAATTTTCATGCAGTTGATTTAACAGCAGCAAGCATGTTAAAGACTTGTATTGACTGGAAGAAATAGTAGCACTTAACTCCCCATCAGCTTTACAATCCTAATAACTAGGAGATTAATAAAGCAGAAATTAGCCTTCCCATATCCGTTCTCTAATCTTATGCAGTAACAGAGCACTTGCTTGCAATAGATACCTTTGCATGAGAACCAGAAATTTTTCATAAAGCTGTCAGAATGCTAAGCTGCTTCTTATGAAGTCAGTAACACTACATGCTGTTCTGTTCATCCCCAAACCACAGCCCTAGAAAGTTGCCTTCTGAATAAAATTCAGAATCACGGAAGTGCTTCATTTCCAAGAGCGTGCCATGCTAGTGCAGCTATAGTGCCTTCACAAATCAACCCAGGCTCTCCACATTGTACCGTATAAATCCAAAACAGGCTGGCATGAGCTACTACCCTACAGGGCATTTCATCACACTCTGACAAAACCTAAATTTAGGAAATGCCATGTGTTTTATCTTGCTTTGATGCTGTGCTTTTCTTCTAATGTAACCCAGCAGTACAGTGACAATAAAAAAATAATGACTTCAGAACATAATTTCAGGTGCCATTGCTGAGACTGCTTCAAAGACCAAACAAAAAGAGATGAGAAAGGCAGACCTCACTTGAAGTTTTTTGAAATTCACTGAAAGATCAAGCATGGGAAATCTAAAGTCTGACTTTCAGATTTCAACACTCACACGCGTTCAGAATGACTGATTCCAAGAAAGAATTTAAGCTGCTATGAAAAGCTGTTGATCTACCTGCTCTCCAGTCATCACATGGTTTCAGAAATATTCTATTCTAATATTTAACTAATTAGACATTACAGTTAACTTAATTAGCTTACAGTAGAGGCATTAGTTATTTACACAAATCAAAAAATAACAAAAAACAGGGCATACAACCATTTCTTTCAAGGAACATGCAAGTTCTCCACGATTAGCAGTACATTTAAAAACACTTCTATTTTGAGGTGATGTGAAACCAATCTCATTTATCAAAAGTATCAACAAGATGCTTGCTTATGCCCAGGTAGACAGTGGAATCCCCATTTCCATTCTTACTGTGAAAGAAAACCTTCTCCTCTTCCACAAAACCTGGAAGTACACTCAATATCACAAAAATATCTCAGAACAACCACTGGGAGGGGGAATTTGGCATTTAGATACATCAGAGCCATGATGAGCATGCTTCTACAGAAAAAAAAAAGAAAGTACAGAGTATTATCTAAGTATCAAATGACTCCTTTTGAGGCAGAATGTAAAAGGAGGAAGTGATCCATGACACATTCACCAATCCCAGCAAATGGAACCAGGCTGAAGCCCCAGCACAGTTCTGAGTCTCACCTCCCACCTTGTGCCATGGCCACCTGCAGCGGGAGGCAGCCCTCACACCCTGTGCCCGGCCTTGCAAGCAGCTGCGACTTGCACAGGGCACTTCTGATCACTGGGAATTGAGAAAGCCTTCACTGCTGACACGGTGTTTTGGGAACAATTTGCAGAAGTTCAATATGCAATCCTTTTTCAACTCTCCACAAATATACAATCACACTGGCTTTTCCAACTCCATTTTAAACATAGTAACGGAACATTTCATAGAATCACGGAACGCCTGGGTTGAAAAGGACCACAATGATCACCTAGATTCAATCCCCCTACTATGTGCAGGGTCACCAACCACCAGACCAGACTGCCCAGAGCCACATCCAGCCAGGCCTTGAATGAATGGGGCGTCCACAACCTCCTTGGGCAACCTGTTCCAGGTTTCACACTCTGTGTGGAAAACTTCCTCCTAACACCTACCCTAAACCTCTCCTGTCTCAGCTTAAGACCATTCCCCCTTGTCCTACTGCTATTCACCCTTGTAAACAGCTGTTCCCCATCCTGTTCATATGTTCCCTTCAAGTACTGGAAGGCCACAATGAGGACTCCCTGGAGCCTTCTCCAAGCTAAACAAGCCCAGTTCCCTCAACTTTTCCCATACTGTTATCTTTCTCCCTCCCAAAATCCATTAAATACATTGTGTTTTTAAATGAACACCATTTAAACTCCAAGGGTCTCAGTGCAACTCTTATCTCATTAAATTCATTGGAATGAAGATGGAACTGAGTGACCAGATGTCCCACCCTTACATGGCCAACACGCAGTAAGTGGTGGGTACTCCAAGAAAACCAAAAACAACCCGTTACGAACTTGGTGGTAATGTCCTAGCCCTGAAATGCATTTAGATGCAGCCTCATGTCAGATGCTTAATGAATGGCAGACACATCCTTACTGATGGGGAAAAAATCCCTCACATTTTTAGAAGACTTGTGAACACAAGGGACATTCAAAACACGTGATTCTCAAGCTGTAAGATTTCTGATGAGAATAACGTATCTAACGTTACACTTGTGAGTGATCCAACACAACCTAAGGAACAGCACAATATGAAAGCAGAGTTCATATTTTAGAAGTTACAAAGAACCAACCCCAAATGCTAGAATTACACAAGTGTGTATTTTTTCTCATTTTCATTTTTTCCAACTCTGAAAAATCCTTCATAAAATATATCTGTGAAGTAAACACAGAGCAAAAGCATTTATCTTTGCAGTATCTGGCCTCTTAGCAGACAAATATCAAATCTGTTAAGATATGTATTAGAATCTGTGGAAGTCATCAGTGTTTTCCAAGTAGACTAAAGCTGCAAAAGATAGCCTGCATGGTAATTACAATCTAGCTGTATTTTTCCCCACGTACACAAATTATTACATACGCAACACTTAAACTATCCATATGCCAAACACTAAGAATATTCACTTTTGCTTCTGCAGGATCTGAACAGATGCTCCTAGGATTCTGTATGCTTCATGAAGACAAATTAAGCCAGGTCATATATCCAGTCAGTCATTTCTGTGTTTCAAAAAGAAGAAAACCCCCAGATGAAGGAAGATCACACATGCTCAAAAGAGCACTATGGGTATTTGTGAATAAACTTTCAAAGAAATACTTTCCTCCCAAAGGTCACTTAAAAAAGCATTAACTATAAATTACAGTATGAAGTACAGTTAATTTTCAGCTATCAGACACTTCATGCCTGAGATTGCACATAAATTAAAAACCACTCCTTTCTCAAAACATAAAACAATACAAATATACAAGAAACTGAGCAAAACCTAAGCTGAAAAAGGAGCAGTTTCCATCCCATTTCCCATCTCCATATTCATTTTCAGTATTTCAGCCTAGAAAGTGTAAGTTTCATAAAATACTACCAGCAAACTGAAAATAACAGTTTCCAATGCACACTCCCTTCCTGCAACCACACCAGAAGACTTCACAGTTTAAAATGTTCCAATCTCCTTTATCTCATGCTGTCTTCCCACACATGCCTTCACTCTCTATCAATAGGCTATTTCTGCTTGAGACAACGTGCTGAAACGGATGCAGGAGCCACCCAACCATCTCTGGAGTTTCTGCACAGATCAACAATCATTTTCTTCAATGAAGATGAAATCATTCGCATGCACCAAAGGCAAACTTCTTCCCTAAAGTCATTTCCCACAGTAGGTGGCATTCTTTTACACTTTACTGCAAGAAAATTTTGCTGAGAAGTGGATCTCCAGAGTCATTCCTGAGAAGTTGCAGATAACTGCTGTAAAACAGCTGACCTGTAGGAGATGTTCCCATCCTCACACATTTAGGCCAAACTGCTGACATGCACTGACACCACTCTTCCTCCCAAACACCCACAGACAATTCATTTACATCCCCAGGCTTCTGCTGAGAGAAAGCAACTCTCTGTAAAAGCACTATTATTATATGCCAGCTTATTACCATAGACACCTAATAAAACATAGAGATATACCTAAATGTTTTCAATCCTTTAGTTAATGAAAGGGGTGTGGGACTGTCAGTAATGTCATTTCTGTAATTACAGAAGCTGATTTACCAGTAATGTCATGTGATTGCAGTTCTGGTAGGCACATGAATTATTTTAATAGATATCGAATCTTCCCTTTACACTCCCCAGTCTCCTAAAAATAAAAGACCGTAGAGTCTGAATAACCACTAACAGTCTGTATTCTGGAAATTAAAAACACCACAGGATCTTGCTGGCAAAGAGAACACGCCATTGAGAAAAGGGGGGAGAGAATGGAAGGAAATAGTGCTTGCTCACTCTATGGCGCAGTTTTGCAAGTTTTTGTTGTTTTTTTTTTAAGAACTAGTTAATAAAACAAAGGGAAAGGAACTGGTGACCTCCAGTATGAACATTAGTATGTATTTTTAAAACTGCAAAAGAGCGTCATATAAAGTAAGAAACACCACTTACCTGTCCCACCCCCACTCTTAACACTTGGTGAGCTCCATGTTTCAGCAAAGCTCCTTGGCGGCTAAGACATCTAGACTAAAAGAGGCTGGGCCCCAAGAACTGAGAACATATTAGGAGGGGCTGCAATTGGAAAAAAACGTTATATACGTTAAACGTTTCATATCTTCTGTATCATAAAACCTGTAACTGTGTAGGTCTCAACAGCAGCTAATTCTGAAGACCAGAAATGCTGTTATCACAGGTTTATCATCACGACCAACAAGTGAC
Organism: Lagopus muta; assembly: GCF_023343835.1. NCBI lineage: Eukaryota > Metazoa > Chordata > Aves > Galliformes > Phasianidae > Lagopus > Lagopus muta. The sequence continues at coordinate 44,202,624 of NC_064438.1, forward strand.
ATCTTGACAAAGTTACTTGAAATGATGGATATTAAGATCATCACATCACAAATAAACTAATCTCTACTTCTACAAAAAGTCCACCAGGGTGTTTTTGTAACGATTATGGCAAAACTAACTTTAATGAAGGAGGAATACAGTTCGTAAACATAAGTACTAAAGGTGACCAATTCCGTTCTTAGTTTTGCCACAGGATGTGCAAAAGTTTTTTACCACAGAAAGCAAAAGGAAGCAAGTGTCTTCACAGAATTAACGAATTATAGTTGAAAAGCTGACCTTCAGGGGAGTCCTATTTGGACATCAAATGCCTTAAGTAGAACACTGATAAATTCTGAGTAAAATCAACTGGCCTGTCAAAAAGCACAGGGCACAACCTGTACCACCTCTTTCAAATTTCTTGGCACTTTTCCATTACCAAGGTATGCTTGAGTATACTTGAGTTACCACACAGTCTGATGCAAAAGAGGCTCTTTCAGAGCTTATATTTTCATGGCAGAAGTAATAGTTTTCCTTCTCCTTCCTTCAGAGAAATGAACAGAACACAAGGCAATCCAGTCGCATACACAGGAGTGGCAGCAAGGCACAGGCTAACAATTACTCATGGAGAAGAGTTTACTTCTAATCTGAGACATAAAACTTACTGAAGACAACTCCTCAGTCACAGTCTCAGTCCTGAACAGCCAATCTAAAGTTAACAGCAGAAGCACACCAAGCTTGTATGACACATCAACTAAGTAAGGACCTGAGACTCATCTGCGTCTCCCAATAAACCATCACAATGCATTTCAGGAACACTTCAAATAATCATGAGTTACAAAATAAACATGTTTTTATGTACATACATATGGTTAGTGAGCAGTGGGATGTCCCAAGATGTAAAATTGCGAATGCCAGGAACTCCAGTGGCCAGAAAGTAGACAAAGAAAACTTTACATCTTTCATGAATTAAGGCCCTCATCGAAGTATTGTGATATTATCAGCTACAGACGCACGCATTAAACCACACACTAAAAGAAGAAATACCTTAAAAGTTAGTTACAGAAGCTAAATGAATAAAAGCAGTCTTTTAATTCTTATCTCAGAGTAGCATTTATCTATTATGCTATTTATAAAGAAATGACAAGGACCAATATACATTTCTATACAGGGACTGTGGGAGATGGAGAAAGGGGAGAAAGACAAAAATGCAACTCAACATGCTGCTCTATAAATAAATGAATAAATAAATGCCAGGTAACAGATTTAAACCATGGCTTACAGCTGCACTCAAGTATGTAAAAAAATCAATCAAGTCTTTTAATCTCTTAGAAATGTAATGCTCCTGTAATTTATGATATTCTCTTTTAATTCCCTCAACAACAAGAATTATCAGCAACATTTCTGTCAAACAGACTCTTATTTATATACTACAGAGATCCCTCTGAATGTTTTAAGAGGTGTATTACAGAAGGACCAGGAAATACAATATACCATGGGTGTATTTTACGCCTTGTCTGGTACCACTCAGGCTCCGACAACCTGTAGAAAGCACCTGAACAACTTGAAATATTTATCTTACTTTTAAAGTTGTGCAATGCCAATTCTTCTGCTCTACTCCAAAGGGTATGTACCTCATTCTCAGATAACAGTAAAAGATAAGGTTCAGACATTTGCAGTGACACAACAAATCAAAATCAGACCGGAACCACTACTCCATCTATAAACTGCAACTGACAAGTTTTGCAATCACGCTAAATCTCTGTATTTTAATCCAAGCTTACCCTCCACGTTTCAAACTAAGAATCAACGTTTCAAAATCAGTCACTATATCAAGTTACCCTCAGTTTTTCCCAGTAAGCATGCCCTTTCTGATTTTACAGCATCAGGTCCCCTTTCTAGCTCCCCGTTTCCTTTTCAACATTTCCAAAGCCAGCAGCAGCCACTGACATGAAGACACCCACAATAACCACCCTCCTCCACAAGCACCATCCTCAGCACTTCACTTTTAGCAACCCTTGCAAGGAGGTAAAGGTATTACAGAGACACTAGTCACACTGGATTCTCAAGTGGAAACATCTTAACGGCATCTTTTTCAGCATTTTCAATGTCAGGTTTGAATGTTTTCACAAACCAGCCACCATCAGATGACAGAGGCTTTCTGAGTGTTTTAGACAGGTGAACGTTGTGGTTTTGTTCATCAAGGGCACACACACAGATATAAAGAAGCCTAGCAATAGTCAATATGCCCTAGGTGCTCTGCCTGGCTATTCCACCAAACGACAGTCCTTCCACAAGGCATGTGCCTCAGCTGCCAGGCATGGGTACATGCCCTGCGTACCTGGCTGCCTACCAAATACTCCTTGGGTGGACACAACAGATTCAGGCTCATGCAACTGGGTTCAACAAGATCAGCATTCTGATAACTAAGTGTGGTGGGCAGAAAGGCAGAGGAACTAGTTTTGACACTGATTTGCAACATGAGCTTTCAAGTGCATTCTTCACTTTTTTCTTGTATTTTTTCAGGAAATTAAACAGTGTGCACACTGAGATTCAACTGACGATTAAAATGATTCACTTAATTAGCAGCATCAGGCATTTTGTCCATTGCTCCAGATCAGAAAGCCCCTACAAAGAATTTTTGTTCTTTAAAAATTAGGAGAAATATGATAATCAATCTGTACAAACAAAATACATGAGCTGCAATAATTTACAGAGTTTTTTGAAAATTCTAGGAAGCTCCCAGTAGAAAGATGCACCACCTACTGACAGGTGAGGAATTTCATGTGTTGGTGCAGAATTACCTTCAGATGTGTAGGTAAGAAATCTAAAGCATTGGTTACACATAATCTCTTCATACTTGCAGTAACACATCACGGAAAACTTCTAATTTCATGCAGTCTTATTTAGGGACTTAGAAGACAAACTAAGAAAACATTCAAGCACTATGGCAATATTAGGTTCTGAACTATGCTTTCCAAACAACTAAATTCCTTAATTTCAAAATTAGAAACAGTTATGTATTGGCATGAGATTACATTTATGAAATTCACATGAAATTCCATCCTGTTTTTGGCATGGTAAAACCATCAACTGTAGTGCCAAGAAAGTCCCAAAATACAAGAAAAAATTACAAAACCAATCCTTCAAAATGCAAACAGAACTATTCATTCTAAGCAAGTCTGCTGAGAATTCTATGTGTTTGCTCCATTTAAATCATCAGTTAAAAAGAGCACAGTGCAAAATCTGCAATTTAAAAACATAGATCTAAGAGCTTGGTACTCAAATTCCATGCCTTTTCTTTACATAGCATTTCAAAATGACTTTCAGAATAACTGAAGGTTTCACTGAAGCAACTCAGCATTTCCAGGAAATATTAACAACTTTCTCTGCCTGAGGGCAAATAAAGAGACAGCGAGATTCTTACACTTACCTGTAACATACCAACTATTTCCACTTTATTAAAAAAGATGAAAGAATGAAGTGTTGATAGCATATTTTCCTCAAAAACTGAGGGAGTGGGTAGGACCATATCTTGAATATACTGTACTCTGTACGTCTGATGTATTTTTTGCTTCAACTCTGGATCAGATATAGGAATCACCTCTTTAAATTTCGCTGTTTTAGTCAGAAATTCCCTGTGTTTCCGTGACTGTGATAACGACGGATCGTATTCTAGGCATCCAATTACGTCCATTATACATTCCTCGGAAAACATGACTTCAAAAAGTGCAGTTCTGTTCAAAAGGAAGATTCCCTTGATAATTTCATATAAGTGGTGTAGTCCTTCAATGTTCTCCAAGTCTTCGCACACATGAAAAATTTCTAAGAGCTTCTTAATATAGCCCTCATTTTCCAGTGCTAGCGCAAGTTTCTCACGGCGTAACGGCGAAGGCAGTGAAGACGCCACAAGTTCCGCAATTTCTTCTAGTCGACTCAATTCACAAGATGGCAATTCAAGACCTGGTGATGACATATCATCAAAACGTTCTTCCTCAGACTCATCCACAAGGTCCTGAGTAATATCGACAGAGGGGTCTTTGCCTTGAACCTATAAAACAACACGTTTGCAAAAAATGAAGTTTTATGTTCACTACCACTACAAGGTTTTTTCAAAAAATACCATTTCAAAGGCCACGTGCTTTTCATTTGTATACTCAAAATAGCAGCACAAATGTATGTTTCACGTTGAGCAAAGCTGGTTTGGAAGGTAAGAGATAATAAAAAGATTTCTTCAGACAGAACGCTTTACAAAAACCAGGAGTATTTTAAATACAAAAAGAAAGTCATAATGACTAGTAGGGACCACAACATTCCAATAGATGACTGTGTTAGGCTATTCACTTCCATTCATTCTTCTCTGTAGATAAATTTTCAAATGCAAACCAGCATTACATTATTGCAGTGATAGCTGTTAATGTTCAACTAAGGTTGTTTATCTGTTCTTAATGCTTCTCATAGCTTCTGCAAGCTCAGAGTAGGGAGGCCAGTCTTGTTAACATTTTCAGGACAAGAGAGCAAGCCGCAAGTCAAAATCTGTTATACACTTCCTAAGCACTCAACAGAGGCAAAGAATCCAAGGTAATATCTACAAAGCACTTAAAAACGCAAAACCCCAAACCAACATTTACAAATGAGCAGTAAAAATCCGGAGCTCTCAGAAGAAGAAAGCAAGGGATCTGCAAAGAGATCTCTGAAGATACAATCACAAAACTATGCAAAGTACAAGTTAGTTAAAAAAAACTAAGACAGATGGCTTGGGCACCAGAGTGCTTCAGCTTTAACTGTATCTTAATGGTAGTATCTGTGTGTCAAATCCAGAAATACAGATACATTAAAGGGCAGAAAACTTGCAAATCAGAAAAAAAAAAAAAAAAATTGGGGAGAAGTAATATTCATGGCTAACAGCAAGCCTATACATAGATTAAAACCCAGAGTGCTGCTGAAGGCCACTTATTCTGCTTCTTCACCATCAACCACTTACAGTGTAAGTGGTATCAAAGTTTTCCTTTAAGAAAAAGCTGTAACAACTGAGGAAGCGTAAGATCTTACAAGTACACAAGACAAAAATACATCCTGTTTTGAGGCCATGCTATTGTAAAGAAACTGGATTCTTACAAAAATACTAGCTCTTTATTTAGAGGCTAAGGAAGCTGGGTTTCTTATCTGGGTGTTTCCCAAGAACACAATTTCCCCTCTCCCCCGTTTTGTTTCTGCCCCCAACTTGTGGTCCTTTAACTGCTGAGGTTCTTGAAAATGCTTCTATACTTATTTACAAAAGTGGTAAAGCATTGAAAAGACTCAGGAGTTAAAAAAGGATCTAGCCACTAGCAGTCATGAAGCCTGATTTCTTTTGCTTTATTTCTGAACTCAAAGAAATTAAGCTACAGGACGAGAGAATTATGTAGTAGTTGAACAGCACAAAGAGGGAACGTGTAAGGAATTATTAGGAAAAAATTAGAGAAATTCCACCTAATGTAACATAGCAATTAAGAAAAGTTGCAAGGCTTGGAACTAATTAAAAATACTAATAATAAAATAAAAACAAAACCAATAAATGACAAACTGAACCATTATCAGTGAATATACTGACTAAATTCTTCTGGGTATTGGTCAATATTTAATAACTGAGCACGTTGCCCCTAACAATACTGTTTCAGTCACTATATAGACAGCAACTTCTAGTGGTAAAACACTGTAAGTTAACTAGCACATGTTAAAAAGTCTGCATGCTACATAGGAACTGCCTGATTCTTTAAACCATAAGAATTAAAGCTCTGAGGTGATAACACAGACATAAAGAGCTGTCTCTTACTTCAACTACAAAATCATTCTTTCACAACCTGACAGTCAACAGAAGCAGTGTCATGTTTACGTGAGTTTCTCTTGGGAAAGTCAATACTGCCCTCACATGAACTGGAAGGATAAGTGAGACAGAAGAATGAAAAATGGAGACAAAGAAACATAAAAATTATAGTGAAATTCATAAGAAATACATTACAAAATCAACTAAGAACTTGCACATTCTTCTCTCTACAAGAAAGGCTTAGAAAGAATTTTTTCCCTCCTAGTCAAGCAGCAAAAAAAGTTAATTTTCAGACTGTTAGGAAACTTGCTGAGCACTCAGTTTGATGCTACACCTCCTCAGAAGATAAGAGATCTACAAAGTTAAGTTGAGCAAAATTATCTGCAAAAGTTCTAAAAAAAAAGTTCATATTGGATTTCTGGGGGAAAGTTTTCATACTCAAACATGCAAAATTTGGAGAAGGTGGAAAAGAGGGCATTTCTGTTTTCATTTTCTATCTATTCTGTGCACACTCACCTATTAGAATAGACTACAAATTTTGAACACAAAATTATTTTGGTGCCTCTGTCTTTCATTTATCAAACTTACCTGACATATTTTTTCCCATATTTCATCACAGCCTGCTTTTTCTTGAAAGCTAAGTGCCAAATCATAGTTTTCAGCTTCAGACCACACAATCAAGGTATCCTGTAAAAAGAGGAGGAGCATTTTCATTTCAGGCGATTTATGTTATGTTTTCCAAGACCAAACAATGCTTAAAGAGTAAAATTTTAAACTAAGGATAGCTTGATACTTGATTACAACAGGACGGTATTACAGAGCAAATGTAATCATCCTACTTTCATTCTTTGGATTAAAAACATCTCTGCATAAGTCAGAATAAGTAACTTCTAAAATAACTTGGAAAGTTTTAGTTCACAATTCATGCAATCATAAAATTGCTAATCTCAAAAGGCTCATCTACAACATCCACATTCACCTCAGTGTATCCTCTGATAAGACGCAGCACCATTAACACTGCTTTTTTTTATACTGTTTCAAATGGACCAAACAAAACTGCAATCTTTTATAAGATGAAAGTTAAAATCACTGTCTTGATCTTTTTTTTAGCAGGCCCCAGGAAACACTGTGCGAATGCACAGAACAGCTGCTTGAAGGAACTACAAAATGCTGCAATTGTTAAGCAAGAACAGATCTTTGAACACACATACACAGAGTTAAGTGTCTAAGAGTTTGCTTACATCTGATGCTGAACCATGCACATCATTCCAAACTGCACTTCTGAAAGGAAGTTTCACTCTAGATTTGTTGAAGTTAGTTGACAGTGTGCTTAGCTACACTGACTACCCAGAAACATAAGCTCCCATCTACTTATTTACTTATTTGAATAGGCCAGGAGTTTATCAGAGCCCTCAAATTGCATGTAAAACCAGCATACAGAAAGGGGAAGCTGACCCTGGAAAAAGATAGTTTACCAAACGGTCAGTTTACAAAAATCCACAAAAGAGATCAGAATCTGCATTATACATTGAATCAAATTTTATTTTTGAAGTCTTCTGTTCTCCTGTAAGAGCTAGCTGAAATGTGGCCACATTAAATACACACAGCCTCAAGAAATGACTTTATTTCACTTCTGGCTCCATCAAAACTCAGTCAAGCAACACAACATAATCAATTTGCCATTACCAGAGCAGCTGTACTGCCACAGAGCACTGAAGGGTTTACCTTCCAAATGGCAAATAGTTCACCTTTCCATTTCCAAAGGACTGAAGAGGGGGTGGTACACAGAAGAAAGGGATTTAGGAAGACCACCTCCAAAATACGAAAGGAAGAAAGTCACCGTTAATAGTTTATTCTCTGCAACACTGGTCATGGTGCAAATACTCTGGTAATGACAGATTGACAGCATCTAATTCTGCTGACTCATAAAGAGTACAAGAAGTAAGTTTACAAAAATGTTGGAAGTGAAGGCCCAAAAGGAAAAGAACAAAGTAACAAAGGCGGTTAAAGGGGTAAGAAGAAAACTGAAGTTGCGCCAGTCACTAAACATGGATGTATCTTCAGGTATGGTTACTTTACCAAACAGTCTGTACCTTACTACAGTATGCATCCTATGCACCAGGATCAAAAGCTAAAACTTGAACCTGGCATCAGTGTTGGTAGTGCAGTGGTTTTCAAGACCAACCTCTGATCAGTAAGGGCAGCATTATTTATATTAACTGCTGTCAGTCAAATGAACAGAAGCTATGAGTCTCTGAATAGAAGCCAGCATTGAACCAACACAAGACTTTTTACACTGGGAAGAGGAAGAATGGAAGGAAGACAGAAAAAGGAAGAGTGAACTGAAAGAAATATGGGTAAGGTTACGTTTGGAAACTATGCCCACAGAAGTAAAAGACTGTATTCGGCCATAGCATAGCAATACTTTTCTCTTAAACAAGATCTACTAAGATGCATGGAAGTTCAAGTTGTACTTTTTCACCTCTACAAATTCTGACTCTTTTTCATTACTTCTTTGGATAGCAAAGCTAAGAACTGCAGGAACAAAGTGAACTGCAGAAAAATAATCTTCCAATTTCGTTTATTAATACTGGAAAAATATTTTCCAGTCGCCAACGTTAACAACTTCAAAGTATTCATCTGTCTTATTAGCGCTTAAGGATTTCATATCATAGATTACTGTCAGTGCCTCAACAGAATTTATGAATTGCTACTTTCTGGATTCTTTCATAAAAGAATGTTTGTTCCTATGCCTTTTCTTGTCTGAAAGGGGCTGTAAAAAGAAAGCACAAGAAAGTGAAAAACGCACTGCAGTTTTGCATAACATACAATTCAAAGTTTAATTTCTGTACACAGAAACCTTCATCTACTTCCCTATGTAAAAACCCGTATCTTCTAACTATATAGAACCTCTACAGATTACAATCACAAAAAGAAAAGCAGTGCAAAACTCCTGCATGTATTTTAAAGGAAAGTGACCAAAAGAAATTCCAGGTGTATTCAGACAAAAATCAGGAATAAAAGCCCCCTTTCTGCTTGTTTTATTTAAGGGAACGTTCCTGCAAGGTCTGCAATTGTGTAACAGTGCAATTTGAGTCAATCAATTGCTGTGCATCTCTCAGTTACGGGACAGGACTACATTGCTTCTGAACACCAAACATTGCCTTGTTACTTCCAAAGCATCTGAAATTTCTTAAGACGGCTTCTTCCATCCCAAGAAACAAGAGTGTGCCTAAATGCCCGTATTAACATTAGCTACTGATTAAAGATACAAAGAGATGAGCTTTGCAAATTGCCTTACTATAAACATAAAATCCCCAATCTCAGATTGCTCAGAAAGCCGTTTGGGCTCAGACTGGTCAAAAAGGTACCCATTTTTTCTGCATTATATAGAAAATGTTGTATCTAAGACAAGGAAGTGAATGGGATAACTAAAATGAACTTCGAAATGAAATTTGTTTTTATGCCTTGCCATCAAACACAATTTAAATGTGAAAACTGTTAAACCCTAGATATGCTGTGTTGAGTCATAAAAGAAAGACAAATATTTTATCATCAAAATTTTTAATACTGATTGCTGTGAAAGAATCCTAGCATCCTCACTCCTCACATCTTTCCAGACGCATTAGAGCACTTGGCAACATTTTTGAAAAAATACTATGACAATTGGGAAACTTCTTATGTACGGTTGAATGCGCCGTTCCAAGCATGAAAATCACTTGGTGCTTTACAACAATATTTTGACAATGGTGCCAGCTGGATGTGTCATCATTACCTTAGCACAGAGAAAATTTGTTGTTGCCTTAAAACAGTTTACAGAATTTCATCTTCACTTTCACATTATTGCTCATTATGATTGCTTAAAAATATTAAAACAATTGCTTAAAACAATTCTAAATCTTAAGCAAGAATTCTAAACATGGGCTCTTTTTAGAAGACCCACACTCAACATTCTCATAAAAAGATTCCAGGGGAGTTTCATTTTTTTGGTGCTCTTATAAACATACAGCCTAAGTCAAAACTTTTGAAATTCAATTTGGCATTTCTCTGCTGCTTGTTAATCAGCTCTGTTAGGTATGCTTGGAGAAAGCTCTGGTGCGTTAGAAAAAGAGGACGTCGGGTTTTCAAAGAGCCACTACCATGAGCTACATCTTCACCTGAGATTTCACTCCCAAAAACTAACCTTCAACAATATTTCCGCAACAGTTTAAGCCAGCAAACAGCGGTAATTTATCTAAGTTGCCAGGGCTTAATATCTGCCAATTGCTTTATTTTTGAAATAATTATTTCCCAAAAGATTGTTTTCCTTAATAGAGAGGTGATTAAATGCACACTACCAATCTCAAATCAATCAGCAGTCATGGTTTCATTAGACATCAGATCAGTTTTATTTAACTGTTAGAAGGCTGACTAGCACATGTCGCACTGCATTCATACATTCTCCAAAGCAAGCCCTGGACTTCCATAAAAAGAAATTCAAGAGTAACTAGTATCTTTGCTTGCTTCTGCTAGAAGACTGATTTCAGATCTCCTTCCTGATGTGGTAAGGAACAAGAAAACTTATTTCTTCTCCTCTGAAGCACATTTTTGTTAGCAGTGAAAATATATTTAAAAAAAAAAAAAAAAAGTGAATGCTTACTTATCTACTATCCACCCCCATGAGACTGAGGCTACTATCTCGAAGTAACTGTGCCCCAAATTAGAAAGTCTTTCATCATTTTTTTTTTATTTAAAAAGAATGAACGAATCCCTTCCTACTGGCCCTCAAGTGCCTTAGCCTATGACCCACTGGAAGTTCAGAGTAAGGCTGTTTCTACCCTCCTGGACAGCCTGATGGCCAGCTTGCCTTATCTGCTGAGCCTACATTTCAAATGGCATGACAATCCACTTCTTAGAATCTTGCTATTCAACTACTTGCAAAAGTAGTAGAAGTACAGTCCCCAACTTTCTGCTTATGAAATAAATTACTGGCACTGCCCAGGTTTGTTGAGTTACACATACACAGCTATCATGGTAGGCTGCAGCAAAGTGCTCACGTTAAAAAGTCTCACCTCATTAATGTAATACAAAGCTAATTCAGAATTGGGTTTTATGCACTTCTTCATGCAGAACCTGGTTACCTGCATGTGCTAGCTAGTTATCTCCAAAACTGGAGTAACACATCAAGGCCACATTCAGACTTCCAGCAAAATGTTTTCTGTTAGCTTCTAGGAGAGCTTCCAACAGTCAGACTTGACTTCTCCAGTTTGCCGCTTCACAGCTGCATTTCCATGCGTCAATTACATGAATAAAGTCAATTTACTCGTTCCGTAACAGAGCCTCAATTCACTGGCCTAGCAGCCATATCCAGCAAAATAATAGAGTTCATGGGAAAATTTGTCAAGATAAAGAACATTTGATCATCCACTTAAAATAAGTGAACCAACTGCATGCAGTCACAGTCCTCTCTCTTTTCCTCCCGCCCCACAAAAACACACACTTCCTTACTATCACTGCTGCAATAAGCACAAGTTTTATTGAAAGTTCCGCTGTTGGTTTGCTTGCTTTTGACAGCAAGCATCAGAAGTTCATCTTCTCTGAGCATTCTAACAGTTGTTTTTGGTTCTTTTCAAATGCATCTTCATGGTGAACAAGTTTGATCTTCATCACACAAGGGTAGACTCTTTCCAGCTACGCAGCCAGTAAGCAGTACTCCGGATCAATTTAAGCTTTGTATTCTTGTGAGGAACTGAAAGCATGACTGCCAAAGCACAGGACATGAGACGCCGAAGACTGTGGTACAAAGACAAGACTACGTGAATGTAAGCTGTAAGTAACTCTAGTTTTGTTTGAGGCACAGAAAGGATGCAACTTCATCACTGGGCTACAAGATGTACATGGATGACATAAGTCTTACTGTTCTACTGCTGAAGCACTATCAAAGTGTATTAAAGCGCATTCTTGACTTCACACTCCTATCAGCTTTCTCTCCAGATAAATTCCCCCTTAAGGCTGCATAGGAAGATGTGTAATGTCCTAAAATACAACTGCAAGATTCTTTTTATTGAATAAGAATCACTTGTTTGAGAACAGCCTCTCTGTGACTACTAACACCCCCAAATTATATCATTTTAACCTTAAAAAAAAATTTGAGAACAGCATTAAAAAAAAATCAGCAGTGTAAACAGAAGTCTTTAGAAAAAAAAAAAAAAAAAAAAAGACTTTACCAGGACATTACTATTAAAAGTAAATACAGAAAATAATTTGTGTGTGTGTGTGTATATATATATATATATATATATATATAAATAAAAGTTAATGTTTAAATTATATATACACACACACACACACAACAGAACAAGAAAACTGAGCATACAACATGCAGACCAGGTGCCACATACTGTAGCTAAAACCCACTTACTAAACAGAAATTTCTTTTAAGCTGTGTGCTACAGAATTAAATCCAGTATATTTCATAAAGTTGTTGTACCATTACATGTTTTGTTGGTATTAACATTACAAAATGATAACACACAGGAATACGAGTGGCTGTTCTAATGAACTTTTTTCTCAGTTTAGAAGTGTTCTGCCTGCAAATATTACTTAATAAGTCCTTGTTTTGGAGCCATGGGATGTTAATTTCCTCGAGCTTTCTTACTGTCCCGAGTTATGCTAAGCCTCATGATAGCAGGCTGTCTGGGAAGCCTGGGGAGCAGGCTGTGCAAGCTGACGTAGCTCAGCACTATGCTGACTTACCAAAAGCAGCAGCCCCAGAGCAGGTCTCAAGATTTGCCCAGAATTCTTCTCCAAAGGAAAAGAGTGGGCAGTTGTACCTACCACCATTTATATTCATATTTATATCCAAACAGAAACCTGAATATGCCAAAATAAGTAGCAAGCACTGCTTACAATCCTAAAAAACAAGAAATCTAAAGCAGACAATTTGATAAGTTTTGACTGGAAGTTCAGATTCGCAGAGTGTTTTCCTTTGCTTTTTGTAGTCTCCATGGATGTTTTACATGCCAAGAGACAGGCGGAAGCAAAGCAAACTTCTACTCAGATCTTCATCATTATTTTTACAAAGATCTGAGCTGGGCAGTTACTATAAAACACATATGTAAACCCTGACTACATAACTCATAATGTTTGCAATCCAAGAAACAATCTGTTTCATGCTGGCAATAGTGCGGCAGAGTAGGTAGAAGGTGCTTATATTAGTAGAAAAAAACCTTCACTGTTCATCACAAAAGATGTTGGTATGCATGCTGAAGAACTCAGAGCAACTGACAGAGGAAATACTCTCTAGATACTTATTTATCATACCTCTCATTCCTTCCAACCACAAATCAGGTTCAGTAGAAGACTTTCTTCTTACAAGCTTCATGTCAGCCTGGATGAAAGTCAGAACTCATCCCCTTATTCCATCATATACCAAAATGCCACATGCTAAAGTTGTCATGGTAAGAACAATTTCAATGTATAGCTGCACAGTTCCATCAGTGGATCTTGTGCGAGCTGATTTAAAACTTCTGCTGATTGACAGAGAAAACCAGATCAGAAAACTTGTCTGGAGTAATAAAGTCGATTTTCTTTTGTTTTAGTGAGTTTAGACAGTTCAGAATTGTGAGGAACACAGCTGGAAAGAAGCAGCTCATTACAGCAGCTACACTCCAACCCCAGATCACATGGAATCATGTTTAAATTATGAACTTGGCTTTTACTGAGCAAAAGGATGTGTATACTTTACTTGAAAAACAATGTGCTGCAAAGTAGGCTTACTACACACACCAAGAAAGATTTGGTATTTCTAAGGCTCAGAGTAGAAACCTGAATTCAATGAAAGGCTGCACTGCTTAAACAGTGAAAACAAATTGTCTATCAATTTCTGTCCACATAGCATTTGGAAGCTTTAGGACTGGCACTTCCCATTTTCCAACAAATAAAGTGCTGCTCCGGTAGGTCAGACTCATGTTTAATATTTTTATTTCTCTAGCCATGTTTTTGCAATCATCAGTATCAGATTTGTTCAGCTCTAGATTACAATACACACTCGGCCCCAACTAGCAATAAGCAGAAGTTTGTACTGACAAGCATGCGTGGTGGTTTACACTGATCTTACAATTTTATGCCTACTTTGAGGACACTTCACGCTTGATCTGACAAAGTCTGTTGACACAAAGTTAACCCCTCAAAGCTCTTTGAGCAGATTTGAACCAGCAAAACATGTTTATTTTAGATTAGCACTCTATGCCACAAAGCTGTGAGATAGTCAACATTATTTTAGGAGTCCTAAAGCTGGAGCTACTCTGTCACAGAACCATGACCTCAAGCCAGGGAGGATTACAACTAAGAGCTAGTTTGCTTAGCATTTTTGCTGGTCTTGTCCTTACTTACATCCTGCAATTGATTCTCCACGCCACGCTGCCCTTATCAGTTGTTCAGTACTGACTGTTTATATCGTGTGTGATGAATTATATCAAGGAGCAGATACAAAGTAAACTCAAAATATTTCCAAGAAGGGGTGCTTTTAACCCAGACTGGTTCTACTATTTTCAGCACGCAAGCCTACAGACAGCTGTAGCCAGTGAACCGCTGCAACTACCTGCAAGCAAAACTGAACTGCATCCATGCTTCTAAGAAAACACTTCTCAGTCTTCAGCTTAAACAGTTTAAAATGTCCCGTGCACCTGACAGGATTTTAGCAGTCTGAGATGATGACCAGACGGGCAACAAAACACAATTTGGTTCGGCATTTTCAGTCCCTAAGAGTACCCTGCAGCATCCATCTCAGTAACATCAGCAACCTACAGTCCGCTTCTCCTCATCCACCTACAGAGCATTCTTTAGGAGCCTCACAAAGTGTGTCTTAAATAACTGAAGTGAGGTGCAGGCTACAGCTGGGAAGTTACTTTGATGAATATGGTACACTTTGAAGCAGAATTAACCCAAATCCATCTTTCAAGTAAAAGCCAAAAGGAAAGATATACGTATAGTTTTAAAGAATTCTAGTCTTCTCTTAAAGAAATTACATTGAAAGCTGCAGTATCAGAAATATTAAGAAAAAAGCCAGATGGTGTTAAGTTTCAGATACTATAAACCTCTGGAACCTCAGCTAATTACTGACTGTCACAACTGTGCCTTGTCCATTTCACCCACAAAATTTTTGTGTGTGTGTGTCTGTGTGCAAGCAGGACAGATAACTTCACAAGAACGCACAGAAATGGTGAGCACTACTTTGTTTCCCACTGGGGGTACCAGAACATACAATATCAATTGCAATAGAGATAAATCTAACAATTTCTGATGTTAAAAAACTGCTGTTACAAGTGAAGAAAAGACAATATGTTTACCTGTTGCTTCTGGTACGCTGTATTCGGGTTAATTTTGGACTCCAAAAGAAGAGAACCTAGAAAGAAAAGTTCCATTTATTTACATGTGTACTAGAATTTCAATCTCATCACAATTTTTCTGAACACTCTTCCCTCAGGTGGGTATTAACATCTTCCCTCCCAGCGACAGACAGACTTAATCCATATTCTACAACTTCATCTTTCAAGATATTTTTCCACATAAACAGAACATTCAGGAGCATCTGAGGACTGGATTCTCAAACTCTGCCACACTCTGAAATAAAGCCTCCTTCTGCATAAGCAGCAATGTTAATATAAGTCCAGCTTAGCTTAGAGGACTGACCTTGCTAGAAAAACAACAAAGCATTTTTATTTGCTTTTACCTGTGAGCACATCACATCCCTCATCCACCTTACTGTTCAGCTGCCAGCAAGTGAGGAACTGTGACAACCACGACCTCGGCATAGGCATCTGCAGAGCTTCATTCAACATACATGACAAATATACTGACAGTGCAAAGTGTCTGTAACTGAAGCATAAGGCCTCAGGTATCCCTTAGAGGCACTCTTCCATTCATCTACCAGTTTACATTTATTCTTCAGTAGATATTCAAACTTATCAACTACTGAGTTACATAACAGTTCTAAGATATAAAACTAATCTATTACTGAAACATTTGCCAACTGAAGCAATCTTAAGTAGTCTCCCAAAATCTCAGTAGAAGAAAAAATGAAATGCTTCAACCACCTCAAACAGAGAAGCACAAGAATTTGAAGGCATGACAGACAAACAAATTACTTGGATTTGAAGAACATACTTGGAATGGAAACACTATTTCTAGATAGTACAGTAGAATCAACTTGTTGAACAGATTATGGCTCAATAGGTTTCACTATTTGAAGTGTGTGCCATTCATAAATCCACACCAAAAATACCCCCAAACCAGCACTTGCTGACAAAGTGTCACCATACCAAACCCTGTAAGTCACAGTCACGAAACAATATGCACCGCTCTTGTGGAACTGCTGCTAATTAATGGAAGGCGTTAGGTTGGAGGAGGTGAAGGAAGAGACTGATGAATCTAATCACAAAATTTTACTCACTGAAACAGAAGACCATTAAAGAACAGCAAATATCAGAAGAGTTCCCTGTCTGTAGGGCAATAAATGTTATTACTCAATGAACCTAGAACTTTAACAAGAACTTTCATATTCACTGAAGAATTATAAGGCTCAGATTTTTTTTATTTTTATTTTTTAAACTTACCTGTGACTGCTGCTTCTACCTGATTTCTTAGGAAGAATTGCAGAGCAACAGCATTCAGGAACCATGCTGGCTTAAGGAGATGTGCCTGCCTCACACTGCCCTTACAAGAAGAGTAGCTTACAAATCCAGATACAATCCAACAATGAAATTGAGTTAAATGGCCCTCAAGGGGAAAACAACACAAAGAGAAAACGAAAAACAAAAACCCTACCTCCTAAAAAAATAAAAATAAAAAAATCAACAATACATATCACCCTTTCTTTCTCAGAGCTTCTCCATTTTTTAACCCGTATCAATTAAACTGCCTTGGTAACAGCTGAAGCCTGAGAGCACAGTTACAGAAAAAAAACAACTACAGAGTTAAAATAAAGAAGGAAAACTTTGAGGATGAGCTATAGTGATGAATCCAATACACATATGGTACTCAGGCCATAGTTTCAGGCTTCAAACGTTGGGTTTGCCTAGAGAGTATCTACACACAATGCTCCTTTTGCTGTTACCACCAACAGCTAAAAGCAGTAAGCATTTCTCTTCCATCTTTCTTTCAGTTTCAAACTCCCAGCTTCAGCTGGGGTTTTAGAATGCTACCTCATGCTACTAACTTCATTGACTGTCTTCTAGGAAGGCTTCTGTCTAGTAATAATAGCAGCAAACATGAATGAGAATCCTGCAAGATTACAAGCAATTGGTGTTTCAACACCATTCTTAGATCTGAAAAAGCACGTAGACATGGAAATCCTGAAATCAGCATAAAGTCACATGACTCCAATTCCACGTCTGCCATAATACAATTTAAAAAAACCTTGAAGACAACTCAAACCAGACAGTACATCTTCCAGGCTGGGAGAAGACATTAGAAAATGGCTTCTTTACCAGACTGGCCACAAAGGAGCATTTCTTCCCTTCCAAACCTGATGCCTGCAGGAAAGACAAATCAAGCCTTATAAGGCTTGACTAGCTCCTCACTCCCACATGATTCAACTTATTCCTCACCACTCTGGACAATATCTAGAAAAATATGAACTCAGAAATAGAAATGTACTGAAGTGTAAACTGCACCCTACAGCCTGTAACAGCTAGGAGTCCATCCTTCTGGATAAACTGATGCTCCGTTTGTGCAATTTGGGTTCCAAAAAGGGTTCAAGCCAAGAATAAAAATTAAAAAAATAATAATAATATATATATATTTTTTTAAGTGAGTGGTTATTCCAGAAGTTAGTTCACTAAGTCTATTTTTCTGCAGTAGGTTTTACAGCATCAGGCCCTTTCCCAGAAAGAGACTACGATAGGCCTGATACTACTGGGAAGCAGGCAACAGTAACAGATACCTGTAACACAAGTGCGTTCCTTAGAAAAATGTTATCAAGTTCAATATACCACAGCATCAATTTCTAAATACCAATCAACAGCCTTATTCTTTCACTTGTCAGAAAATTATTTTTCTGTTGGCAATATCCTGCAATATATCAGAACCATCCAAACTACTTCATACCAATAAAATTTCACCTCATTCCCCAATGACTTTATTCAAAGAGAATAAAGACCTGAAAAATCAGCTAAATATAAACAATGTTTTTAAATAAATCTCCCCACAGTTACACAGATCTACTTGTTCTCTAAATTACAACCTTAAATGAATTTGCAGAGGTAACTGCGAAAGAACCGTGCCTGAAAGTAACACCTGAAACCACCACTGATGGCAGAATTCTCTTATTCGGCACTGTAACGCAATACAGCACAGCTATACCCATTTGGCTTTTTATTTTTTTTTGTTAGTGCAAAGTCATTCTGTGATGTGACTTTGTACACAGCGAATGGTTTGCTGAAAAGAAACTACATAAGCAATGCTGTTTTAGAAGACACTTAAAGAACATCAAATGTCCCAAAGCAGTAGACCTCAGCAACAGAACTGCAGAATTGTTTTCATATAAGCATGTGGAGGAGACCTGCTGGTAAGGAATACTGCTCCTCTTCCATGAAATTTACTTGGTTCTATCTTCACAGGAAACGGAGGAAAAGACAGGAAGACTGTCACTCATTTCCTTCTATCAGAATAAAAGCTGTTTAATGCTGAAAAGAATTTCCAAACTTTTGTTAGTTTTCCCCCCTATAGGAAGCATCTTAATTTTTAAACAGATTAACAACAGAACTCCTGAGCATACGCTCCAAAAAGATGTTGCAGAGAAGGCACTCGAAAAACCCATCCACTGCACTTCCACTTGGGAAGAGGAAAAGTATATTTTACCTATTTTTGGTTGTTGTTCTAAAACTTGCCAAAAGCAATACTCTTCCAGGAAAGGTCTGTTGCAGGAGACTTCTATTCAAAAATTGAGCTGCTTCCCTGAACAAGTGCCCAAGCAGCTTACTGTTGCACACCAGCCTTACTGGCTTAGGGCTCAGCATTAGCACAGTACCCCTAACAGCAGTAGCAGCATGAAAACAAGAAAAAAAAAAAACAAAAACAAACAAAAGAAGAAACACCCAGAGAAGGTGTAAGATGTTCAGGATCAAGTGCAAGCAGTTTCTGGGCCATTTTCCTTAAAAAAAAAAAAGTGAAATAAAAATAAGATGTAAGCCCTTGAGTCTGTATAAAAGGAAAGCAACAAGAAGATGGCAAGGCAATATGGCCTCCAGTGGAAGAACTCATTCTGGCTTGTCAAAGTGGGGTCACTGGACTGGTAAGCATTTTTTAAAAGTTTAAGCTTTCAAACTGCCCTAAGTTAGTTGAACAGAAGTTCACTCTAAGGGTCACCTCAGTTATCTGAGCTCAGAACATAAAGGGATCTGAAACCACACCATGAGCACCAGAAGCACACAGACAGTTCAAGAACCAGTCAAGCCACAGCAGTCTAAAGAAAAATAATATCGGAGATCACTCCAAATTTCCCACAATGACTCCAATGGTGCCTGGGAACACAACAGACACCTCTGTAACACAAACCACTCATTTGCCCTAAATTTTTTTTAAGTCTATGTTAAAAACAAAAGCTCTACAGATAAGAAGTGAGTAGAATTGCAGCTTCTTTATTACTCCAATTCAGCATGCTAGCTTACCTTGGATTTGGCATAATGACTCCAACTCTTATCTGAATACCCTGACCCTATCATAAAAACCCAACCATCTGCACAGCAGCCATGGAGCTGCACAACTGGAAGCCTGAAGGATGTGCCAGCCTACAGAGCCAGCCAGTTGACCTCAGCTGCTGCTGGCATGCAGGCAGTGGAACCAGAGTGGGAATTTCCAGTGCAGAGGGGAACCGCTGCTCACAGCCCCCACTCAGGAAGCAGGGCCTTCAGCTTCTGTCAGATCCCAGCTTCCCAGCCAGCTTCCTGGAGCACATCAGCAAGAACAAGCAACGTGCACAGGATGAATCTCAGCACAAACACTAGGAAAAGCTAGTTTATAAAAGGAGGAAGGAAGAATTTCATTGTGGAAAGAGGAGGAGCTGACAAAAAGACAATACAAGAACAAAACGGAGACGTGGAAGTAATGCTATATAGGTCAAGTTCCTAGTGCTTGCACAATTTTGGGAACCAGAAGCTATCGACTTCTAGTTAAAAAAAGCATGTGAGGGAACATCAACTGCACACTACCTGAAACATGTGGTTTTAAGTTTGGCATCATCTTTTCCTAAATTATTTGCTCACATTTAATGACGACAGAATGTGCTTTCTTTAATCCACAAATCAGATTTTGTGAGGTGTTTGACACAAGCAAGTTAGAAAAAAAAAACTGGCCTATTAATAGAGTGCACACTTATCCAAGCCAGACAGATACTACTGACTAAATTAAGAACTTACACACTGCACGTTATTTGCTACTCTTGAAGCATGTGCTGAGACAGATCTGATGTGTGCAAGCTATTGGGTGTATTTCTGTGTACTATGAGCAATTACCATGTGTGAGCACACTGTTCTGATTAAAGTGCCTTAGTTACACAGCACAAAGCAAAGACTTTGAGTTTGTTTTGGGGTCCTTTACACCAAGTTATGCTTTCCACCTTATAGATTGTTCACTGGCAGCAACAACCCGACTGGCTCAAATCGGTCTTACCACTCAAAGCCAAGTGATCTTAGTGTGAATGGACTATTTCTTCACAAGCAACTCATGGTCCTTTCACTTTCTTTCCCACGAGGAACAAAAATAAGTAAGTTAGGAAACTGATTAGCATGTAACAGACATGACAGTTTTTAAATCGTCACTAACAGAGCTCCTGAGTGCAGCAGTAGCAGCAAGGGCTGTATCCACAACAAAATACATGGCAACACAAGGTTTGTCTGAAAGTACAATGATAATCTCCTCACCTCCTTCCCTCATGTTCAAACTAAACAAAGTTTCTTTCCATTCTGTGTGTTTTCTCTTACACTGAAAAGCTGGTCAGACTAAGAAGGAAGCTTCTTCATTGTAGAATACACAAATAAAACCTCAGAATCATAGAATAGTTTGGTTGAAAGGGGCCTTGAATATCACCTAGCTCCATCCAACCCCCCAAAATAAGCACCAATTTTTCAAGTATAATTAAGAAACTACAAAACCCTGAGATTCATGGTTAAATCAGAAGACCAAACATCAAAAACCTGCTCAGATTCAAGTTTGTTCCTCCACATCAGCTTATGATCTGCTTGCTGTACATAACTTTCACAAACAGTGAGAATCAGTGATGCTCAAGGTGCTTTTCATCCTAGCTTCTACAATGAAGAAAAAAAACATGGAAGAAAAATGAAAGATCACCTTTTACTGGTCACAACCCACTGGACACAGCTGTACACTTAGAGCACCGAGGCATGCACTGACAGACATTACCAGCAAAAATTACATGCCAGATATAATTTAAAACATATAATTTAAAACCTGACCATAGTGCTCACTCCACCAACAACCAAGAGTAGTTCAAATGCATCTATTGTAGACACTACTACTTAGCCTGCAGTAAATTTTGTCATAAAAAGTGAGAGAAATGGATAATGCATCATTCTACTTACAGTGAGATCTAGAGTCGGTTAAGAACTGAGATACTATTTCATGATGAGAAAAAAGTGTGCTATTCTGTCCATTCTTTTCTACTACAACTGCACTTTGCTAACTGTTGATAGATAGTAGGATGCCTTAATTCTTAGAAGAAAGGAGAGAGTGCAAGAGAGAAAAGAAATGGATATTAGACAGATTCTTTAAGAGGTCATCAGGTGACTAAGAAACACGATTAGAGTCTGAGCGCTTCTTCCAAGAGGGGTCATTTCCAGAAACACCTGAGGACAGGTAGATCACAGCGACCAGTTCTGAAGCGGGAGCATGCCGGGCAGCTGGAGACGGATCACGAGATACCCACACCCGCACAGTGCTCACAACCAGACCTGACCGCGTTGGTACGAAACGCTGCGTATTCCCCGCGAACCCAGCACCTACTACGCCCGCACTCGATAGCAGCCTCCCGTTTCCCCCACGCGGAGTAAGAAGAGAGAAAAACGCCTGAAGCTCGCTTGTAGTTACCACGTTTGAATTACGCTGCGAAACACAGGCGCACAAAGCTAAGCCCAGGGCTTTCCAGGGCAGCACGAGGCCGCAGAGCTCGGCGCGCACTCACCATCGCTCTCCGCCCTGACTAGCAGGGACATGCCCTTCAGCCGCTCCACGTAGCAGGAGGACACATGCCCCGTGCCTCGGTCGTCCCACTGCCGGTCCTCGTTCAGCGTGTAAACCTTCACCCTGCGCCGGGTGTCAGTCATCGTGCCGCCGGCACCGCGGCCACCGCGCCGCTTCGCAAAAGCCGATGGAGCGTGCGGGCGGCCGGGGGCCGGGCCCCCTCGCGGGGCGGCGGGAAGGAGGGCGGCAGCCCCACGCGGCCGCGCCGGGAGAGCTCTTCGTCCCGCCGCTCAGCGCTCCGACGAGATCCTCATGGCCGCGGAGGAGGAGGGCCGAGGCACGGGGAAACGGCGGGGAGAGGCGCTGCTCCGGGTCCAGCCGACAAAAGGCGGGCAGGGCACCGCGGGGAGAGGCGGCGAGGGACGGAACGCGGAGAAGGCGCGGATCCGGGGCGGCGGAAGCGGCGGGCGGCCCGGGGCCCGAGCGGGAAGCGCCGAGGCCGGACTGAGGCGGGCGGGAACGGCGGGCGGGAGCGGGGCCGCCCGGCCCGGCCCAAGCGCGGCTCTTTGTGCGGCGGCCGCCCAGGCCCGGAGCCCCTCACTCGCGTCCGTCAGCGCGGGGCCCCGCGGAGCCGCCCTCCTTCCCGCGGAGCCGGGACCGGCGGGCGCCGGTGGCCCAGGGCGGGATGAGGTGGGCGGGCGGGCTCAGCGCCCCAGCTCCCCCATGGGCTCCGGTCGCAGGCGGCGGCTTCACTCCCAGCCCGACACGGCCGCCATGTTCTTCTTCCTCCTCCTCCTCCTCTTCCTCCTCCCGGTGCAGCTGCGTCGGCTCAGTCCCGGCTCTTCAGCGCGCCCCGCGGCGTGGCCGCGCTCTCGACACCCGGCGGCAGAGAGGCGCTCGGCTTGGCCCAGCCCCGCCGAGGGGGCGAACGGCAGCGACGCGGCGCGGCCCGTCCAGCCCTGCTCCCTCCGCCTCCGTCTCTGGCTCAGTCACTGCGCGGCCGCCATCTTGGTTTCACCTCTCACTGGAGGCGCGGGGTCTCCCAGCCAGCGGCGGCACGGGCCGCCGGCCATCATTTAAAGGGCCAGCAGCGCCGAGCGGGCGGCGGGATGGGGGCAAGTAGCGCCACGAGGTTCGGCTCCGCGCGTGCTTGGCGGCACCCGTACAGTCCTGCCGCGCCCCCCGCAGCGCTCCGCCGGGATCGCGCTCAGCCGGCGCGGGCGGGAGGCGCCTGGCCCGGCTCGGAGGTGGGCGCCGCGTGTGCGTATGTGTGGGCGGATGGGAAAGCGCCGCTGAGAGCGCTCGTTGGGAGCGCTTCTACCTCTGCCTGTCCTCATTGCACCGTGACCCCGTGTCAGGGCGCCGCGGAACGCCCAGACCCGGCTTCCTGAAAAGCTTTTATTGTTATCGTCATTTTTTTTCCTTTTTCCCCTCTCCAATATAACTGAAAACCGAGAGTTAAACAGCTGCTGGCTTAGCGGCTGTTGCACCTCCACCGGCAGGGATAGGCTGTCACCATTGTAATAACAAACAGAAGCTGTTGAGTCTCTGGTTCTGCTGCTGCTGCTGCCAGCACCCCAGCATGTCTGACAGACTGCCCTGTGAAGGGCACAGCAGGACTGGCAGTGAGCACAAACAGTGCGTTTTGGGCGCTACCTCTGCATTAGAGCCCATTTAAGAGCACATATTGGGTGTGCTACATACAATGCCTTCTCTTGAGGGCAGGGAGTCCTTGCAGAGGAGGACTAGTTAGTCAACAGCCCTAAGAAGTTTAACAAGAACCAGCGCCAAAATCTGCACCTGGGATGGGCCTATCCTGGCAGACTGGGGGATATGAGACTGGAACTGGTCATTCTGGTAGATGGAAGCTGACATGAGCCAGCAGTGTGCCTTTGCAGCCATAGGGCCAACTGTACCCTGGGGTGCACCAGGCCCACCACTGCCAGCGGGTGAGGGGAGGGGTTGTCCCATGCTGCTCTGCTCTGTGCAGCCTCACCTCCAGCACTGGGTGCAGTTCTGGGTACTATGATATAAGAAAGACATAAAAGTATTAGTGTCCAAATGATGGCTATGAAGATGGGGAAGATATGTGAGGAGAAGCTGCAGCCCATTGGTGTGTTCAGCCCAGCCCCTTCTGAGGGGAGGCTTCATGGCGGCTGCAGCTCCTCACAGGGAGCAGCAGAGCAGTGCTGAGCATGAAGCTGTGTCTGGGGTGGGTCAAGCTGGGTGTTCAGAAGAGGTTCTTCACCAAAGGCCTGTGGGCATGGAACAGGCTCCCCAGGGCATCGCACACAGCCCCAAGCTCCAGAGTTCGATGAGCGTTTGGACAGTGCTCTCAGATACTGAGTTTGAATGTTGGGTGGTCCTTTGTGGAGCCAGGAGTTGGACTCAGTGATCCTTGCAGGTCCCTTTCAACTCAGGATATTCTATGATAAACTTCAAGAATATTGTTCCGACATCCATAATGAGGCTGAAGGCAAGCTGTCTTCAGTTCTCCGTGTAGTGCTGCTGGCTAACACAGAGAATGGTTTGGAAAGACTAGTGCGAGAAGGTGAAGCACTCCACTCACTGCTGCTGCCACCACAGGGCCCCAGGTAGGCACCCTGAGAGGTGCTGTGCCAAGGCTCCTCCAGAGCACATCTGCAGGTGCTTTCCTGTGACTTCAAAAAACACTGATGTCAGTGAGAGAAATTTCCGTGGGACTGTAACATGACTGTAACATTTGCTCACAATTTACAAACTGTACTGTCTTGTGGGCATCAGATCAGGCATAGACTGCAGATTGCTGCAGTTATGATTCTTATGTGTTTTTGTTTGTTTTGTGAATTGAGAACAGGAAATTTGATCAGATTTCAGTTTGTGTAGGTTGCTTTGTGAAAATGTTCAGTTTTGCTTCTTTTAATTGATTTTAATTTAATAATTAACAATGTATTATTTTCATATCAGTCTAAATAATGATTTGCCCAATCATAGTGCCCTGTTAGACATAGGTAGACATAGTGCCAGGTTTTCACCAAATTCTCATTCTATCTGGCAAGCAGTTTTTTTGTGTGCTTTTGTTTTTTTGTTTTTTCCAAATATTTCATCTAAGTGACACCAGAAGAAAGGCTGGGCATCCAATGTATCTTCCCATCCTTAAAGGCAGATGCAAAAGAAAAAGACGTGTTTTTGTTGTTGTTGTTTGATTTTGTTTTTGTGTGGGCTCATGATTTAAAAGGCAAAAATATGCCAGATTATGTCTCAATTCCTTCTCCATTTCCAGAGATCTGAAGGATTGTGAAATATCTTTGGGGATGGTGAAAGGTCACTAACTGAGTTAAAAGGTCAGGCTCCATCAGTTCAAGGACCTTGTCCTCACAGACTTTGGCTCACCAGGAACTGAGTAACATACAAAGAAATGGAGTACTGAATACAGTTTTAAACTTACCATACCTATAGAAAAGTAAATTCACATGGATCAATATACTAAGGAATAAGCCTCAGAGGAATTTTATAGTGAGCGCTACTTGCATGTCAGTAGGACTAAAGATCATTTTTCAACACTCACTAGTAATTTTGGCAAGGAAAATTACATTGTTATGATGAGGAACTTCAGACATATAACTTGGAGCTAAACAGTAAAAGATTACTAGAGCTCTTAAAAATCATAGTTCATGATTTTCTGACAAAAAGAAAAAAAAAAAAGTCCTATTGGAGAAATGTACAACTTCAGAATTTATTTTGGTAAAGATAAGGTAAGTACAAGCCTGAAAGAGTTCACCTGAGCATGTAGATAACACACAAGTGGACAGTGGCGGTGTCTTGTTCATAAGGCTTGTATTTTGGCTTGTTTCTCTCAAAGCTGCAGAAAATGAATGACTGAGTGAGAAGAAAAACTGGATAGAAATGTGTCAAAGCAGTGGGAGTAAAAATGAAGTTGAGTGATTTAAGCCAGGATGTTGTCATGAAAAAAGACATTCATCAAAATGCATTTCTAGTTTTGTGGGGAAGCAAACACGGCAGTCGGAAGTAAAGATATAAAAGTAGGAAATAGAGCAATCATTGTAAGAACAGTTATAAAGCACAGAAAAAATGGATGAGAAAAAGTGTGCTTGGTAATTTTAGGAATAACTCTAGTTTTCTAAATTTTAACAGTATTGTAGGCCAATATATCTAAATAGATACAGATAAGAGTTTTATCCGATCATTGAAAAAATGTATGATGGACTTCAGCATATCAAAATGACTGAGTACCTTCCTTGTCATTATTAGTATGGGCACCGAACAACAGAACTTAAAGAGAAACATTCTAAAGTAGGTGAGTCATAAAGAACTTTAATTTGAGAGTATTAAAGGAGACTGCATATGGTCTTCCACAAAGTATGAAATCATATACATTTCTAATAAAGCTCTAATTACTGCAGGAATTCTGTAAGTCCTGAAAACTGACCTTAAGTATTCAATTTGGACAGCTGAAGACACAGATAACAACAAACTAATTTATCTGTCATGAATAAAACCAACAACAAATGCTGATACAGGACATAACAAGTTATGAGATGGGAGTACAGCAGTAGCAGCTGATGTGACTTTATAGAAAAAGAATTTGTCAAGTGTATTTTATTTCTTGTTAAATTACAAAGTTGATGAAGATGGAGGTGCAGGTATAATACATTTGGATTGTTCTCAGATACTTTTCTGGAAGCTTGGCCATGTAATCTGTCAAGAAGACTCACAATGCATGAGATTAATGTGTGGAGATAGGTGCAGCTCCAACGGAATCATCAGTCAGAGGAGATGATTGTAGATGACTACATAGAAACCAAAAGTAGGACTGCTGCTATTCAGGATTTGTTATAACAATTAGAAATTCAATGCAAAATCTCTTTGAATAAAAACTGTAGCACAGAGAGCCTGAAAGAGTTACAAATACTGTTGAGGACCCAGGGGTCAGAAACAGACAGGTTGCCCTAACTAAATGCAGTCACCACCATATTTTTAAGGAAAACAGTGTCACTTTGCCTTAAAACTCAGAGCAGTAGACTGACTCAAGAGCTGATGGATGAGCTGTGGTAAGCTAGGGATGTCTTGGATGTGCTGTGATGTACACCTTCTAAATAGGACCATTCAGATAGTCAAATATGAGCTCACGTCTACAGGTAAACATGCAAAGACAGCTCTGAAAGAAGCTAGGCTGCACAGTGAAGAAGCAACCCAAAACAAACTTCTTACGTCATGCTCTGTGCATAAGATCTAGTACTGTTCAGGTATATTGTAAGCTTGCAAGCTGTGTAAGAAAATAACATCAGTAAAAATAGCTTTAATGCCATACTCTTTAATTCTGTTGTCTTCACTGTTAAAAGATCTCAAGAAATTGTAGAAAGGACCATGTAAATAACTTTGTTACTTTGCAGATGCAGGGCTAGCTCACTGCAACATCTCAGACTCCTGCACTACACACCGTTTTGCACCATGCCCTATGAATCATGTCTCAGATGCTACTGTTCAGTTTTCACATCCCTCCACCAAACCCCTAGAAGCAATAGCCCTGTTTTTGTGCCCAAACCACAGATCTGAGCCTGGGTATGTCAGCAGTTAAAATTCTGTAACTCCTTCTCCTGCATCGTGTGCGTATGAATCCCCTCCACAGAAATGTCATCTCTTCTCTTTCAACCCCTACTAACATCTTAAATTTCACATTGCTGGAAAGGCCCTGATCCTGCAAGCAGTTTCCTTTTGAGAATTCTGTGCAACTGCATAGTCATGAAAGGCTGCATTTGTTTTGAATTCTTTCATGCCCCTCTGGAAAAACGCTACACTTATCTAAATATGTAGGCCTGTTCATCAAAGACTGAGGAATTTCAATGCACTGCTGAAGCTGTTGGATGCAGAGAATGTGTTTGGGTCATTTGTTTATCTGATAGTGAAAAGTCCTCTTTTTCTGAAGGGGGAATGGAGACATCTGAATTATGTTAGCTGTTTCTATGCAGTGCATTGTTCAGTTTTTATGTTTATTATTGTGTCTTTTGGCTGTATTTCTAACCCTCATTAGTAAGATCTTATGACATATATTTTTTTTCCTTTTTCTGTGGCAGACCTATTGCTAACTTTTGCTCCCACGTACACCTCTCATTTTTTTTTTTTTTTTTTTTTGTACAAGATTTCCAATACTTTATCTGTAACTCAAACTACAGCGGTTGGTTGGACTGCAACTCTTTAGACTTGACAATTGGTGGTCTTTTGAGAAAATGATGGATAGAGTGGCAGAAATATGAGATCACAGAATCATGAAATTACAGAATCATAGAGGTTGAAAAGGGACCTCTGAAGATCATCTAGTCCAACCCCACTGCTAATAATCTATGTCATTAAGCTTGTTCTCAAGGAGCTCTGAAAGTCCACCAGAAAAAAAAATCTCAATTTTCTTATTGTCTCGACTTCATCACCCAAAAATTAGTAACTAATGCTATACTTTTTTTTTTTTTTTCCAATAAAAATAACTTTTTATTAAAATAACTTCCTCATTCCCATGCTGGAATGGCATGGGAACTGTTGAAAATCTTTCCAGTTTATGTGGAGAAGAAATACATAAGTGAATTTGGAGCTCAAGGAGGAAAGGGGAGAAGAAGGGACATGGTCAGAGCAAGAGCAAGACAGGTACATGGACAGAGGCACATAGACACTTGTGTGTAAACACGCATACAGAGTCTCAATAGCTTGATACTTTAATTACAGTAGTTCTCTGGGATGACAGGGCTAGACCTGTGCAAATTTATGCTCAGTTTCCTGGATAAAAGCTGGTGGAACTAACAGTACTTCTGCACGTTAGTAATAAAATGTCAGAAACCTGAAAAAAAGTTTAGGGAGAAAAAAAAAAAAGAGGAAATTGAGTTGAGCTTTTTGAAGGAAGCATTTAGGTTTAACAAAAGCAAGTGTAGAGTCTTGCATCTGGGGAGGAATAATTCCATGCACCAGTACAGGTTGGGGGATGACCTGCTGGAGGGGAGCTCTGTGGAAAGGGACCTGGGTGTCCTGGTGGATGACAGGTTGGCCATGAGCCAGCAGTGTGCCCTTGTGGCCAAAAGGCCAATGGCATCCTGGGGTGCATTAAAAAGAGCGTGTCCAGCAGGTCAAAGGAGGTGATCCTCCCCCTCTACTCTGCCCTGGTAAGACCTCATCTGGAGTACTGTGTCCAGTTCTGGGCTCCCCAGTACAAAAAAGACAGGGATCTCTTGGAAAGAGTCCAGCGGAGGGCCACGAAGATGGTGAAGGGCCTGGAGCATCTCCCCTATGAGGAAAGGCTGAGTGAACTGGGTCTGTTCAGCCTTGAGAAAAGGAGACTGAGAGGGGACCTGATCCAGGTCTATAAATATCTAAGGTGTGGGGGGCAGAATGGCGAGGCCGGACTCTTTTCAGTGGTGAGTGGAGACAGGACAAGGGGAAATGGCCAGAAACTGGAGCATAGGAAGTTCCGCACAAACATGCGCAAGAACTTCTTTACAGTGAGGTGACGGAGCACTGGAACAGGCTGCCCAGGGAGGTGGTGGAGTCTCCTTCTCTGGAGATGTTCCAGACCTGCCTGGATGCCTACCTGTGCTACCTGCTGTAGGGAACCTGCTTTGGCAGGGGGGGTTGGACTCGATGATCTCAGGAGGTCCCTTCCAACCCCTACAATTCTGTGATTCTGTGATTTCAGAAACAGCCATTATACTGACAGCAACTGAAATGTTTAAAAAATGATGAGTCACTTCAACATTCGTGACAATGATGGCCTTAAAATGCAAGTAATTCCAGACTTGCACAGAGCACAAATGATGATAGAAGCTGCAGCTAGGTAATGTAAATAGCAGGCAGATCAAGAACACATCCTGCTATGAGAAAGGCTACTTTAGTCATCATCCAAGTCCACCCTAGCACTTTCCATTTTGCATACAAAGCTACCAAGCAGAGGTGAGAACCTGGCACCCAGCTCTGTAATCTGTGGATGAGCTCTGCAGTAACAGAGGCTGGTATTTAGGGCAGGAAATGCACAGTGTCTTCACACTGATCTCTTCTCTAGCCAAAAGTGAATATAATTAGGCAAAATGCAAAAACAGAGTTTTGCTTTTATTGTGACCTAGAAATAACAACACAAGTTGTTTTGGCACGCCTCAACAGTAACACTGAAGTTCTCCTGACCGTACGCATTCCCTGCCTGGTTCCCTGATTTTCTGTACACATTGGCTCCTTTATTGCTCCTGCCAGGGACAGGATATGACAGACATCCATAACTTCCTCAAAGGCATGACAAGTGTCAGCAAGGGTCAATTGCTAAATGTCTTCTCCAATACATAACAGAGGAACAATAATTCCAGCTGGGGAGCTGTATGGTCAAAACAAACAAAAGGTTTTCATACCTCCTTAGAGGACTCCGCTGCAAAGGGACAGCAATGATGAAGTCAAACATACCAGCTCTAGGTGCCAATCTACGATCAGGCTCTTCAAAGAGAGCATGAGTAACTTCAGAGCAAAAGTCAGTCTGAGACCTCCTGTGAGTAATGGGCAAAGGCATTACTGGCATGTGGGAGATTACCAGCAGATGGGCAGGAGGAAGGAGGCTGGGAATGGTGTGCATGCAAGTAAGGTCTGTAGCAGCACAAAAGGGCTGTGGCAACTTTCACACCCGAGTACATGATGGTACAAGTGTGGTGTGAATGCAGTTATATGTGCTGCAGGCCCTAAGGCCTCTATGGTGTGGCTGCATAGTGCACACCAATAGGAGTTCAAATGCACGCTTAGACATGGTTACCAAAGACAGTGTGGATGTAATTAGAAACGTGCACCATTTCATTAATTATCACTGCAGCTGTGATAATTATAATTATTAAATATTTAGCCACAATTGCTTAAGCTAATTGACATGCAGGATTTATTTATAAGATTTTATGGTTTTAATTAGTGATTGAAGCTGATAAAATGAACATCAGAGAATCTGTAAGACTGTACTTCAGTCCTATCTCTTTACTACCAGGTGTGTAGTACTGACTAGAAGCAGTTAAGGTGAGAAGATAATTCTTTACATTTTCTGTTACTGTCTGCATAAAACATCTTGTAAATGTTAACTATCTGGAAACTTCAAAAAAGTTTCAAAATTATAACTAAGTTCTAATAGAAAAATTGCATACATTAAAACCTGAGAAGATTAGTAATTAGTTATTGAAAAATCAGGAGTTAGTTTTAAAATAACATAAAGATCTGTAAGAAGTTCCATGATCTGTAAGAAGTTCCATGTACACGCGGGGAAAGAAGTTTATCTTTTGGGTAACTTTTTGTACTTCATTTGAAAGCACTGCTCCTCCAGGTGGCAGAAGTAGCAGTTGCATTCAAAATGTATAATGGTGATACTGTGTTGATACTTCTGAATGTGTATTTCTTTGTTATATAGGTTTCCACTACACGGTTGTCTCAGAAATGCTGTGAAGATAATAGTCCCTACTGTAAAGAAATATTAAGGATTCAATAGTACTTATAAGTTGTTCCCAAAGGAACTGAGTACCTTCAACATAAATCTGAAACAGAAAACATTTGAAATATCTGTTAGTACTGAAATTTTATATCAAAGGGTCAAAGATTTTAATTTATTATTTCTAGTACAAAGTTAAATCATTTTCAGCACAGAAGCAGAAGAGTATGGTCATTTTCTCTTGGAAACAATGTGGGGGAGCTCAGCAGATATTTTGTCTCATTTCTATGTTTCAGCACAATAGCTAGGTTGCAAGCTGGAAGGTGGATGGTCATCAACAGAAAGTCATTTCAACTATGGAATTTCAAGAAAGATATTTTCACATAGTAGATATCAGTTGTGTTATGGCAACACGGTATTTTGTAAATAAAAAGCTGAGCTAGACTTATACACATTTCAGGAGTTCCTTATTCTACTGTTTCTATTTTCTTTGACCATAGGTATTTTGGGCCATAGACCAAAATAGCCTATTTTTTATAAAAGAGAATTATGAAGGCCCAAACCAGTTTGCATCTTCATGTGTTATAGTATCCCAACTGAGGAACAAAGGTAACGATGGCAACCTTTTTTTAAAGCTCTTTGTGGCTGCGTTCTGATTAGCAACGAACAACATCTTAACAAATAATCCATACTGATGAAGGTCCCCTGTGGGGTTCTAAGGGTTGCAGGCCAGCAGCACCTTATAGTGGAATCTCTTGCGCAGGCAGGCATAGGGTTGAAGTGAGAGTTACTGTGCAATGCCTGCACTGATTGTCCCCTGCTAAAGATGCATGCAGGGCCCAAGTGGAACCATGTCAGGAACTGTGACGGGTCCTCAGGAGAAGACCAGAGCTGCAGGACTTCCAGATCTCTGTGTAACTGGCAGGCACATTCTAGATGAGTTTGAATTTGACTAAATAGCTTCAGCTTACCATGTTTAGAAAGTTATAATATTCAAGGGAAAATGATTCTGCAAGTGGCCAAACATGCAATCAAGACACTGTTGCACAAAAGAGTTCAAGCTTGACTTGCACAAGTAAAATGTTTGATACAAACCATTTCTTTACATATAAAATACAGTAATTCTTATTTTTAAATAAAACGCTACTACAGTGAAAAAACAAGACTGTAAATGACACAGGTTACAGCCTATTTCTGGTACCTGAAATTCATTGGATAGTTAGATAGACAAGAGGAAAGATCAGGAGTAGCTGACACTTTGAAATGGAAGTACTCTAATTCTTTTGGGAAAAAAAAAATAGTCATTGATGGATTATTTGTTTTGCAAAAGAAAACCCCCCAAAACAAAAAACCCTAGACGTTTAAACAAAATGTAGGCTTCCTTGAGCAGAGGCATTTGACACCATGATCAATCAGTTCCATAAGAATTGCTGAATTTTGAATATAAAATCAAGAAAAAAGGCTAGAAAGGAATTTGCCTATGCTGCTCTTCAAAGCAATCAATCAGGATTTTAAAAAGGACCTTCATCTGACTAACAGTTTTGTCTAGTTGCAGCTTCTTGCATTCTGGTGCTCACAAAAGGTCTGAGTGGCTATTAAGCAGACCAAAAGTTGGGTACCCATTTCCCCTACAGATTTTGTTTCTTTTTGATTGATAATAAAAGTTTCCTTTTAAGTCAGATTGAAGTAAAGGAGTATTTCTCTAGTTTGGGCAGTAGGTCCACATTCTGTGTCAGGAAATGTAGCCTCATCATTACAGCCCATATCTAGTACACCTGTGTGGGCTTAGACTGCAATTCCAGTAAGAAAAGCCATCTTCCCTATGAGGCATTTAGGGGGCTCAAAATCAATTGTTTGAAATATTCAAATAAGGTATGCTTATTCTTCTGAAATCTAAATGCCAAATATAGTCACCCAGATTAATGAGTGATACTTCAAGGCAAACCATTTAATTAACAGCATATAGAGTAAATGGTTGGGCTGAAAAAGACAAGGTTTTTAGCAAGATATCTGAAAATATACAAAACATTTATCAAAAGTTTCCTTCATGGGTTCTGAAACCACTACCTTTCGAGATTACAAGACACACAAAATATAAACCCTCAAATTACGCCATCTAGATATGGGCCCAAAACATAAATTATGTTATTTCATATCAGAACTGCCTCAAAGGCAAGTGGTATTTAGATCTGGAAGTGTCGTTTATACTGATTTCTGTTCAGAATAACTATTTTAATTTGAAATTGTAAAACTTGCGTATATGTTTAAGAACATTGACTCTGGATTATATACTGCAGTCTAGAGCATTTTTGCTAAATAAAGTCTTAATAAAAGTCTCCATAAATGTTTGAGGTTCACTGATTTCAATACATTCTCTAGTATTTCAAATATTTTTACCACAGTCATTTTAGTGCCCATATATGAGGCAAACAGAATTGCCTGCTACAAATGAGCATTTGTTAGAGACACTGCCACCCTAGAGAACTGGCCACCTACAGATTTTACAGTGTTTATCAGGTTTATAAGAACACTGAAAACAAAGGAAAGCAAGACTAATTCCAGTCAGTAAAGCTGCAGCCTTGATCTCTTCCTGTTTTCTTTTGGTCCTCTCACTTCTAATCCCAATAATTTGGGGTGCATTGCTATTAATTTTTATATATATTTATCACATGAATCAGCTCTAAATACCTTCTCTAATCTTGTCACCTAGGAAACAACAGATCCAAACATGATTGTCTCCCTCCTCCACTTATGCAGCTTCCTCTTTTCTCACTGTACTGCATTTTTCCTAATTCCCCTCAACACAAACAAATTAGGCTATGTTCTCACCTGTCATTCTGCTCGTACCCACCTCTTGTCTCAATTTTCTGCTATACTGTATCCCCTGCTCTAGGACTAAAATACACCTGAGAGATCCTACACAACTTGTTTCCCTCTTCAAGCTAAATGCTTTCTCACTTTTTTTTTAGTGTTCTTCTCTTTTGTGTCCCATACAGACTTGTAAGTCATTCCTATCAATCAGTGTGTATCAGCCTATGGTTTGTCCACAAAGTTTATGCCCTTTCTTCACACTGCAAACACTATCTTGAGTTTTCCCAGCAAGAGATGTTTTTGGGGACTCCTGCACAAAGTTGTATCATTTCATTGAGTCTAGCCTCTTTGTTGGCATAGAGAAAATCATTCCCAGTAATACTGCAAAATAACACATAAAGAATCCACTACAGCCACAAGCCATAGTGAAGGTAGTGAACAAGATCATGCCATTAATGTTGTTCATACTTGCAGGAATATCGTGTGTTTCTCTACAACCTGCCCTGTAGGCCTGTGAATACACAGATATACGTATACCTACGTATGTATGTGCATATATGCCTACTATACAATTAATGAATATACAGATGTTACGATACAGCAGAGAGCTTGGCTACGTAGTTGTTACACGAAAGCAGGGAACAGAAATGATAGATACACTCACCCGTATCCTGGGCTCGCGTGCAAAACTTCAGAGGAGGGATCTCCAGAAGAGATACTTCCTGCTGGTGGTCAGCTCTTAGCTGGGTCGAGGAGAGGTGCAGCCAGGCTCCACGGCTTCCAGCAGCACAGCTGAATTGCCTTCACCTGTGCTCCTGTGCTGACTCATTGCTTGCCTCAGGTGATCAATCAGAGATTCAGGCTGTGATTCAGCAGTTCCCATACACCTACATATATTTGTTTTTATGCATTTATGCATACATGCTTATAAATATGTTCACATGGGCACATACATCTGTTGGAAAGGCATGCTAAGCCTTGCAACTGGCTGGATGTGGGGAAAGAGACACAGAAGCTTCACATCATTGCACTGAGCAACTCCTGACAGCTTCTGGCTATTCTATTGAAGTATATTCCCTAAACTAACTAATTTTTCTATTTGTTTACTATTTGATTCAGTATAGTAATTATTTTAGAAACATTATCATTATTGTGGTGTTTTTCATGACATTCCTCATGTATAATGTCACATTTTTTTCTACACTGAGATTATAGCAGCAGCCACTATGAGTAGGAATCTTGGAACCTTGTACAAAGCAGATGCATATGAGATGATCATCCTCAAAATGAGTATCTGCATGATCTTCTAGGATTGTCACTCCTGATTTCTGATTTCTTACTGAAATCACTGTGTTTTACCATGGACTCAGTAGTATCAGAATTGTTCTATAACATCAAATTTACCTTATCCTTACCTTTGACTTCCCAGGCTGTCCTGACTTCAGTAACTGTGACAAAATAAGGAGATGTTCGATTTGTAATAAACTTGAAATATGTAAATGTGAATTTGATTGGAAACATTGCATCTCAATGCTTCATTCGTAGAACCTGAAATTTAATATATATATAGTTATATGGATAAATTTAAAAGAAGAACTGACCTGGTTATTTCAGATATCCACTAAGCCTTTCAAGCCTTGTAAATGATGGTTTGGAATGTCTCCTTTATAGTCCAATTAAAACATATTTTCCACGTGTGGTTCTTTCTCAAATATTGGTTGGGTATCCAGCTAAGCACCAGAATTTAAAAGACAATCATTTTGATACTTCAGCTTTATTTCTTACCTTCTCTATACAGTCTGAGAAAGCTGACAATGAAGACATTTTCTCAGCCAGGGTACAGCTCATTCAGCTCGAGATGACTTGTTAGCACACTTTTTATAAAGATTAAGAATCTGTGGAAAAGCCATGATAACTGATTCTAGCTCAGTTTCCTCACTGAATTGTGAATACAAAATTTTACAGAAGAAGCTATGAGTTAACTAATGACACTTTCCTTACATGGTATAGGGGAATTCAAAATAATATTTGCTACAAGTCAGATACCAGGCCTAAACCTAGGATTTTTGTCCAACAGTAAGTTGCAAGTGTGGGGAATTTTATTTCATTTCCGATACTAAGAAAAAAATAGAAAGATTTTCAGGCTTCTTAAAAATGCTTTTGCTAAGATTCAAAAATTCATCTGCATTTTATTGTTTCCATTAATATTTTTAACATCCCAAAATTTCAGTAATTCTCTGTAAAAGCCCTGACAGTATTCTTTGCTTTGACAAGAAAGCATTATCCAGTGCAAGAATTGTTCCTCCTGAAAAGAAAAATTAACTGCTTGAAATTCCTAAAAGACTCTATGAAAACCAAAAACTGGAGGGACCCAACTTCATTGCCCAGACCAAGGTACCATCAGAATCCAAGAAGAAACAAAGGGAATGGGAGAAATAAAGCTGTATCGCCAACTTCCCACACTGCATTTCTGGAGAGAATAAATTCACTCACATGAGCCTTTCTTTTCAACAGCATGGAAGCAGGAATAGAGGCAGATGCACACTAGAGCCAAGTGAGTGCAGAGGCAAGGGACTGAAGGAGCTTTCTGGTAAGGATGACTCTTGGGGAAGCGCCTCTGCCGCCCTACGAGTTTCTGGCCTAAGCAACTTCCTTTTGCACTTAGGCATAAATGACCCAGCTGCTCAGCCAAGAATTCCTTTGGTCAGCCCCAGCTGACTTCATAGCCTTAGTTCTTAATTCTTTAGTCTCAGACTACGGTGAAATATACTTAAAGATTCTTGATTAAAAAAATCTTTTTTTTTTTTTCCCCTCCCACAAATTGCAATTCTGCAATTTTAGAATGATCACGACTGGCACGCTGTACTAGTTATTTTAACAACGGTGTTTTTGTAGGGAAAGAGGTAGGTGTAAAGATATCCTCTCTTGCCTTTCTATTTTAACTCATGACATCTTATCAGTACTTCTGGCAGCAGTGATAAGAATAGATTTGAAGTGGAAACTCTGACACAGGCGCTTTCCTCATTGATGACTATGATTTAAATGTTTACACTGAAGTTACTTGATTTTATATTTTAATTCCTGATCTGTCTCACTGTCCGTACCTCCATTAACATAATATTCGGATTTTTACATCAACTCATCATTCAGAACTTGATATAAAAATATGTATCCTCTAATGATGCATAACTAGAAGGTCTTAATTGAAAGAAAATAGGCTCCAGCAAACATGCCATTGAACAGTCCTGTCTGTACAGTTCACTTTTCAAAACAGTGATTATTAAAGTAAGTTACAGAAAAACAAAAGACAAATATGTATGAAATAAATGATGCTAAAATAATACATTTTAAAGTATGTTCAGTAGCCATGGAATGATTACAGAAGACTTACTTTTACATCCTTAGGATAATGTAGTTTGCCAGGATCTGCATTATAAATGTTTTCACTGAATAAATTATCTCCTCTCCCTTCAGATGGAAGTCTGTAGTTTACCTGCATACAAATACACCATAAAATAAAGGGTTATAGAGTAAGTTCATATTAATTGCGCAGAAAGGATGATAAAGTTATTCTTAGTGTTAGGATAATGCAGAAGAAATACTATGTGCTTAGAAAAAAGCAAGCAAAGAAAAGCAATTCATTCATCTATACCAAATATTTCAGATCACATTCCCAGGGAGTCCTTAGAAAATGAATGATCTCTTTTTTCCCCCCTTCTTAGCCATCACTTTGGCAGTGATAACTGAGCCAACAAATGCTTAGTACTCGTTTGGATTATGTGATTTAATATTTGGCCATGACTCTGGCTGGATCTTTTAGTCTCAGGATTGCCAGAAAGGCAATCTCTTCCCACCTGCCACTGCTCAGAAATCATGATCAGAAGACATCAGTAGCTTTCAGTTCACTGTGATGGAAATTTAGAGATCTTTAACATGCATGTTACTTTTACAGGCTCGTGGTAAGTTTTAATCAGACAAACAGAATATATATAAATTATTTAGTTAAAAAGCCTCAGAAATATGATTTAATATCAGATACAAGTTCTGTTTGTTTATTAGCATTTTAAACACAGGACAGGTTATTCCATATTATAATAGTTTAAACTCAAGTTCACTTTTCATAAAATGAAACAAAACTTGACAGCAAATGAAATTTGCAGTTCTTTAAGCATGAGGTGTATACAGAATGGCAATGAAATAATACTTTTGCAACAGTAGTGCAGTGAACAGCTCTTTCATAGCAGAATAACACAGGGATCCTATGAGTTTTTGTTTTTTTTTTTTCCCCCCCCAAAACACTGTAATGATAAATAAAAGCCCTGGAAGGTGGTTATGATTTTACATGGAAAGTATTTGTTTAATTTATTCAGTCTAAATAACTCAAGTCTAATTTTAACAAATGTAAGAAATATACTCACTTTGTGCACTTTTTCAATCTGATTTTGTGAGTTGATGCATTTCTGCACAGTGCACTCTCACCAGTATGAAGCTGGTCACAAACCAGTAGACTGTTGTTGACAGCTTTCTCAGCTAAATAAGTATACCCGTGCTCCTGGTTATCTTGCAAATATGAGTGTACAAGGTAGAAAGTGACTCTCTTTCTGTATCAATTCATGGCACCACCCAATGTCTTTTTAGCTTTCTTACCAACAGTTGTTTTAGGAGAGAAAAAAAAATCATCGTTTGTGTCTCCTGATATCCAAAGTTCCTCAACCCTTGGAACTGAAGGAATGAAATGATCTCTCACATACGCTGCCTCTTTTCAGTGTTATAACAAATGCTGAATTATCACAAATACATGATGCCTGTGGGATAGTCACAGCTATCATAGGTTTACCCCACAGGTACATTGTGAAAATAAATTAGTTATTTCAAAACAAAGGCAGCCATACAAATAAATGCAGTAAGTATGTTTGCACTGGCAGATGTGTCTGCAAAGTTTACTCCTCCTGCCTACTAACTTACTGCAAGGAGAATATAAAGGGTAGTTTCAATTTGTATGGCTTGGAATTTATTTCAAAACCAGCTTTCGCTCTTTGTAAAGCTTCTATACTAATGACCAGGAGACCATTTAATTGGTCTCAGTTTTCATTAGATGTGAACTCATAAGAGAATGTGTTTAGTGAGGCATCTTTGAAGAATTGAGAGTTCTACTTTTAATCTAACAAAGCTGGACTTTGCTGGATTTCAGTATTTCTGGCACTGCTATGCAGTTACCAGAGTACTTGGAAGGAGCAGCTGTGAATTATGAACTAGTAAGATGGATTAACAGAAGTGATGTGTACAACTATGGTACAAGCGAATCACTGCCACACATAATTGGTCCTGATGTTATTTACGGACCTGTGTATTTTTAGCTGTTGGCACGCTTGCCACAGCGGAGAGGGGTGGTAGATAATAATAGAAAGAGTACTTTGAAAGGGGTGTTATTTTTACACTGAACTTCTCACGTTGCTCAACTGATGTTGTCTCAGCATGACACTGAACACCCTCACAGAAAAAATTTCACCAAAAGACTACAAGATCTGGTCAGACCAATGGTCCATCTGTTTCTGCTTTCTCTATGGTGACCAGTTACAACTTTTCTGAGAAAGAGTGCAAGAAACAGGATGGTAAAAAAGCAATCCTAACGATCAGCTATTAAAGCTTTTTAGATCACTGAATTTAGTGGCAAAACACGGACATTTTCCCCAAATGTTTGTGTAATCCTTTTTAAAATCTCTCTACTTTTTGTTTCCAAAGCTCCCTCCAGCAATGAGTTCAGCAATTCAATTAAGTAACATGCAAAGAAAGTGTTTCCTCCATCTTTAGTTTTAATTACTATATAAGCTTTTGTACTTCTGAGAAACAATGAATCACCATCTCTGTACTACTAATTTTATGCTATACTTACCTTTAATAATGTCTTTTGAAACAAGGCATGTTTTATTCCACTTCTCTCGTATGGAAACCATTACTTGTTTTTGATTACTGTCATTCACCTTCTCTGTGTTTTCTCTAATGGTACTCCTTTAGTCTTTGAAATGAATGACCACAAATACACCTGTTTGAGATTTCTGAAACAGCATCACCATGTTTTCCTGGTTTGTTCTCTACTCATAAGATAATAGATGTAATATTCAATTTGTCTCCTCTTGTCACAGATGATGGAATTTTCTGTACAAATAGCTCCCAAATCCCTTTTGTGATTATCAACAATTTTAAGTTCTCTGTTTTGTATTTTCCCTTCAGGAAGCCTCCAGAGATTTTATTTTCTAGCTGCTCAGCACTGGCTAAAACTTTCTTCTTTTCCTTCCTATCTGCCTCAGTTGTGATTTTGCTGTGTAGATTTTTATGTTTTGAAAGCTTTCCTGCCTCAGTATTTACTTCCTTTTCATGGTCATTTGTGAATAGTTTGTACAGCTGCATTTGCGTCTCTGTAGATCCAGGGGGACCTCATTGAGTATTTTCTTCATTATTTGTAAAAACTGATCATTTACTTGGATCTCTTGATCAGTTGCTATACCATGGATGATCTTCCCACCGTCAGATAGTTTAGCTTCTTCAAGAGTTTTCAGTAAGGTACCTCGCACAAAGCATTTTACAAGTCCAAACATTTTATATTCATGCTCTCTACATTTGTCACACAGTTTTCATTCTCAGTGTTCAGTTCATGTTGATTCTTTTCTTTCTTTCTTTCTTTCTTCTTAATTTATCCAGATGTCTACTAATTCTGTTTTACAATAATTTCAATCAGTTTGCCACTTTGTGTTTTGTAGTTCCTCAGATAATATCGATGTTCATTAAAAAAAAAAAAACAAACTGATGATATTTATATCATCTTCTGCTGTCCTTCCATTTTTCCCAACTACATCACATGTGATATTTATAACTAAATGAAGACAAATATGAAATCAAATAGGTGAAGGACTTTGAATTCAGAAGGTTCTGAAAGAAACCACCCATTAAGAGGATGATATAAAGGAACTGCCAAAATAGTAATAATTAAAGTGAACCAGAAACAGAAGATGAAGGATACTCTTACCTAAATTTTTTCATATCATACCATAATATATTTTTGAACAACATGCATTATGTAAAGGAATGCTTTCTTGGCTTATATGAATGCTCTATCCAAAGACTGAGAAAAGGTGATCAGGAACATCAGTAGAATTTTACACATTTCCCACCATATAAATCAATCATTACTTTTGTGGCATATAGAAACAAGCGGCAGCAGCAGAGTTGTGTGTTTCCCCTTTAAGA
The DNA here is from genome assembly GCF_023343835.1 of Lagopus muta. Taxonomy (NCBI): domain Eukaryota; kingdom Metazoa; phylum Chordata; class Aves; order Galliformes; family Phasianidae; genus Lagopus; species Lagopus muta. The sequence continues at coordinate 44,244,059 of NC_064438.1, forward strand.
GGAAGAAAAGTCAGACTGTTACCAGAAAATTATAACTGAACTCAAAACTGATAAATTGCCTATAAAGATTTTAGCATTCCCAGAGAGCATGCATACCTTTTCTGTTAAAGAAATTCCATCTGAAATTGTTCCCAGCACAGTCAGCTATAAATCCTAATACCAGATGGTTGTTTGCTCAGCCTAGGACAAAGTACTGCAGTATCAAGAACAGTGCAAATCCCCTGAATTCCTTTCCATCTCCCCTGATAGGCAAGTGTCGCTCAGGTCATACCAGAGGCACCGGACAGGACTCTGCCTCCTCTCTACAGCTCAGAGTTGAGATTTTCAGACATGCCTTGTGGGTTTAGAAGCTTAAATCTCTCTAATTTCCTAAGGGGAACTGCATCACAAATGCCGTAATCTACTGGAAATACGTCTTCAAAGTGTTTTGTCCTTAATTAAAAAGTTGAATTCCTATCTAGAGACTGTTTTATTAAAGATTTGAATAGCACCACTGACACTACTATATGTTTATATTTTCAATGATTGCTTCGTCAAGGTAAACTCCAACTTCAGCATCAGCAATTGCAGAATTATCCTTCTCAAGTCTGAATCATATGTATAATTCAATTTAATAATTGTTAATTAGCCCACTTTCCAAATTAACTTTGAGGCATTAAATGTAATTCCAGATGAACCTATAATATTACATTTATAGCTACTTCAATTCTTTAAATGGGCACAAAAGCAAAGTGCTTTCAGTTGTCAGTAGAAAAGTCAAGAGAATCTGCTGAGATTCACTTTTTGCTGAATACAAGCATTTAGAATACATTTTCCATGAAACAGATTTGAAAGCAAGGAAGAAATATTAGTAGACATGCAAGGTTTGCATTTGCTTAGATTACTGAGCTGTACAAAGTAACACAACCGCGCTAACGGCCAATTTAGGCATCACATACAAAGTATATGCTTAAAAAAAGAACTAAATATCTCTCACCTGTATATTGGAAGATTACTCTGAATCTCAAAACGTAGGTTCCATTCAGATGAAAGTATAGAATACTATTATTTGGTAAATAAACATGGTTTTGCAACAAATATCTGCATTCTGATACTGTCAGGTCCCTTTTTTCTTTTTATTTATAGTGTTGAAGTCATGCATGAACCATTGCCTCGACACAAATGTCCTGCTGAAAAGCACCTTATCAGGCATGATGGGCTCTGCTACCGCAGTTCAGAATTCTCGTGATTAGAAAGCAGCTGCCTCTTAATCATTTTTTACCTAATGAAAGCAAAGCAAATAGTTACAGTCTGCTTGTTAGTCTTCAGTGCTGTATATTTCCACTAATTCCTTATCACCACTACTTGAAAGACCACAGGGCATCATAATCCATCATACAGCTTCAGCTTAAACAAGATGAATTTTGGAGCTGAATTTTGGAGCAAATTTCCACACTGATTAACGAGTTCATGCCTGTTAGAGCAATTTCACATTAAAGGTAGACCCCATGATCAACACCTCATTTTAACTTGGCAATAACAGAATAATTCATTTAAAAGTAGTAATGAAAATCACTTTCCCTCAAAGCTCTAATCCGAAGCCCTCTACCTAACCACAATTTTATCTTCATGTATGTCTTTGGGACTCTGGCATTTCATATGTGTACATAAACCAGTACAGATCTGCAGTGGATAAGAGCTCAGATCAGAAAGTCGAGAAACAAAAAAATACTGAGCTTGGTGAAGAAATACTCTTGGTAAACTATTAAGTGGGGGAAAAAAAATCCTCTTTAGAACATACTGACTAGTAAACAGAATGGAATGTTTTCTCCTAAGATATCATGTCTATAACATCCTGTCCTGGTCATTGTTACTTCTGTCTAATAAATGTCCCACTGTCAAGCCAATGTCCCACTGATTTCCATAATTTACACCTTGCTAAAACATCATGTCACATTTTCTCTGGTGAAATGTATGCAAGTACATTCAACTTGTTAAGTTTCTTTATGTGTTACTGGAGCAGTGAGCAAACTGGATTTTGATTATCACAGAGCCATCACTAGGCAAAAATAAATATCACAGTTTCTCCTCCTTAATGGCAATACACAGTACAAAAACATTCAACTAAAACCAGTGGCTCATAGACTGATGAGTTGCTGTTACATCACATAGAAAATGACTTATAAAAGAGTGCTTTATATAGGCTTTCTTAGTCACTTTTTAAACCAAATGAGTAGATTTATTAAAAAGGCAGCTAAATTACAGAACTACTTCCCTGAAATCACACATATAAGGCAAATTTATCTTAGTATGTTATTCATATCACTCTTCAGCAAAGGGAAAAGGAGTAAGAACACCCCACGTGCTACAAATACAATGACAATATAGGACCTATTTGTCTGTAGTCATTTGCATAGTGCAGCAGATGAAAAAGGAACATATGGCACGTCTTACTGGCTTGCTCTGTCCTTTGACAGCCTTTTAGCTAGTCACGAAGCAGGATTCGTCATGCTTAGCACACTCACATACTACTCTGCCCTTGTTAGACTTCATACATACCTATCACTGTAACACTGTGCTTGAGGTCAACTGCTACTCAGCTAGGTGAACAAGCATGTGAGTACGAGCTTGATTCTTTAACATAGAACTAATAACTGATTACTAGTATTACTACTTTCTACAAACCCTGTATTCCTTTCAACTATACTAACTAACCTGGCAATTCACTAATTTATTAACAGAAGTATTAATACTTTTGTCTAACTGTAAAAGGGCATTAATATGGAAGATATATTAACACAGAAACATTTTCACACAGCTGTCCTGACTCACTTTAGCACAGAAGTAGTTTTGAATTCCTTATCTGCCTCACTAAAAAAAATGCTTCCCTTATCACTTATGAATATGATGAAATGACTGCAAGCACATGTGTTCATGTTTACAGTCTTTTCCTCTTCCAGACAGACTAAAAAATTGTGGAACAGTTGCCTCCATCACTGTTAACCACACACGCGATATAAATATTCATGGCTGAGTTACTCTCTTTAGAGGCAGAGCCACTACTGAGACTGCTTACTAGTTAAGTATTTTCAGAAAAGAATATTCCATCAAATGTACAAATGACAATTATTCTAATATTGGCACATAAATCACTGTGCATGTACCAAATTAAATGAACACAATCTTGTTTACAATGAAACCAAACATCTTCCAGTTGATTCAGGAGTTCCTCATAATCAAAACATTTACAGATAGCTTAAGTAGTCTCAACAAAAACAAAATGAAGGATTTCCTTCCTCTGTGAGTGCTACTGATGCTAAATAACTACATATGAACTTATTTTTAGAAAGTCTCAATTTAAAGGCAACCACTGACAGAGGTGGTGCAAGTCCTGCAATAGAAACTGAGTCCAGTATTTGGATTGCATTTTGAATTTGACACAATTGAATTCAGCAAGGACTTTGTAGAAACTTCCAAAAAGACACTGGGACCATTTACCTCCTAAAAAATATATAACATTAGTCTAGACTACATTCAACTTCAATATTACTTCCTTTACCTCACCTTCGTACAAAACTCTTCAACGATACTTGGATTTATTCAAGTATTGTATTTTACTTGCATGGAAATTAGCATTCATTTTAAACCAACGTGAACTTCAATCATTCATCTGGATTGGAAAATCTGAGTTAAGTAGGCTTTCCTATATGTATAACAATTTCTTTTTTGATAAAGAATTTCAAACTGTGGTTTGTGGATCTCCAACTAATATATCAACAGTCAGGTGCTTTACTGTTCCTAAACAGGCCAAAGGTTATCAGCGCCAGTATGATTTGAACTAGAAGTTATCTGATAAGCAATCTGGAAAGCGATGTTTAAACAATGGTTTTAAATGTCTTATCCAGGAATTGAATATGTCAGTATTTATGAACTAGGAATCTCATAAAACTACCAGGTAGACTTGCACTATACAACATTGAAGTCAATATAAACTCTATTTATAGTTGCCATTCTCTACATCTTGTGTTTGTTGAATGTGAGACTAATGACATTCTCTGGGAAAAATGAAATCTTGATTAACACATCATCTCTTTGGAAACACTGTAGATTATGTGCCAAGTTATTTAAAATAGTATCTTTATCAGATTGTATAACTGATTGATTTTATACGTTAACAAATATTAACCATACAGTTTCTACATATAAAAGAAGATTTGCTTACTAGTGTGTTTCTGGGCAGTTAAGAAACATTAGGACCTCTACAGCATTTCAATGTACTGGGGAAAACAAAAAAACAAACAAAAACCCCCCCATCACCTCAAGAAATGAACTGTATCTTTCTGAACATGAGCAATTTCAAGGGAGAAAAAGATCCAGCTGGTCTAGTACAAGGATATGCATAGAATGACCCGTGTAGTCTTTCTTTCCTATAGGGGTTGAGGGTCTTCTGTAGAAGAGTATCGACAGATCATCTGCACTTATGAAAGGCGTGAATTGCCTTTGAATTTGCCTAAACTACCTCCCTTTACAAGTTTTTCATCTGTTCTCTGGTGAGCTTCCCTTCTTATTCATTGAGAAATTACCCAAAGCTTTTTCATCATTGTTCAGATTTGTGTCTTTTCCTAATTACCTCTTTCATGAAACAAGGAATTGTGGTATATTCAAAGACTAATTATGGCAACAGCTTGAATGATACTGATTTGTCATATACTGCTTCCAAATTGCATTGCAAAAGTATCTGCTTTAAATTCAAATAACTATGCAAAACAATATTAGGAATCAGGAAACGAGCGCGTTTGAACATCTTACCTGGCTTATGCAAAATGCGTGCAAAGGATGGGTGACAAAAACATGTTTTTGTTTCTCATGCTCTCTTGCAATGAGCTCATGTAGATTAATCTCAATAAAACGAAGTTCCTCAGCAGTCCCTTCGTACTATTGCTAACACTACATGCTTTTTGCTTTCTGTGCACAAGGTGGTGCTCTTCGCAACACAGTGTAGGCAAGAGCGCGAGTGCAAGATGCCTTACTGCTTCGCACAATCTCATTAGGAAGCATAGGATTCTTTCCGCCTAGTTTGACATAACATTTAATGAGATTTCAGAAACCATAGGATTTCATTCCGTTCTCCAGATACAATGAGAAATGGAAGATCTATTACAAAAATGATAAAATTTAAGAGATTAAATAGCTCTAAAATTAAAGGATACTTGGATTGAACTGAGATGTTCACATGACCAGAGAGTTTGGTCTCCATATTCTATGTGAATGTATTGCACAGGAACTCCTTTGCAATTTTGAGATTGAGAAGTGAGCAAAATTCACTTCTCACTGTGCTTTGTTATGATCTTTTCCTTTTCTAAATTTAAAATCTGACATTTTACCTTCATATGCTTCTCTGTTAGCTAGACACTGTTGATGATACCATATACCTGCACTGAAATAATCATTCAATTAGAAATAAAAATAAAAAAAAAATCAGTAAGATAATTGTATCTTATCTGACAAAAACAAACAAACCAACCCCAAACACCCTTTATACAAATAACACTTATTTAGTAATAAACAGGCAAAAAAAGAATGATTCATTGTATTTGAATATAGGTAGGTTGACATTCTTGGTGGAGAATGCAGGCAGAAGCTGCTTCTTAGCTTTTAGAATGAACCTCTCTCTGCTCCCAGAGAGCTTCATTAGGGAAGTTTATCTCTTTCGCAGGTGCTCACTGAAAGCTTGACCTTGAAAGACCAGGTGGACTGCCAGTATTCTGGGATGTTTGTAAACTTTGAGCACTGCTATTTTGCTTCTGTAAAGAGTGTGGGGGAGGGGGGGGGAAGCTTTCTCCTGTAAAACTTCTTATCAAGAGACTGCATGCCATCATTTTTTTTTTTTCCTTTCTTAATGCTCAAAATGTGCTGGGCATTAATTCAGTTTGCCATTTTGCTCCATGAGCTACAGGTATACATAATTATTTGAAAGGACTTGATGGAAATCCCTACCTGGTATCTGCATACAATGTGGCATACAACCCCAGAGGAAGTTGTTAATTCTACAGAACTTGTGGTTTTTAAACAGGCTTCCAGTCTCTCCTTTGAATCCTTCATGCATTTTTTGAATGCTCATCTGAAGTTAATCTCCCTGAATGTACTACTCATCATTTCACTCAGTGTTTGTATTTATCATATTTTGAGGAAGCCCTCCCCAGAACCAGAGAATACTGAGTGGCAGGGTGGAGAGGCTTGGGAGAGACTTTAAAGAGAAGGACATCCTCTGTTTCATGGAACGTTACTCCTGTACACCTGTAAGATCCGTTGAAGTAGGAATCTTTGATGGAACCTGGGAAGAACTCCAAGGAAATAACACATGGTTTATATTCTCCTAGCCAGGGATGTGAAATATCTGATAATAAACAAGCAATATCACCAACTGGAGATCTAATTATTTTGATTACACACAAAATAACTTTTGTTTGCTTTGTTTGGTCCAACTCTTTAAAAGCATCCCTTTGCATTCTTAAGAGAATACCTTTGGTAACATCCTAGCCAAGTTCAAGTGGTTACAACTGAACTCCAAAGTTACAATGTCGCATATTTCTAATATCTTGGCTTACCCTAAAATGTCTCCATATTAATATCTGGAGTAGTTGAGCTGTTTTGTCACAAAGAGAGCAAATACTTTCAAAAAAACACTGATATAAAGATATTTGCAACCACGAACACTGAAAATAGATTATAATTCCAGGTTTCTTACCATTTCAAAGCTATAGAGCCTCACTTTAGAGAGCCAGGGAAAGAAAAGGATAAAAACAGCACACAATGAAGATAACTTATGGATTATAATGACAGAAAAAATACATTTGTTGCGTCTACTTTTTTTTTTCCTTCTTCCTTTTTCTATTATTTTTTATGTTTCTTTCTTTTTCATCAGGCCACACAGCAACAGCTGTGGTTACACTGGCACTGGCTACAGAAAAGGAATATTGTCCTTTAATGATGCCTTATACTGTGGCCTAGTCTTGCTCCTCCAGTACACAAACACATAACTACTGGGAATATTTGATTTTAATGGAATAATTTCGTAAGTGTTTAATAACATCCATTATATAATCATGATTTGTGCTACTGAACTTATACATATCCAACCTAGACAACTGACATCAGTCAAAAATTCATACGGAATCTTCATTCCAAAAAGATGCTGCTATGAAAGTTGCACTAAAAAGATAGCTAATGGCACTGCTTGTTATTAAGAAACTGGAAACAGAATCATCTAATAAGCTATATAGAACCATTCATCTCTTTTCTAAACCAGCTAGAAAGATTTTTTCATTCTTCATATCTCAGACTGACATTTCCAAAATTTAGAAAATAATAGTTAAAATATTAAGCTGTTTATAAGAACATAGGAGAAATACATGGTTTTACCTGACTTCCACAAAATAAATAAACAAATAGGTGACCTTCTGTTGAAAAGGTCTTGTGGTACCATGCTTTCTGTAAAGATTCAGCACAAAGATGACCTCTGCCTGAGATGGGCTTTTTGCAGTCCTATGACAATCCAACCAACTTCAGCCTTTCTGAAATGGGACCTCCAAAAAAGGTCCCATATACTCCAAAAAAGGCCTCTCCAATATAAAGAAAAAAATCACCAGGGAATCTTTACTGAGTGCCAAAGTTGGCTCAGAAATGTTTTCTGCATAGGTAATGTTTTCCTGACTGTTTTGTGTCCTCCATGGGCATAGGCAACAGGGAAGGCAAAATTAGTTCTTAGTTTAGTTGTTAAGTTGCACTAAAGCACAGCAGTATCAGCCCTGTATCAATTCTGTAGTTGCAGCTCTGTTGTCGTCGCTGCAGTTTAGGAACACATGTAAGCTATTTTTATGGGAAATACTTCATTTTTCCAAAAAAATTCAGGTACCATGAGCCTCTCTTGAAATGACCTTGTTACCTTTGGTTCCAAATTCAGTCTCAGTTAACATCACTCATACGCACCATGAGGATTTGCAACATACTATTTTCCAATTTCCAAATGCAATTGCTTGTTCTGTGTACAATACGATCAGTTAAAAAAAAATGAATATGAGAGATAGTTAATTTGAAAGAAAATGCCAGCAATTTTGAAAGAAACATACTTTGATCATATGGTAAAGCCACTTATAAAGTTTACTCTCTTGATAACACTACATACACTGTTGTCCTTCTCTTTAATCACTACCTTTAATACCACAATCTTTTACTGACAGATTAAAAAAATTTCACAAATTAAAGAAGAAAAATGAACATGTACAGCATCATATCTCCAGAAAATAGTTACAGTTGTTTCTATCACTGAATCTTGCAAATCTGGGTTTAAAAAAAAAAATCTCTTCCATCTCACTCACTGTCAGGATTTTCCCAGTAGGATGGTATAGGTCTTCACTGATAAATAAGCCCATAGATGTGAGGACAATTAAATAGTGACTAGATAAGATTACATTCATAAATGATGGGTCATCACAGATGAAGCAAAAGATAAAAAAGGACATAGTGAAGAGTTCACACACAATTTAACATCCCTAAAGTTTATCTTACAGTACCACATAAAAGCAGAGGAGTTCTCATCCAAACTAGAGTCAAAGCTCATGCAGACAATCAACTTGCAGAGTATCCCCAGTTGAAACTGTACAACTATGCACACTCCTTGGATAGTACAGTATTCACACACTGTATGCTTGATAGAAAATGTTAACACACGTCTAAAATACAGCTTACTACAGAGCTTAAGGATCTAAACTAAATCTCTTCTACAGGCTTTAAGGATCTAAGCTAAATTGTTTTCTTTTTGTTTAAGATCACATGCTTTTCAGACAAAATAGGAACGGAACTTGAAAGAAACAAATGTTTAAACAGGGAAACCAAAGGAAGGAAGGAAAAAGGAAGAAAGGAGAGTGGGGTGGGGTGAGGGGGAAAGAGAGAACATGGAAAGTTGGAAGGTATAAGCAGCTTTTTCTTGACCTTAGAGGTCAAGTGCTTATCCCACACAAACTAATTTTGCCTTTTACCTCTTGAAGTGCTATTCCTCCTGTTTTGTTATGAAAAGCTGAAAAGTTCTCAGATCTTGTTGAAAAATTAAACAAAAAAATCCTATCAAACACTTTTGCCTCAATTTCTTATAATGCAGTGTTCCACTGAAATTAAGTGAACGCCTAACAATTCTGAAAGAAAAGAAAGGAAGTAAATTATTGCAGAATGTGCTTTTGCTAGTTCAGAAAAAACATCAGAGACTGAAATTCTAATTTTAAACATTATTTGTCACAAAATTTCTGCATCTTCTAGTCAAAAAGTCAAAAAAAAAAAAAAAAAGACAAAACTGCTTTTCCCACCTAAATGATTCCATGAAGCCACTAATTTCATTATGATAACCGAATAATTTCCATATCTAATTATACTGTGCCATACATATACCCTCTTCTGCATCTCTCCTCCGAAATACTTTGTTCAGAAATGCTTCTATCCTTATTCCTCCTAAAGGTTTAATCTATCCTTTGATATCATTTGACTAAAATCATACACATCCTTACGCCCACAAGATCAAAGTTTCCACACACAAGTTGTAATAAGAACTGGATAAAAAGACAATATTTATGTAAACCTCTACTGTTACAACATTAAACAGGAAGCTAAAAGTATATTTTAAAAATAATTTGATCATTCAACCTTCCTCCTACCTTCCTATTTGCTATCTTATTTAGGTTCTATTTTGAACCTTCAGGATCTGGGAACATAACTTTTAACATGCCTACAGTTACTGGTGTAAAGCAGAATGTTTTATTTTATTTTTCTGTTGTTCTTCCATTTACCATTAGATGGGAGCAGTCACTTATCAGCACTGCAGATTCTGCAGTCTGCATATTATTTTATAGAATCATAGAATGTCCTGGGTGAAAAGGACCACAATGATCATCTAGTTTCAACCTCCCTGCTACGTGCAGGGTCACCAACCACTAGACCAGGCTGCCCAGAATGTTATACAAGATGGGTTTGCTTAATATTAAATTTGTACACGGTAAAAAAAGATTATCACATAAAAGACAGATGCCTCTAAATAGCATTCATAAACAAGTAGTTTCATGGGATGGGAGACTTATGTTGTGGATCTCATGTGGTGTTCACTAAAGGATAAGTGCAGGCTGTTACTTTTCCCTCACTAGAATATGAATAGACTTTAATTTTTTAAAACAAGTTATTTTCATGATGTACATACGTAGCTCTGAAAGCAATGCCTCCTATTCATTTCCACGGAAACAATAATAGATACAAAGAGCACAAGAACACTATGTGATAGAGCAAATTCTCACCTACAAAAGACTAGTTTTCAACACAGTCACTACCATGAGATATACTTTTTCACCAGTGATGATTAAGAGCCTGCATGATGCACTCATAACAATTTGTACCAGCAGAGGCGGCCCACTGTCACCATCACCACCAATGACATGCATCACCCACCTCCTCACTGTGCTCACATCCACTGTTTGGTCTCCATAAATGTTCAGTAAGCATCAGTGAATGTCAATTGGCACAGTTGTTTTCATATGGAGAAATCCAATTGACACGCCTTCACTTCAGACATCATTTTGTCAAATTGCCCCTTTGCTGCCATCTGTCACAAAGCAACAGAATGGAACAGAATATCGGTTGAAAGGTTCAGTCTCTACTATCACACCACTAACATCCATCTCTGATGTCACAGGCCAGCATAATAAAATAGGAGGCATTACTTTCGTAGCAGTACCCATATTTTAGGCCACACTGATCAACAAGGCATATCTGCACTCACCAGTGCCAGGAAAAGACAGTGGGAAAAGATGGACAAAGACAGTGCAAGTACTTTCTCTGAAAAACTCTACAGCCTGTCTTACTGTAAAAGTAACATGGAGTGGTCACTCTGGGTACCTCCAGCACTGTGATTCATTTGACCATTCTCCTTGTCGTGTGACTGCCCTGCAAATCCTTCGTCTTCATAACAGCTCATCACATACACTATTTTCCCAAATTGCTTTAAAACCTCCATAGTAAAGTCAGTTGAATACACGTTGTACTGTGAGACTTTTCTCCTGGACCTGAACAACAGTCAACACAAACTCAGAGGCAGAGATCCTGTTAAGAAATTGGAGTAACTTCCAATCCAATCCAAACTTCCAATCCAAAAGAAGAGTTTAGGTAATAATCTGGGAATAGTATCTGTACATAAAAAAATTCAGAGATGAATTCTACTTAAAGGAACAAGAAGGAAACCTAAGATCAGGTCTGCATAAAAAGTCAGAGGCCTTTAGAGGAAAAAAAAAAAATAAAAATCTAACCATTCTTTGTCTCACCACATACTGAGATACTGATGTCAACAACTATTTTTAACCTACCCTAAACCAAAAGAAATCTCTTCACTGAGGGCTCTTGTTCTGTAAGCCTATGCCCCAAAGGCCTTTCCTTTGTATTTCCTTATGGTACAGAACCACACAAAGTTTCATATTTTATTTGTTTTTACATTAAATATTCCTGGAATTTTGAATGTCCTTTCCTATCTCAAATCATTTAATCCGAGCTTTTTTGACTTTTTTTCCTCCTTAAGCTGTGCATTTTTTTAGACTAAGGAGAAAAAAAACCAAACCAAAAACAAAAAACAACAGGATGGCTGGGCTATAAAATACATTAAAAAATACATAGAATATATTTAATTTTCTATCTGTGCCTGAATTTTAATTAAAGCATCATACCAAATGTCTCGCTGGGTAAATTCATTTTGAAAGAAGGCCCCAGGAAACACATGGTAATTTGATAAGTTATGGTTAATTCAGAATATATCAATTCTTTCACATATTCATTACTAATCACCTGTTAAGATTCACTATGCATTTGTTAACGCCCATCAATCTACACTTGCAGTGAACTGCAGAGCTACAGGCAAGAGTAATAAGTGGCACATCATGAGCATAAAGAGATTTTGACACTGTGATATTTGTTACAAAAGGCATTACAGCATCAAGGCCTTCAGAAGATGTTTTCTTTTCATAAATACTGATTTTGTGAAAGGACCCTGTAATATGCTAACGTAGAATTAACTGAAAGCACTTTATGAAAACAAACAAGAAACCCAAACACTTGTGCAGCAGGAAATTTTGTCTATTCCTTCTTAGCTCCTGAAGAAGCTCTCTGCTCAGCCAGCTTCCTCTTCTTCCCTACTGGCTTAGCTTTGGGCACATGGAAATTACCTGGTTCCTCACTTCTAAGACTCATTCTTCAAGAATGTCCAACCTTCCCAAACTTCTTCGCCTTTCAGAACTTCATCCCAAGAGACTTTGTCAACCAGGTCTCTAAAGAAGCCCAAGTCTGCCCTCTAGCCATCCTGGACATCTTCACGATGGCTATGTCTAGGATGGTCTCTGCCATCATACCACACACATGCTCTTCTGTTTATATAAAAATCACATTACTCACCATTTTATTATAAAGGAAGTTGCAACTCACCTCAAATTGTAGGTGTTCCAAAATGCTTTGTAAAATGACATCCTGGAAGAGGAAGACTAAATTTAACTACTGTGTATCAGAACTGATTCTATACCATCACTTGTCCTCCTTAATCAAGAAATTAACCGAACTGAAAACTCAGTGCCATAAACTTACCTGTTTTATTATGTGCAACTCCTGAAGACAACAGAAACATCCTTAAAATTGTGCAACTGTGATATTTAAAATCAGTGATCCCATCCATTACAACAAATTTTCCAGAGTCAATAATCTGTAACAGGAGACTTTTTACCTGCTCTATGTGAGGGTATTCCATAGCACCTCTCTTTTGGAACTGAGGTATTTTGGATTTCACTTCGACACCTTATACATAGAATCATAGACCTGTTTGAGTTGGGAGGGACCCTTGCAGGTTATCTAGTCCCTGCAACGAATAGGGCCACATGCAGTTAGGTCAGGTTGCTCAGATCCCTACCCAGCCTGACCTGAATGTCTCAATTGACTGCCATCAAGTCAGACAGCTGTTTTAACACCAGTATTCCCTACATAACACTGCTCCATGTTGCTACATACTTACAGTAAGACAAGGAGAGAGCAGGAAGCAGTAACTGGCAGAAGTTGAGAATAGGTATTCAGTTAGCGTTTACATCCTTTGGGCAAGGTCAGGCAAGCTATTAGCCATTTACCACATACTCCACATCCATCTTGGGAAGCATCAGGAGGGCTTCTATTTAATCAAGCACTTTGATGTCTAGGCAAGAAAGTGCAGAGCAAATGTCAAATCTGAGGCTCTATCTCCTTTATCGACTCCTCATTTACACGTTTATTAATATTTCTCACCCCCTCACTTCAGCTTTGTTCCTGTTATTCTCTGCACTTAAGGCATTACCCCTTCTTTCTACCACAGCTGTAACACAGGCAGCTCGGATGGATGGTTTCTTTCTCCTGAACGTACCTGGTCAGATCTCTCTGTCACCTTATGCACGCTGGGCTGGTGGCACAGAAGCCTGCCTAAAGTGACCTTTAGCATTTCAACCACTCCTACAATAGATGCAGTAGCAGGGCCACGGCCATGACTGCTGTCCTTCCCAGTGTACGAGGGAAACAGCTGCCACAAAGCCTCCCAAGTGACCAAGCTGAGGGCCGTCAGCTCTATTTCCCTTTGCCCTTGCAGACAGCAAGCTTGCCTCCTTGCTGCCAGCTGCCACAGAGATTATGCTCACCTGCACTGTACTTCTGACCCTGCAAAGATCAGCAGGAGCAAGCTGGTGTCTGTCTCAGCAGTTTAAAAAACTTGGCAGCCAGTACCGGCTAGCACGAGCTCTGGCTGCAGGGTATTAGCACATTCCACTTCATACAGCCAGTTACTGCAGGTGAGTGGGAGGGGGTTAGGAACAGTTAGAAAAGCCCATACACATCTGTTTGCAATCAACTGTTAATTAGTATGAATGACATTATTTAATCTGAGCTGTGTACAACAGACTTCTTATAATACAGTCCAGGTGTAGCAAAAAGCTACAAGATGCTATTTCTTTCATAAGTACTTATATTAATTCTCTATAGACAGTGAGTAAAGATCACAAAGTGAGCCTGGGAAATCAGTTTAGGAGGTGATCATACAGCTCAGTGCTTCTCACTTTCTTTTTTTTTCTTTTCTTTGAGAACACACAGAGACAAGCATGGATACAAGTTGCTGCGCCATAATGAGTTGAGCTGCAACTTACTATTGCCATGACTGTGTGCAGTTTCACTAGCTGGCCAAGGGCAAAACATAGTAAGGGCTTATTCACAGGTGATGGTATCAGGTATCAATATATTTACATTTCTCCACTGACATAACTCAGAAAGGAACTTTTAATTTCAGATTTAAAATTTCTGCAATCCAATGGTGTAATCTGTACAAAAATTTCTTTGTATTATAGAAGCTGTTGGGATAATGTCTTAAAGATAAGACTTGTGTTGTTAGCACAATAGCATTAACTTATCAGTATAGGACAGTAGTAGTTGCCAAATGTTGTGGGGAAGAAACAAAAGTAGGCCAGTGAAATAAGATAATTAAAACAAGCAGTGGAAAGTTGAACTTAGTAATGACAACGGCTGCTTAAAATAATGAAAAATAGTATTTAAAGAGAAAAAAGAAGTGAGAAATAAAGGAAGGTCTTATATTAGAAAATTTAAATTCAAATGAAAGAAATCACTGGGGATAATATTGTTCTGCTAAGTTCAGTTCTCATCAGAAACTCAATTATGAAAAAACAAAAATCACTGAGAATGCTACAGAAGGTTGTAATGAGTGCGTACTGCCAAGTCCATTTCTCTTATCTCAAGGAAGCTGTGAGAGCATTCCAAATAATTACTGTAAATAGTACACTTGCTTCCCATCACAGAATATCTAAAGGCCAGTGGTGTCACTGAATCTAATCTCTGTGATTTTCCACAAACAAGGTATTGCATTTTATTTTCCAAATTTCTTGCTACTACTAGATGTTCTCTTTACTTTCTGAGACCTGAGCTCTTTAGCATCAAAGAAATGCAGCACAGGAACAACATATGCTTCTCTACAAGCCTAATCTAAAGGACCTGCTGCTGCTGGAAAAAGGTTTACATTGTTTGGTACCTGTGTTAAAGCAGTGAGTCCTCATATCACTGCAGGCTTTTAAGAAATTCACATTTATTCACTGTGAAATGGATAACAGCTAGCAAATATACTTCATATAACCAGATACAAACATGAAATTGCTCTTTCTCACAATTTTTCCTTGCTTGGGACTGATAATCTAACACTGAAAGGCTGATCAGTCATTATCAAACTCATCAGCTATCCAGCCCCCTTCTCTACTTGCAAAGCATGGAAGACATCTGTAATATTTAGGACATCTGTGTTTAAAGAAGGCTTTGGCTTTCTCTCAAAATAGTTTTTCATCATACTTGACCCTGCAGTAAATCTGTAGCAACAAATCTCATTTTGCAAACATAGAACATAAGATCACTGCAGACTGCCAACCAAAGGTTAAGGAGACACATTTCTATTCAAATACACTTATTCCAGAATTAGCAAAGGAAACACAGAAAGTGCTTGACTGAGTGCACAAATTTTAAAAAAATATATATTTTTTCCAAAGTTCATTCTAGTACTAATAGCCTCTCTCAGCAAATGATGGAATATCAGTTACAAGATGGTGGAGAAAAAACATTCAGGATGTCCCAGACAAACCACATTGGCACAGCTGTGTTAAAACAGCAGAATTTTTTGCAGTGAAGTCGAAAGCACTGCACTGTGCTGAAATCACCAAGCCAACTTGGGAAGACACATTTCTCTTAGGATGTAAGACTACTGGACTTGCTTTTGTTGGTCTACAAGTAGTTGGTGTCTCCAGTTTCAGCTTTGGAAGCACCTAAAAGCACTGCCTGTACAGTTCAGCACAGCTCCCCATTTAAGAGGAAGCACCTAAAAGCACTGCCTGTACAATTCAGCACAGCTCCCTATTTAAGAGGCTGGAGCTAATGAGCAAATTTGTACATATATGCAGCCCAGCACTGTTTAGAGATGTCACTGAGATCCCAGGAGTCACATAACTCATAACCCACCGCATCAGCGTGGCAGTGAGCTAAAGAGACTCCCCGTACTGTTCTTTTTGCCGAGGAATGGGACAGTGACTCAAACTGCGAAGGGAAATAAATAAATCAGTCTCCCTTCCAACCTCCCTATTTAGCACAAGAATGTTATATGGGTTTCTGGCTGTTCTCCATAGCAGCCACTGTGTGGCAGAACAGATCCAGGCTATGATTTTTCTTAGGCGGACAGCGAAGGTAGGGCGCAGCCCTCGGCCGCCGGCGTGGGGCGGGCGCCATCTTGTGCGGGAGGGCGGTGCGGGGGGTGGGCCGCGGGCCGAGCACCGCCGCAGGAGTAACAGCCAGTGGTCGGACAGGTGTACGGTGAGTTTGCTGTAGAATTACGGACCAGGAGTTTAAAATGAAATGCATTAAAAAAAAAAAAAAAAAAAAAAAAGTTTTGAATTAGCTACTAATACTTCAGAAATATATTAGGATTTTGTTGACATAATCATCCCATATATGCAGAGAAAAGATGGCGCCTGCTATGATGTAATGTGGGAAATAAGCGATAGTCTCAGAACTTCTGCTTAATTAGGGACAAACTAAAGGACAAGGACAAAACAAAATAATAAAAACATACCTCTCAACTGAAAGCAGTGTGTGAAAACATGATTCAGGTGACATCAGACTTTATTTAGAGAACAGTGTTGAAGGTAACCATAAGAAAAAGTGATGATGAAATACAACAGTATGAAAAAAACCACCCATTTTGCTTTGTGAAACTTTCAGGGAGCATCATTCAGATTTTAAGCAAACATATTTTATGGAAACCAGTGAGCTTTATACCCTGCTGGGGTAAGACCTATCTTACCAGCCAGGTAGGACAGGTAAGACATTGAAATATAGCAATATGTCAAGGATCAGAATGTTTATCTTCTGTTTTTCCTGGCACGGTCTTACAGTAAAACTGTGATATTAGGCCTGAAAGGCTACATGCATATATAGCCTTGTTTTTATAAAATATGTAGAACATAGTTCCAGCATATGAAAATATACATTAGTCTCAGTGGGATTACTTAACCTTCTTAAAATATGTGCTGAGGCCATTAGGATGACTATTTGCACAAAGATGGTAAATCCTTCACTTTTACGGTCAAAAACATTGCACAGATTGTAGGTTGAATAGATTAAATAGGCACCAACTAAGCAGGACATAACAACTGTGGGAGAGCTTAAATGTTGGTCAGCTAAAGATACTATTATTGCAAGAAATTACTATGACAAGATGGATCCTGCTTCTTCGGACATCTAATCTACTGGCTACACTTCAAGAGAGAAGTTTGGGTTTACATGGAGTGAAGAGCCAGAATCCAGCTGTCAGTGGCCAAAGGAGTCCTAAAACTGCCATCATGGAAATGTAAATCAACTTTGTCAGCTTTGTAAGTCATTAGCTGGCTGAAAACATTAACATTAAGAGGGTGAACTTGACCTCTGCATCACTGCAGGTTGTTTACCTTTTCCCTGCAGATTTCAAGGTCAGTGTTCATTGCTGATCTCCACTATTGGTCATTCGAGGAGATGTGTATTTCAGAAGTTCACACTGTAGGCCAATTTGCTTTCTTTGATGAGGAACTGCTACTCAAGTTGGTTTTCATATGGCAGACAAAACCTGGTTGCCAACAGATTTTATTTGGCTGAAGATTAGATTGTTTTCTGGAGCGTTATCTTTTCAGTAGCACCAGGTTTGAAACTGAACTGTAGCTTTGAGTTAACACATTGAGCAGGAGCTGTGGGATCAGCTCTACATACTGAGCAGTTTTTTTCCTGCAGACTCATAA
This sequence comes from Lagopus muta, assembly GCF_023343835.1. Taxonomy (NCBI): domain Eukaryota; kingdom Metazoa; phylum Chordata; class Aves; order Galliformes; family Phasianidae; genus Lagopus; species Lagopus muta. The sequence goes on from NC_064438.1 coordinate 44,261,932, forward strand.
ACATATTCTCCAATAGACATATTTGAGACCATTTCCACGCTAGGCTTTCTCACAGTCTTTTTATAGGAATATCTTCCAACTACAGTGTAATACATAATATTGTTAGCAACATTTGTCCATTCCCTGTGTTGTATTTGAGACACTGAACTTCTGACTGATTAGAATTATATTTAACTGGGTTGGTAGTTAACTTTGTACTTTGTTGAGAACTGTAGAACAGTTACCAGCTGCTTTGGGTGAAATTCTGAATAGTGATAATTTCTTCCGTGTGTGCTTTCAGGAGATGGAATTAAGATCCAATTTGCCTCTTAAGTACAAAGTATTGTGAGCTTAGTATCTCCGTTAGGTATCTGAACACCAGCATGTACTTATAAAATAAATGAAAAGCTAAAATTCCTAGGGGAATGAGTAAGAATCACTATTTCTCTTCCTGTATGTATTACTCAATGTCAAAATGGATAAATGAAGTTAGTATTCTAGAAAGCCATTAAGCATTCAGTAGGCGTGAGAAATCTTCATTGAACAGATGTACTGTTATGAATATAGCGTTTATCAGTCTACTGATGATAGTTTACTGTAAGTCTCCTCTTTCAAAATGAAACCATATGTTGAATGGGAAAGAGTGCAAGGGTGTAAGTGGAGATAAGGCTGTTTATTAATCTATGCTGATGGGCATTTTGTAGATGAACTTTCTTTTAGTTATTTATTTTATTGTTATGTTATATTGTTATACTGTTATATTTAACAGTATTGTTAGGGGCTATATAAATTCTGATTGTTATACACAGACAAATTTACAGACACCAAGTATAAAATGATTTAACTGTCAGCTGACAGTTCTAGAAGACAATGGGTCCTGTATAACCATGTGCCAAAGACCTACCACATCCAGACTTTATGTAGTTTCCATGTTCAGATGTATGCATAATAGTAGTTTCTAAGGAGTGAGAGAACTTGACTGTCATTCTTTTCTTCACAGCTCTTGGAAATTTAATGCTACAGAAAGTGTGTTGAATCTTGGGACATGTAAGGAAGTCACGTTTCCAGCTATTCCCTAAGAACTCTGAAAGTTCAAGTCTAGAAAATGTCACCCTGACTTGTGAGCTGTCATGGTGTAGGAGTGGTTTTTGACCATGTATGTCAATCTCCTGTCTTGTTGATTGTCTCCTTGAAGCTGCAGTCTTGTTAGAGGGAGCAAGTCCTAACATAGCACAATTAGACACTTGAGCTATAACTCACATGGGGATAGGGGAGCAATTCCAAGGTGAAGCTTTCAGCTTTTGGCTGAAAGAACAGTCCTGAGTATTTAGTTGGTTAATTTAAATGAAAACAAGGTTTTCCCCAGAAAGCAAGCTTTTTGTTTAAAAATGTGCATTTAATAAAAATCTAATTTTCCTTTTTCAACCAATGCTGGGAATTATATTCTCTGACAAAACTACTTGAAAATAGATTTCATAACGTAGTGTAAAATCCAGACAATTTTTTCCAGATGACTTTAGTGATATTATTATTCCTAAGCTAGCCATGATAAACCTAGGAAACTCAGAATTAAGGTTAATGAAAGTCCAGCACATTGAAGGCAGTGCAAATACAGTGCTTGAGCATGAAAAAAGATGTTAGCCTCTGCCATCTCATACTGTAACTTGGGAGTTATGAAAAAAAGTTACATTATTTTGATTTATTCCAGAGCATCTTAAAGCAGCCAGAGCCCACTGAATAACCAAGTAGTTTTCAAAAATACTTGGTATTGCCAGAGTAGCACAAGTGTCCAGCCAAGCTCAGTTTAGCTGCCTGTGTCAGCTTCCAGCTACCTTCTGTGCTTCTCTGCTCTTCCCTGTCCCCTACTGTGTACACAGCTGTCTTGCAGTCCTTCTACCAGGTTTGTACACAGACCCTTCAGTTAACTACATCTCTGCACACATAAAACAAGTGTGTAAACTCACACACAGTTATAAGGTTGTTTTTTTTTTCTGATTTTTTCTTTGCATAATTAACTGAGTATACAACAAATAGTTTCTCAAGAGCATACATGAAATTAATGCTGCTTTTGTAATTTCATAATACAAATGGTGAGTGTATTTTCTTTAGGAATGTCATAGCATTAGAAGTTACTTTTCAAGAGCAACTGCATGGGTTTCAAAGGGCCATTAGCACCACTGAAAAGGTGCTCCTTCTCAGCATTTCAAGAGTGAGGCTCTGATACTCTTGAAGAGGCCCACCTCCCTCAGTCTCATTGTTAGAGCAGGATAGATTTGTCTTATATCTGACATTAATTTTGATCACGATGCTGTCTAGTATGCCTGGAGTTGGAAGCTATTTTCAAAGAGGGCAGTTCTACAGAAGTTTGGAATTACTGTGAAATGAAGAGAATCAAACTTTCAACTACAATGTTTTTCACTCCATTTCTTGAATTGTTTTTAAATCCCTGACCCCATCTCGAGTGATTGAATGTGGTGAGAAGTAGTTAACATTTTCTTCCCGAATCTCTCCGTATTATTTTTTCAGTTCCATCAGTTACATCATTAAAATGCAGGGGCTTTTGTGGTTTCAATGGGATGTAATATTTTCAACCCCCAAACTTGCAGGTTTGGCTGCAACTCTGGTTCTTCTCCTCAGCTATCCACAGAGAAGTACTTTAAGTAAACCTTTGTGGTAATGATAGTAATGATGGAAAGGCAGAGCTTTTTACATTGAGATCTTACCTTGAGGCCTAAGCTTTTTGCAAAAAATTAGCAATGGAGCTGAGTAACACTTTGTTTTCTCTTTTCCCTGACAAAGGTTGTGAAAGAACTTGACCGTATATACTGAAATAAGTTACAGTTCTGTTCTATTTATTGTGCACTACTTTAGATGCAAAACCTGGAAGCACTCCTGGCCATTGGCTTTTTAACATACATAAATTCTCATTCCAAGACATCTGAATAATTAAAAAACTTTTAAACAATATTTACTGCATATTCATTATCATCTGTTAAACCTCCGTTTATGGTTTCTGTCATGATTTTTCATTCTTTATGCGCTCAGAGGGAAGCCCACATGACAAGCTGAGAAGTGAGTCACTGGTGGTGGGAGAATTCAACAATACAGCATCACAAGTGGAGATAGGAAATCAATAACCGCATTAAACAGTTTGTGAAATGAACTAGAAGCTGACTAAAGCAAAATATGATTATCACAGTTGGCCTTTATCCAGAGCATGCAATTTCTAGTAATTATATAGTCAGTAGCCAAAAAATTTTTCTTTGTTGTTTTTTCATAAAACAAGAACAAAACTTTCATAGAAGTTGGTAACTAAAGACAGAAAGGGTTCATGGGGTTTTATGGCAGAATTCTCACTGAAAGTGATTAAAGAAAAGTTTCTATTCTACTCGGTGAGAGTATCCGGGGTTATTCATGAGGCAGGTGCTCAAATGATGTCACAGTTAATGTTTAGCATCATTTTTTTTCATAGGCCAAATCCTTTCACACCCTTTTTAAACAAAACGTTGGCATTGCACCACACGATACTGTAGAAGAAGTCAAGATTATATGCCACTGAGACAATGTCACATTGCCAACAGGAAGCTCAATAAAAGAAAAAAACATTTCATTGTGTTAATTGAGTATAATAAAATCAGAAAATCAACATGAGACATGGTAGGCCCAGTCCTGTTATACCTGGGCTTGTTTGGGAATCAGCAAAGAGGGGCCCATGTGTCAGACTGACAAACAGGAGTGGTAACAGATGGGCTTTGAAATTCAGAACACACTTAATCAGTTTCATCTGGAAATACAGACAATACTGTAAATGTGAATTGACTGGGATTGATCTGTAAACAGATTAATTTCAAAAAAAGCTCCAGTTCCCAACTGGAGGTTACAGTAACTTTAGGGAAGATCTATCAAAAGCAGTGCTATTAAAATTTACTTCATGGTTGTGTCTCGTTAATGCAGAACTTCTTGTTAATGCAGAACTTTTTTTTTATTATTATTATTTCAAGCAGTTACCTTTTGCATTTTAATAAGTCAAATCACTTTCAAGTTGAAAGTAGCCACCAGTTCATCAGTTTAAAGCAACTACAGCTTTATACATAAAGGAGAATTCCTTTTGCTGTTGCCGGTGTTTTGTTCCCATAATTAGTGTAGCTCTTCACTGTGACTAAATCTTTGCAGCATCTCTGGACAGAAGCATCAGATTCCTGCTTTTAAGTCAGAAAGAAAACGATGCTACTATGGGATGAAACTTAAAAGGAAAATAAAAGAACTAAAATAATTTCCACAGATTTTGGTACCATCCTGCTCATTTCCAGGAGAGAGAGTGGAATGAATTCTATCCTGGTTGTATACCAACATGATTGTAGTGGAAGGATCTTATCTTATTTCATTAAATGTCACTGTTAACAGCTAAATGGATGAAGAAGGGCTTGGACAGTGAAAATCACTGAGGGAACCTCCAAAATAGGATGAAAACAGCACTTAATAAACCTTTTCACTTACTAATCTAATGGTACTTTGTAAGCATGTATTTCTGGCTGGTAACCTGAACAGGAAGCCTGTGCAGACCTAGCACACACTCCTTGAAATAAAGGGTGCCCAAGGGCAGATGGTGACGTGACATGTTCCATGGCTGAGGCCCATGACTGAGGAATTCAGTGAGCCTTTGTTTCAGCTTCTTTTTCATGCCTTAGGTAGTAGAAAGCTTTTAAAAAGCAATGCCTATGGAGTAGAACGAACAGTGAGGAGTTAATGCACTGAATACAGAATAGAGATGCTGTGACTGCTGAAAGCTATGGTAGTACTAACCTTATATTTTGCAGTGTGAAGTTCTTGTCAGGTTTGATTCTGAGAAAAGCTAAACTTTCTTAAAACAATTTAAAAGCCAAATGACAAAAGGGCTTTATTTCACTAAAAACTTCTCATATGCCATTTTCTGACTGCTTTTAATTCTTTTTTCTTTAGCCCAGCAAACTAAGTATGTTAAGAAAAACACTTTTTCACTCATCTTCAACAACAGTCAGGCTTCAAGGCACTTAAGGTTACATCCGAACACGTTCTTGCTTTGGTATGTTATAGAGATGTTGGTGTGTCACTTAGCAGTTGAAGTAACAGAAGCAGTATTTCCCAGGTGAAGCTTCTTTGTCAGCTCATCCCTAGTAGACACGGAGAACAATCCTTCTGTGTCTTTTTTCAGCAGACTTTCACATATTAGAATTTTATCTCTGTGCCTTCTCTTTGCCAGATTAAACAACTCAGGACTTTCGGTTCTTACAGGTCAGGTTTTGTTGTCCATAACCTTGTTTCTTCCTCTGTGCTTTGTCTTGAAAGATGATGACCACAGCTGGACACCATCCTCCAACCGAGGCTTTCTCAGCACCGATTTCTCTGCAGCGATTTGTACGTGTGTCTTCTGCACAAAACTCTTAACTACGGTCTCAGCATGGCATTTCCTTTCTCTGTAATGATATTGTGTTGCAGTGCTGGTTAAATATCTTTGTTCCCAAGCACAAAATATTAGTTTTGCATTGAATACCTGCAGTGTGTCAATTTCTGCCTTCAGTATAAACATTTGAGACCGTTGTACTATATTTTTGCCTTTATTACCTCCTTCCCGTACATTTGAGCAGCACACTAATTTATCACGGACATGGGGATACGTGTTATTACTTTCAAAGTAAATATAATTTGAGAGGCCTGCAATCAGTTTGGATAAACACAGCAATTAAGCAGTTTACTTCAGCACCCTAGAATATTGTTTCTGACACAACTGACAACTATGCACTCAAAAATCAGAAGTATAAAAAAAACAAAGACATCAATTTTATCATTCCCTTGTGACTGGGATAGTGGTACCATGACCTCCTTTGTTTCTGTCTGGTAATTGGAATGCTCTGTAGTGGAGCAGTAGCTGACATTACAAACGCCATACTAAGCTATGTTCTCTTTGCAGGTCATGTTATTTTGCACCTTATTTCTTCGTATACAGCCAATATTAGGAAAAGATTTGCTGCTGAAGAATGTTTCTGTGAAAGTAGTCAGTATGTGCTTGTAGAGACTACGTACCTGGAAATGAATGACAGCTTGGTACCTATGAAAACGCCTGATTAACAGAAGTAGACGATAAGAGTTCTGGTTCTCTGAGCAATGTGTGCTATTTAGCTCCCTGGGATTTGAAGAAAGTTTCAGCTTCTTTTTTGGTTGCTCTCAGCGAGCTCCTCTAAATTAAAATATTTTAATATACAGTTCATTCTCTTTCTAGAATTGTGAATTCAGTAATTTTCACTTTGACATATAGTGCATTTCTGTTATATAGCCAGCCTAAATTAATCTCCACTAAATAGAAGGTATATGCCCATTAAGAGGCAATAAAAGCCTGAAGCTCCACACTGCCAGGAGAGCCCTCAGGAATCTGTGGGCTTCCAGGATTTCCAGACTCCTGCTTCCCTGGGAATGATGTGAAATGACTGCAAACTGTATATGTTGCAGATTCAGAGCCTTTCAGAGTGTGGGTAGATAAATATTTTTTAATGTTTCACATTTTCAGAATTCCAGTCTTGGAAATAACATGTGTTGCACAGCTGTACTTGGTTGTGTACTTGTGGTACCTGCAAGGCCAGGAGTTGAGAACTTCTTACATCCCAGCAGGTTGCCGGATTGAGAGTTTGACAGATGATTTTCCAAGCATGCATTGTTGGCGCTCCTGTAAAATACTGAGGATCGTAGGAACTTGAGATCTGCAACACAAAAGCAGTTTATGAGATTATCTGCAAGCATACCATTAAATATTACATATTGTGATCAAGTCCCATGTCCTGCAACATGCAGGACCTAGCAAGCAAAGTCCTATGATTTGGCACAAAATTCATGCAAGATGCGTAGCAGCTATTCACCACCTGATGCTTCACTGCTTTGTCTCAAGTCTGTCCCAAAGAGCCCACAGTTGAGAAGCTATCCCACTTGTATGGCTAGTTTCATTCTTGTTTTTCCCACTGTTTAATTTAACAGGTGAGAGAAGACAGCCTTGGATATAAAGCATTGCATTCTTTAGCAAAGATTGTTGAACAACTTCAAGCAGTACTTTCAGGGATATACAAGGGTTATATTTGAACTTGTTAGAACTTCAACTTGGTAATCAGTTCTGCATGCTTTAGACCCTACCCTTCCTATAAATGTTTTTCACCTTTGATTCTGATAACCCATATAATTTTCATTTGCCATACGATAGATAAACAGGCACTGAAATATGGAATTGAATCAAAAATTTAGATTTTAGATCAAATTTGGTTAACAAAAATGTTATTAAACATCCTCTACAGTTAAATAGTTATTGAACAAATATTGCATGAAGAAATTCAATCTCACTCAAAGTAAATATGGGCAACCTATTTGCCCTTATCTAGTAAATATAGGCATTGCCCAAAGTCAGAAATAAGTCAGAAATGCAGGAGCTCAAATGAAGAAAAAACAAATATCTGAAAAAATCATTGCCATTTTATATGTCTGGAGGCATGAGGAAGAATTAAAATGGAGAAGGCCCCTCATGGGACCTCATGGGAGAAGGCAGGAGTGTGAAAGACTATGCAGAAGTCCATTTCATGTTTTCCCATTTTCATATGAGCTGCTAAAAGTGTATTTCCAGCCATAAACACTTGTTTCTGAGACCCTGGTGCAGCCTACTGAAGTTTTCCAAGGGATGAACAGCAACAGTCACAATCTTCTTACTTTGGAGTGGAAGACTGTAGTTTCTGAGGCTTGTGTGTTCAGACAGAGGTGAGCTGGCACAGTTCTACCAACACACAGCCCAGTTTGTATCGCAGCAGCTAAGGACCTGCGCCAGGACCTTAGACTCATAGCTTTCTCTGCCAAAAATTCCAGCTGCAGTTGCCATGGCTGTTACTCTCATTGCTTTCAGGGACCAAGCTAATGCTTTGATCTCTTTGTATGGATGGACTTTTGCAAACAGATTTGACAAACGTTTCTGAAACACAGGAGAAAGTTGTCATTCTGATGATCTTCCAGTGGCTGATGAAAGGAAGTAAAACAGCTGGATGTGTTTGACTACGCTTTGTCTCTTAGGCAACTAAAAGAGGTGCAGGCAGGGAAAGGGAATGAAGTGCTGATGAAATAAAGTAGCTGAGAACAAGTGAATGCCATAAATACCCCTCAGCTGGACAAGAATAGCAGTACCTGCTGTCTTTTGGAAAAAGAGTATTTACGTATGTATTTTTTTTTTTCATTCTCAAGACAAGAAACAATACTGCTCAATAGAGAATATCGAATCCACAGTGATGTCACATTTGGTCCTCTGTGAATTTTGGCGTTACATGCAGACTTAATACCAGAAATTGTGATATTGATATTGATAGTGATATTGATATATAACACACTTGAAGCTGTAATTTACACACACAGTACAATTTGTCCACAGTAAAGAATGGTAGTCAGCAGGGTTGCATTTGGTCTACAAAACACTTAGCATGGAGAGACAGCCAAGTCTCACAAGTTATAGCAAAGAACTAGAGCCTCAGAGAACCTCTTCTGTTCCCAGATCTGCTTCACCTTAGCACAGGAGCTTCAGTGAAGTGCCCTAGTACCACCAAGGCTCTACTTCCTGGCTTTTCAAATTCCTCACTTCTGTTTCATGGGCATTCTGATTTCATGGGCACTCCTTTCCACACAGATATACCAGCTTGGTCTTGAAAGCTACTTGTGTTAGAGACAAACTCAGATTTGATCATCAGCTTCATCCAGAATTCCAGGGCTTGTGCTGCTCTTAAAACAAAACAACAATTCTAAACCAAAAAACCCAAAACTTTTGATATTCAAGTAATTTAATTTTCAGAGGAACTGACACCATCTAATCACCCACTGTGTGCAGTAAATCTAGCTTAAATTCTCTATATGGCACGTGCTCTAAAAGCATGTCAAAGTACCTGGTTGAAAATCCCAGCCCCTCCTTCCAGGGCTCATCAACATGGGAGTCAGAGCTCTCCTGGTGGAACATATTGGTTTCCAGCCTTAGCACTGTGATAAACATGGAAAGGCTAGGGTGTTAAGAAAAGGCATTATCAGGGCCTAAGAACTGTAATGGATTCCTAATTATATTCACATGCTGACGAACAGAGGAGAATCTGATGTCTGCTGCTACTGCTTGTTTTATTACCTAAAATGAAGCTTTAAGAGCATTTCTTCATACTAAACTTAACTTAATTTCTGCTTCTGCTTTTATTAAATGGTGATTTCAAGGTAAATCAAAATTCTCTACAGCCAAGAGATCATTAAAACAGCACTGTTGTGAGAACGGAGCAAGTGACCAGCTTGAGAGCATACTGCTCCAAAATACTTCAAAGGAAAAGAAGCATCTTCAAGAGAAACTGCTTAAGCTGCCCTGAGAACCAGTGCTGGTGAAATTGTGATCAGCAATGATAATGGTGCGAAAAACTTCCTGATCTGAGATAGCTGAGCCCAAGGATCCTGAAGCACCACAGCTTGTTTTTGCTCATTCTGTCCAAGGCTTACAATAATTTTTCAGCACATTTATCATCTCAATCACATTTGACTGATAGTAGAGATGTCACCTCTTTTTCCAAAGGTTTCCAGCAAATAAAACAAACAAAAACAACCACCCAACAGTCAGGTAGAGAAGGGAGCGTCACTTCTCAGTTTCCCAGCTCATTTTTCATTAGAAATCAGAGAATCTGTCTGGAAGAGAGACACTGTTAGTTCCTGAAGTGCAGGAAAAAGATTCAGTATGTTCTACTCCTATTTGATGCAGGAGTCAGTCAGCCATGAGAAACTATCCATAGGCAATCAGGCTTAACTAAGTTGAGAGCTCAAAGGTCAATGGGCTCATCAGAATGAAGCATTATTTAATTACATAAAAGATGAATTCAGTCTCATACCAGGGAAGTTCTGACAGAACATAAGCAAATATCCACATGCGTAATCAGCTATGTAAGTCACGTCAAATTAAAGCTTTGTCAATAGTTACGGGCACATTACATTGTTTTTCAAAACAAAACTGCTTTTATTCCACCTCCTTCACTACCTCCCTTTAACAATCACTTAGCCAATCTGTCCTTGCTTCACTAAAGATAAGCACAGAAAATATTTGAAGGACTAATAGGTGCTAATGCAGGGGAGACCCAGCCCTGTTTTGGGTGTAACGTGTCATTTTCTTCTTTTGCTCTCTATCACAAACAAAGAATACTTTCTTTTCTATGACAAAAGACAAAGGTTGGCTAGATTTAGAACTCATATTCCTGTAACTCTTATTTTTCAATGGCTCCTAAGCTATCTTAATGTTCTGCTTCATAGAAACGTGTCAACAATAGAAATTCCTGCTATGGAAAATTTCCCTAGTTAGCTGCTCCAGAGCTCTAGAGAGTTTCTCAAGGGAAAGGTAGAAAGTACAATATGACTGCACTTCCCATTGGCATTTGGCATTTCAGTCACCAGGCTAACAGGTGTTTCCCAGGTCATACACACAGGAGGAGGCACAGGCCTCTCTCCTGCTGGAGCTGCAGATCTCATCACACTTCCTCCTTGTGTAACATCACAGATAAAGGCAGTCGACCAACCTGATTGTCATCTAAGGTCAGCTTGCTCCTCCTCTTCTTGCCATTCAAAATGATTTCCTAAGGTAAATTTTTGAGGAAGAAAAATTCTAGCACAGACACAAGAGGTTGCAGCTGATTTAACCCGTTGCTGTATTCAGTGGCAGTAGACAGCACAGAACTCAGGGAGCTTCAAAAGAACCATACCATCCAAGTTGCAGCCAAATGTAGCTCAGGAATGCTGAGCATCAGACATGATCCAAGTCCTAGGATTGAAAGCCTTATGACTTTAGCAAGTTCTTTAAACTTCAAAGGAAGGGAAGAAGTGCTGTTGGTCCCAGTACTAGCTAAAGAAAGGAAATATTACTGGATAAACAGAATGTTAGTTGCAGAAGCAGACATAACTTGAAGGACTATGTACGCATAGAGAGCAAGAAGAGCATTCCACAGGCAAATAAAAGAAGTGAAAGAAATGGCACAGTTAGACCAATAGCAGAATAATCAGTACAGAGGATTTCTTTGAAAGCCAGTGAAATCTATGGAAAGAATGGCATTACATGTAAGAGACACAAATCCATTTTCAATGATGCTAAATTTCTAGAAAAACGTGGACAGATTTTTAGCTATTTTTAAAATGTTAAAAAAATTAAGCTGTCTGTGACCTTTTGGAAGATAAATCATACCATCACAATGCTGAAATAACCAAATCAGCCTTGAAGACCGGTTGCTTCTGCTGAATACAATGGGAGTTCTGCCTTAGACTGTGAGAGCCCACAGACTCTCTCTCGGCATAAGCTGGAGAGAAGAATATAAATCAGCTGGAGCAATGTTTGTGGAACATGGTGCTGATTTTAGTGATGGCTTTTTCCATACACCAAGCATGAGATCATGTACAGGGCTCTATTTACATGGTGATGTAATTTTACAGCAGAAGCTGGAAAAACAAGGAGGGTATATCATGTCCAGCATGATTTATGCCAAACTTTCCACAACTATGCAGCCTCCCTCCCATGTCATACATATTTTGGCAGGATGAAATTAAGAAATGGAACAGCCCTGCCCCCAGTTTCTAGACAACCTTATGCTTTGGCTGCAAAAGTAACTCATAACTCAAAAGCAATCTCCATTGGGCAGACAGTCTTTAAGTCATACAGCACATGTTTTTAACTGAACGACAAAATTACCTTTTGTTTTATACAAATGTCTTCCCAGCAAAAGGACAATCCAGGGCTGTCTAATTGATTTAGCAGGGTGGCACTATCTGCATGGTGATCACAAAAGGCACTCAAATACAGTTAATTTCCAACTAACGTTTAATGGCATTGTGGTTTACAAACTGCTACACCCACTCATCTTTTGAGGTAGAATCTTGCATTTTTTTTCCTTAAAAGGAATGCCATGTCATGCCACTGAGATATAAAGACTTGAAAAATAAATTTGTTGGTCTTGTTTGCGTACAGAATGCTCTTAATCATAAACAAATAAAACAGAATTGTTTAATTTAGTAGTGCAATTATATACAAACATTCTAAAAAATCTGAATAAGTTTAGTCTAGGGGTGGTTCTAAGTAGGCACAGATCTCTCTAGGAATAACATATAATGCAAGGCCATAACTGTTGTTCCAATTAACCTGCACACATATTGTGCAGATTTAAATAAAACCCATGCAGCTTCTGAACCTCTATTATTTTCTAGAAGTAGAGTGAGTCCCTAACTAGAAGCAACCGGAAATCTAACTACGAACCATGAGTACTTTGTATCTACAAACTATGTGACAGCTTTCACAATAGTATTTTTTGAAACGTCAGTAAACCTGGATATAACCTGTAATGAAAAGAGTAGCTGAAAATGCAAGCATTCAAGGGGCAACATAGAGCTGTCATTCTTAGAAGAGTGCTCTGAGACATCTTTTTTCCTACTTTTGCATGCATCCTTGATTAAATAAGCATCTTTGCTAATTTATGTTTTCAAGTGATGCATCCATTTTCTCTTCAGGAAGACTTTCCTAAATCTTTACTTTCTCCTAAATCTTCAGCAACAGTGTTGGAAACATATCTGTAGAGAGATAAGAGAAGAAGAAAGAACTTTTTCCTGAAGAAGATGGAATTTCACACTAGTTGAGTAGTTTCAGATCTGATGAGCAATGGAACAAACTCTTTTCCCAACTATTAAGAATTCATGAAATTATGACATGAATATACAGCAATATATACAGCAATTCCCAACACAGATGAAGAAGGCCTTAGATTACGTTGTTCACAGTACTATAGGAGCTGTATACACCTTACAGAAGAAGCCATAGGTATCCATGAGGTGTTAGCTATCAACACCTACACACACAACTCCACATCAAAAATTGTTTCATCCTCAGCATTTTCTCAGAGAAAAGAAAAGTAGGACTTGGATTTCAATTTGTTATGCTGGTAAACACTGGTATACACAATTAAAAAAAAAAAAAAGGATCATTTTGTGTTTGTAACTTTTATTGTAAACACACAGATTAAATATTAACATAGGAAAAATGAGACATTACTAGTTAGGCCTCCTAAAGGCTCAGCACCCTAAAACAGCCAATGAAGTCCATTTTACACAATATCCACTGAGTTGGCAATCATTGCAGAGCCACTTTTGTGGTAATTGAAGCCTCCAAAACACTGGAATATTTCCTGTCCTCCCTTCCAAACAGAACAGCATTTTGCATAAGGAAACAGTTAGTTCGCACTTTTGTTTACTGCAATACAGCCACAATGAACAGAAAGATCCTGTATTCAAGTAGAGAACTCCAAGAACATCAGCTTAGTCCAATTCCTTCTTTCATTTTACACAGCAGGCCAGGCTCATCTGAAGTACTATAACTGTGTGGATGCTGACATCTCCCTATACACAGCAGGGGGGTTGAAACTAGATGATCATTGTGGTCCTTTTCAATCCAGGCCATTCTATGATTCTACGATCTCATGTCCAGATCCACTGGGCCAACTGGGAGCATTGCAAGGAGCATCCATCAAAGCAAAAACCAACGTCTGTTCTCCAAATAACATGCAAAAACCATTTCACTTCATATATGAGAATGTGTCCAAAAGAAGATTATGTACAACCCAGGGAAAACCCTTTTGTTTGCCCATTTTAAAAATCATTAAAAAAAAAAAAACAAAAACAAAAAAAAACGAGATGGCTGAAATTTTAAAAGCTTGAATTAACAACTAAAAAAAAAAATTGAAGAGATTCCATTTCTTTTCTTGGCCTTTATTTGAAGTCAGAAAGGCCGAAATAAAGAAGCTTTGAGCTCTTTGCTTAAAAACAACATGCCTTCCTGTTTCAGTGCTTTCTCTGCCCCCCACTGTTCCTTTGCCTTCAAGCAGTGAGCGCTCTCACCACCACTCCAGTTCTTGTGTCAGATGCTTGAATGTGTTCCAAGTTATAAAAAAAGATACTGTTATTCAGTGTCTACACAAACACGTATTTGAGCAGCTCACACGGCCAGCGCTAGATGTGTGATGGATTTAATGGAATATATTTTTGTTCAATCCAGTAGTTAACGTAGTGCAAAGGCGTCTTTGCTTTTAGATGCACATTTCATCTATTACATAATCAGCATTTCTCCCTTCTTAAAAATAACTATGAATAGACTCCAGAAAATATGGGGACTAGTAGAAAAATAATCTTAGGACTTTGTAGGAAAAACACTATTTGCAGTAAAAATATGGTAATCTCTTCTTGCTTGAAACAAGTAAGAAATATATACTTCATCAGTAAATATTTGCTTACTCCTTAAGAACATTAGTCTGGCTTTTAGTAAAGTAAGCAAATGGTAAAACAATGTTGATTAGATAGGAGCTTATTTACATGTAAGAGTTATGCATAATAAACTAATTTATGAAACAAACAAACAAACCTGACTGATCTTAAGCAGTATTCTCTAACAGTATTCCCCTTATTCCTTCTAGCACTCACAAAACAGTGAGGCTAGAGGGCCCCACTTAAGAAGATTACAAATAGTCAGATAAACTTTTGTATTTCAGTTCCTCTGTTTAGAATGGAGAGAAGGATGGATGAAAACCCAAGATACTGGCATGTCGGTGCACTGCACAACTCTTCACTGGAAGCAGAGATTAGAAAAGCCTTTGGGTGCTGCGTTATTTTACAGTTCCCTTCAGGCCTCCTGCTACAGCCACAGCTTTCCCACCTGCTGAGGCACGTTACTCTGGCCAAATGCTGTCAATACAGGTATGGCCTGAGGCTCAAAAGTGCCTAGGTTCAAGCTGCTGTCCAAGCTGATTCCACATGGGCTGTGAAGTCTGCCAAAGACATGACTGCAGATGTGAAGATGAAGTCTGTAAATAGTGCAAATGACGTTGATTCACACTCTTTCTCTCCAGCACTGGATTTCTATACTCTTACAAAGCCTAAAAAGGGAAAAAGAAGTGGACTTTCTAAAACCAAATGAGTTCTCTTCCCATTTCCTAAGTCTTCCTCTCAATAGTATTTAGGCAGTATTTCTCTTCAGGAAATTGAGTTTTTCCAGTTCACATGGAGGCGTGATAGAATGGAATCCTTTTGAACAGTTTGTGTAGACAATGTTTTTTTCTTTTTATTTATATTATTTTGAAAGGCATAAGAATATCTTTGTGGAAAAGAAGTCCTCAGTTTCATCTCCAGTCTTCAAGATGGACCAAGGCTGTACCACTTAATAACAACTTTTTCAGGATTTGCAATAGTATCTTCCCACTGCTCTACTGCTTCACTGTTATTGCTGTCAGAACTTATCCAGACCTGCAAGGAGAAAAAAGAAACAAAACAAAGTTTACCTGATGTAACACAGAAGTGCAGCCTATGTTAGTTCCAAATAAATTCCATGGGAGTGTAGAATGAGATGCGACACGTAGACTGTGACCAAAGCATTAACAACAAATACAGTTCTGTCAGGACTAACATAACTTGGCTTCCAACTGGGAACACAGGGAGTCTGGGTTTATATTTAGTCTCTAAACAAATAGGAGTTTAGAAAGCTCACTACACTCTAATGTTTTGCTAGTTAACAAAATGTTTTAGGTCAAGCATTCCTTGCTTCATTCAAATTCATGTGCTGGGGTCAAGGGCCCATGAGGGCAGCGATGACTCTCTGGACCATGCAGTCAAACTCCAGCTGGCTGCAAGCCATCTGGCACCCAGATTTAGCTGTCCAGCCTTTTCATGAGCATTTAAAATCACACACTCCAACAGACAGGGCCAAACCTGCATTCCACAGAGGTTACTAACGTGCCTGTAGCACACACAGTCACGCAGTAAGAGTCCATCTCTTCACAATATTAAACTAATGGATAGAAGCCATTAAAGAAGGAAATAAGGTACAAGAAGGAAGTTTCCCCTTAAAAATTATCACCAGCTTCGACTGCCAAAAAGAATTCTGATTATGTAAGTAGGTATCATCATTTATGGGACTCCATTTCCTGCACTCTTCCAAGAATGAGCCCTTTTAATACTTCTCAGAAACCTTCACCATGAAGTACGTTTAGCCCACACTGTTGAGACATGATTCCTTAAGTGAGAATAATGTCTTCCAGAATACCACGGGCAGCCGATATTTCATCCACAGAGAATCAATATACATCTTGGTCATGATTAAAGACATGCTCATAAATGCAACCTAATCAAAGTGTTGTCTGCTTTAGAACAGCATCCAATTAATCACCATTCTCTGAAGAAAGCAGTTAATAGATCTAGCCATATTCATCTTTTTCCAGCCACCCAGCCAATTGCTCAATGTACGCTTTTCCCTGAGCCATATTTTATGTCTTCATGTGTATGTGGCAATGTCTGCCTGCATGAGCTGAAACAACCTTTTCCAAATAACTGAAGAGCAGAAGTAGATCATTTGCTCCCTGTAAAAATAAGATCCATGATTAAATGCAACTCATCAGATTGAGATGACCTCACATACTGTTAACTGACTGCAAAATCATACTTAATTAGTTTTGCCCCAAGGTATTACAACTAAAAAAAACCAGTTTCTTTTCCCATTCCAAATCTAATTCTACTAATAGGAAACACAGAAAGATGGAATACATAGGACATTATCCTCAATAAAATGGAGGAAGATCGCATAACTCATTTCTGTAGCAGATCAGCATCTCCTAAAGTACATGTGCCCAGCATGCACAAAATACATTGCCAGAACAGGAAACTACCATTTTCTGTACCCAAGGACAGAGTAATCCATCCTTCAGTTAGCAAATGACTTTACAGTTGGAACTTCAAAAATCACTCCACATTATTAATTTATATATATATTAAAATTCTCTTAGTACATCTATCTGATCAGAGAATGCACTGAGCAGTTGGAACAGCTGAGAAATAAAAGTAGAGAAAGAACAGGCAGGCTGATGGTAAGAGAGAGAATATGAGGACAGGGAGAATAAAAAGAGACCAGAATACCAAGTTTTATGAAGTACAGTGATTAAATAAGTATGATCACAGAAATGCTTTTGAATACATACTACAGAGGTTCCAGCTGTTAAAATAAAACAAAAAAACCCCATTCAGCTAAAAAATCGTTTTCTGTCTGTTCACATTATAACTTGATTGTACACTTTCAGAATACTGTGCTGACTACGTGTCTGTCTTGCTCAGAAGAGAAATCTGCTGCTGTTGCTGTTGTATTTTTTCCTACACACATCCTCTTTCTGTGGAGGACACTGTAGGTCATGGAGCTGCTGTGAATGCTGTGTTTGTTTTCTTTAGAAAGCCTAGAGGCAAGGACAACATCATTCATCTGTTCATAAGGAGGAATCTTTCATGTAATAACTTTCCACACAAAAAAGACTTAAGGACTTCCTTTGTGAAGGAAAATCAAATGTCAACTTCCATTCTGATGCTTGTGATGTTCAAGAGCCCACTACCATTTTTTCTTGAGTTATATCAAGAAGTTTATTCAATTTCACTATTTCCCTATACAGCACCTTAAAGTATTTTTTAATATGAGTTTAAAAAAAAAACAAAAACCAAAAAAACCAACCCTGCAACTGGATTTAAGAATATCAAGACTATCATGTTAGTTAGCAGAAACCAACCTGTCCTAGAAAGTGCTTTCTTCTCACTGAGCTTCTGCTGTAGAGTTTGATAAGAAAACTGATTCCTTGTTCAGCTTGGCTAACTGGAAAAATCATCATTTCTTTCCACTTCACTTGGCCATTAGTGGACTTGACAAGCCGAGTCTTCTTCTTATAGATCAGCCCTTCTGTACTAAACATTCCAACTTTCACAAAGAAACCTTACAGAAAGAAAAAAAAAAAAAAAAAAAAAAAAAGGGAAGAAAAAAGGCACAACATATAAAGGATTACTCACAAACACATCCAAAGAGGAACTGACATGTATGGTTCAACAATAATTTCTCAAAAGCCTGGCCAAAAGAACTGTACAATAGCTTTCCTGAGTAGTCACACAAACTGAGTATGTTCACTAATGTTGAACTGATTAACACACATCCAAACAAGTGCAAGCTAATGCTATTCTATGTCAGGATTAATTTTGGGATAAAATCTCCCAGAATACGTAATGTGTAGCTTCAAACCAAACAAAATGTAATCAAATCAGACATCTATGGAAACAAGCCTTGGCAACGGAAACCTACTGCACAACATGCTAGTTTGAGGTTTGTAAGGAATGCTATGAATTGCCAACCCATTTGATCAGCAATTTACCTGCTACAAATGGCTTCAGACAGCTGATGTAACTTACTTAAAGACAGCGGCGTAGATGAAATTGGAAGATTTTGTGCTTCAAGAATTTGTAACTGAATCCTCCTGTTTATTGCTTGAAAACAACTTCCTATTTGAAGTTCTGTGCGGCACACCTACAAGCAGAAGAATGTTGCCATAACATCTGGATTAAGTTGCTTATAAACTCAGGAAATGCAGGAATTCTGTTATATGTTGGGCTCACTTGTTCCTATCTGGGATTTCCTGGACAGAAATATAAGTATGTGTTGTATATACATCCTGCAGATGCACGGTAAGTAAATGCATCTTGCACTTGTCACAGCTGCTGTACATGTGCTCCACTGACGCACTGCTTGTGTGCAGTGCACGTATGGCCCTAATGGGCAGCAGCCAAAGATACTGGAAAAATAATTGAGTCCTCAAGTTTCACCTGGGAAGGATTCCTCAGTGGTAAAAGTGGACACATACAGGGAAAACCAGACATGCAGTAGTGCACTACTGAATTGATGTGAGAGAACGGGCATGCTTTACTAACAGAAAAAAACTTTGGAATTCTCCTTCCCCTCTTATATTTTGCAATCTGAAAATATAAACAACTATAAAAAGACAAAGATTCATTTCACTTCTGTTCGGTTAAGAGACCCAAATTCTCTTCACACCTCAGCCACACGCATTCTGTGCAAACCTGAGAGGGAGCCACTGACTCAGCTCTGTTGGAAAGCAGGAGAAAACTGCTGTCTGACAGGATAGTTCGTGGGCCTGCAGCATCTGAAGAGCTCTCAGATACTACAGTGAGGAAAGCCAACATGGATAGATTCAGGAATTTACGCTAGAATGAAGTGGCATCTGAAACAGCTTTATCTTCTGCTTTCTTTGTAGAAAGTTACCGCTTTTGAAGAAATACTTGTTAGAAGTACAGATATAAAGTTTAACTTGTGTTAGAAATCAAGAGTGTCACTCATATTACTCAGACATATTTAGATAAAATTTGCTTTTGAATTGCCAATTCAAATTTAATCTGTTAAAAATACAAATGTCTAGACAATCTGTAGAAGAAACAAACAAAGTGGGAGTAGGGGGAAAGGAATCCCACTGTGAAAATGGCATTTGACAACCACCTGTTTTTTATTACTCTAATGGAAATGAACTGTCTGAATTATTACTTCACAGCATGTAATCTGAACATTAATAATAATAATATGTATGTGTTATGTGCAGTTTTAAGCCACTGAAGATCTTAGTATTTTCTTCCATAATAAAAACAAATCCCATTTGCTGTGAGCTCTTGCTGTGAGTCCTAAAAATTTTCTGATGCTTTTGTGGTTCGAAAAGGCAATTACTCGGTGTCCTGAAAAGTCTTCCCAGAATGTCCCTCCCTCCAGCCATAGGCCATGTTGTTGAAAAGCTAGTTCTAGCTTTTTTTCCTAGAAGCAGCTGTGGTTTATGATCATAGCAGGGATGTGCACAGTTCAGAAGTGCCTTTGTTTTTTTTCTTCATCTAATGTCCCTCATCCAAGAAAGGAAAAAGAAACAACCACTTTGTTTTACTGAATTATTACCAAATGGTTTTACTTCCATTTTCAACAGCATTGTCTGGTCATGCAACAACATGCATTTATGGAATCGGCACTTACAGGTGCTTTGGAAGGAGGAGATATATCCAGCCAATGATTTGACTCCTCTGCGCTGAGCTCCCGCAGTGACAAAGAGCACTCTCCAATCGTTCTTTTCCTAGGAGTCTGCGTCTGGATTTTAAATACCAGTCTGACAGTTTGAACACTTTGCAACTTAATAGCAAATACAAAAGTTTCCATAAATTCAATGTCCTAAAAAGAAAGACACAGGTAACATGATCTCAGTAAGAGAGTCCCGTTAGATTCCAAACCTAGAAACAAAGTTTTCAGGGTCCTTTGGCCACTGCTGGTGGATACCATTTCAAGCTGTCATGAAGAGATGTGTCTTTACAGTGGTAAACTCATGCGGACTTTTTATCTTGCTGTCACACCCCAGGCAGGGACAAGGTTCTGGAATCTTGTTCACTACCAGGACAAAGCTGACACCTCTTCTGCGGCTTTACAAGAGCATGCACACATTGTCATAGAAAGTCGTCCTGAGGCCTTTTGTTTCAGTCTCTCTGCTCATTTTACATTCTTTCACCTTTGACTCATATTATGGGTTGTTTATGTTGCTTCCCTTCCCTCCTCCTGGCCCCAACCCCTTTATCTTCCTATCAGGAATCCTGTGCCTCATGACCAATTCTTACTACTTTTTGCATGGACAAAGCACGGCTTATTTTTGCCTACTGCCTTAGCGAAGGGCTGGAAGTAGTACTTCATCCTCTACCTTCCCCAGGTGAGTTTGCATCTACAATTATGTTCAGATTTCCTCCACTCCCCCTCCATTCAATTGCCAAGACCAGAATGGTTCATGATACTCTGTAAGTGCATCCCATAACTGTCCAGCAGATCTGGGAGAAAAGGAGGAATACAGTGGAGGGCAAAGAGGTAAGAAATTGGAACAAGCCTTGTCAAAGGATTTTGAGAAGTTGGAAATGGAAAAAAAAAAAAAAAAAAGAAAGGAAAAGGAAAATAGTAACTGGAACCTAGACAGTTACCACGGCAAATATAATACAGAACTGGGTGTTGGCCCATTACTTTTGGGTGGAAGGTTTCTTAGTGTTTTTTTTTTTTTTTTTTTCCTGCTTCTACTTACATTGCAGCCTTCCTTTGCAGAGGATTTGAACTGCACAGGCTTGGGCAGCATGAGAATTCCCTTGACATAGATTTGAGGATTTTCCCCACAACCAGAAGGCCAGCTCAGCCCTTTGCACTACAACATTGAAAACAGAGTCAGCTGAGATAACGCACGCCACCAGCTTTCAGACAAGTTAGAAACCTAAGGTCTACACTGCCCCAGAATTATACATAATTCCTGTAATACTGAATGCAAATCAGAGCCAGGGTAAGAACTATGTCAGTTCAGAACATTTAATAATTCGCTTCTACAGTGGAGAGTAAAAGTTCTTCAGCAGATTTTAATGATTTCACTATGTGGAAGTTCAACAGCAGATAAATCATGAAATTCCTTACGTAATCTTGCAAATTTATCATTTGGTATAGTTACAAGGTTTCTGAGTAATAGAAGTTCCACTGCCTAAAAATTATTCACAATTCCTGGAAATGTATGAAGCAGCCAGCGTCACACCAGTTAACAAAAAACACACAAGAGCACAAGAATACAGTCTCAAAGTTCTGCCCTGAGAGAACTACTAGATTTGGTCAGTTAAATGGTGCCTCTAAAATTTGCTTCAAATTACTGTCTCCAAATTTCCACAGGAAAATTTCTACAGTAGGACCAACTCTATGACCTGCTCAGCTTCTTTATCCACATCCAACAGTTTCTCACCCCCAAACAGGAACATTTGACTGAACTGTGCTTATATTAATACTTGAAGGTATTATTATTAATTGTTTTTCTCCTCAAAGTATTCCTTAATCCTCATTATCTGGTATTTCAACAAAAAGCATAGTAAAATAGCCATTTGAATAAATTATAATCTGGTTATTAATATTCGCTTATTTATATTTACTGACATGCAAAACTGTGATCCAGATCTGCTCCACAGAAGGAACGTAGCACAGCTTTACATTCAGTCTTCCAAAGTCTCGTTCATCACCTGATAACGTAATGGTATCTGTGGGGAAAAAAAAGGCCAATTGGTGTTTCCAGAAGCAATGCACTATGATAAAAATTCATTCCAAGAATAAAGGAACTCATTAGCAGGTGGACTGCTTATCTTTGAAAATTTCTCTGAACATACATTTGAAATATCCTAACGCAAAACTTTTAGGATAAAATATCCATGAAGTCTTGTTGCCTGACCTGCATTTTAACTCTGCAGCTTACCACAGGTATCTCTACTCAAATCAATAACTTGTGTTGCACTCAAATACCTTTCAGAAACAAAAAGAGCACTTTCCTGAGACACCCAAAACACATTCCAATAAAAACAACTTCCCTTAGATTAATCACTTCCAGTGTTAAGTTAATAAGCTGGTCTGCTATTTGTCTTTCTCAACCAGCCTAAGAAACATTTCACTGCCTTTTCTCTGAGAGCCACTTAATACCCAGAGTTTCTTTGTTGTATTGAGGAGACTGGATGAAATTATGACTTTTACTAGGAAGGCTTCAATGGGGACTTGATTTTTAAGATTTATTTTGCATCACCTCGACTTCTTCAGCTTTTCTCTCAAATATAGCAGGTTTGTATACAATTTTCTTGCATAATCCTTAATGTAATAGAGGTATTGGAAACCAAACACCTCCCACAGAAAAATACTGATAAATGAAAAAAAGACAAGGCTTGTGACCAAGGTGCCACTTTCTATTCTAACAGAAAGTCTGTCATTTCTTCTTTCATTGGAACGGTAAATCCAGGGGTTAATTTTTCAAAAGCATGAAAACTTGCATTCCTGAAAGGCCCGTTTGGCTCAATCTCCTGACAACAGGAAGGCACAAGGCCAAAACTCTTAATTTCAAACTGCAAAGTAATCCCTATTGACTTGCTAATCATATTTTCATCTCAAAAATAAATAGATACACAAAATAAAAATCAATGTTAGAGACAGCTCAGTATTGCAAGTACAAAGGAGATACTGCATTACAAGTTAAACAAACAAGACATCACCCAGACTCCTGTTACTGCCATGTGAATCCTTTCTGGAGGAGGTGCTGCTAGGTACACTGGAGACTGAATCGTATCTCTGCAGAGGGAAAAACAGCAAAACATGCCCCTTCTATCAGAGCAACAGATGCAGAAAGTCATAGAAATTCTATCATCAGACAAGACATGACAGAAACAAAGCAAGACATTTCAAATCCTTAACCCATTCCCTACCAATCTGATGGTCCAGCATGGAGTTACTATCTTGATGCAAAGAATAAATACAGGACATATTGGACCAACGGATTTTTTCACTCACTGGTATGTACACAAGTTCATAGGAACAAATTTATTTAGGAACGAATAAATAAACATACAAAATGCAGCATCATTTTTTGCATAAATGTAAACTTCTAATGTTCGTCTTTTCAAGTGAAGGAAAAAAAAATTAAAAAAAATCACAAGATGAGAAACCACAGCCTCTTGTCCTATCCTAACTAAATGCCTACTCAAGTTTCTCAGCAGCTTTGTTGGACCTGAATAGCAGTAACCAGAGGAGACATCAGCAAAATAAACACTTGAGGTTAGCGAAGACATTGAACTTTTCCCTTTTACCCCTCCAGTGCACAGGACAATGCCCTTCAGTGATTCCTCTGAAACAATGTGACTGAAACATACAGCAAATGTACTGAGTTTTCAGTACAACCTAAGTGACAGCTAAAGCATGAGAAATACTCACCTTCATGAATCGATGAGGTGGGCTTCTGAGATCAAACATTGAATGACTTAAATCAAGCGATCCAGGCGAAGCACTAGTTCTTAAATCACTAACTAAAAAGACAAAAAGAACAGTACAAACTGTGTCATTGCTAGAAGAAATATACTAAGAAGACTTTTTAAAATTTAAGTAGAATCATAGCAGAAATAAAACCTATAGATGATAACTAAGGGTTTCTCCTCCTTTCCTCGCTTCCCATTCTCAAAATACTCTCCTGAAATGACAAAACAGTGAGAATAAGCCAGGTGAGCATTCCATTTCTGAAACAGACAAACCTGTTCACATTGGCAGCACTGGCAGAATGGACAGTCTGCCTCAAAATTACTTCCACAACAGAAATGGTGTTTTCAGGAGATGCTTGAGCCCTTGCCTTTATGCAAGTCTTTACTCCAGATGCACTTGAGTGACCTTTCTCCTTTTTTGAGCTTACTAAACAAACTAATGAAGTATTTACTTAGCTTAAACAAACAAAGAAACAGATGATGAACTGAAGGGAAGATGTTTAAGACAATTTTATGAAAACCGTTGGGCTCCCACCACAGTTGCTTGCAAAAGTCCAGCAAAACTCTATGTATTAAAAGCTACTTAAATTATATGTGTTTTGTTCTCTTAAAAAAATACGTGGTCTTTCAATTTAGTTTCTATGGTGATTCAAAATTATTTTTAAACAGAGCACTGATTGAAAGATTTTCCCCAGCTGTAAAAGAAACATGCAATACCTTTTGACAAACACATCTTTAAAAATGCATGCTGCTGCCAGCATCCATCTTGATGAAGAGATGTATACATTTCTTTGAGTGTATGAGTTTTCTGAATAGGTTTCCATAGCTAAACACAATCATCTACTTTACTGTAAACAGCATGCACTATATACAAGATACATATACCTATGAACAGTACAGAAGTTTCTCCTGGACAGCCAAACACTTGTATCTAAACTTCTAATACTGTGTCACAGCCCTCCCTCGTAATTAAACATGATTAAGCAGTGAGAAGTGGGGACATTTCTACAGCTTAAATAGCAAACTACATAAAAGCTGGCACATGGCACAGCATCATTATTATTATTTTTTTTTTTTTACCTGTTCTCATAATCTGCTCCTGACTGTTTTTAGTGCCTGTTTCCCTCTCCACATAACATTCGCCATGTATTCCTCCAATCAACAAACCACCCTATTTCCTTGTTCATTCTCCCTCAAATACTGATAGCAAGAATTTTCAGTACTGTATCCTGTTGTGGATCAGAGGCAGCTACCCTAGCTTGCTTTGCTATTCTATCTACAGTCATGTGATGCATGTAAGCCCTGTTAAGCCCCTAAAAGATAGAATGTACCAGCACAACTGGATATCAAGCAGAGCCAGCTCCCCGATCAATTCACTTGCCAGGAAGTGCCTGTAGTACACAGACAAGTTTGAGGATTGCTATAATCAAACATCTGTACAATAATAGCTTTATCTCTTACCTACTGACCTTGAAAAAAAGAGAAAGATGGAAGAGGGTACAATTCTTCTCACCTGATCCATATAATTTCCTATTATCTGATTTGGCTTGGAAACGCCTAATCTGGTCTGGTGAAACATGATGTTCCAAATAGAATGGGTTGTACACATCATAGCGGGGCCACTGGTACACACCGCACAGTTCTGCTTTCCGGTCACCAAAAGAAGCTCTGGCAGATTCTGTGAAGCACAAGTAAACATCATATGCAAGACCTCCAGACATAACACACGCTGCCTGCGTTCATAAGGCAGGCTGAGTGCCTTCAGGGCAAAGGACAAAATGTTTCATTATTATCTGCTTCAGCGAAAGGAAAAAAAAAAAAAAAGAAAAAGAAAAGAAAAAGAAAACAGACATATATTATGTCAGATTTCAAGAGCATGCTAGAAAATACTGGAATGAAATCGGCCATATAAATACATATGTGTCCTGTCTTGGTGTTCCATAATAAATGCCCAACCATTAAAATACAGATGACTTTAAAGACAGAGACCAAGATGGAAATCTTTAGAAAGGTAGGTCCATGAATAAGGAAAATCTCTGTCTTAATTGGCTAAGTGATCCCAGGACATTCCTACTTGACTAATGAGCCCCCAGATTTCCAAGAGGGTCTTGTATAGAAAGATAATACAACTTATGACTGTAACCTCCTTGTCATCCAACTTTCATAGGAAGTCTGTCAGTGGCAAATGACTTGAATTGTTGGCTGAGACACAAGTTGACAGACTTGAGAAAGCCTGAAACCCAGCCATTTGCTCAGTCCATTATGGCACATGCCCTACTATTCTCTTCTTCATAGTTTTCTCAGAGAATACACACACCTCCTGCTCAGCAGAACAGTAAAGAACATTGCTCTAGACTTTCATTTTATCCAAAGCTGAAAGAAGCCTTGTGTAACAGTCCAGAACAGAAAGGAGATGGGTGATCTGGACTCTGCTAAGCTCTGACATCTGCTTCCTTCACCTCCCCAGATTTCAGCCTCCCTGTGAAATAGCTCCTTACCCCATTATAACATGCCTTCAATTCTGTACACACCATCCCATAAGAGGCAAAATATTATTGTGTATACATAGCCACAACAACCACCTTTCTTCCAGGTGACAGTAAAGTTAAAAAGAACAGTGAGATGGAATGGAACATGAGAGTTGATAAGTGAAGAATTCAAGTATAGTGGGCTTGAGCAGAACCTAAGTTAGAGTGAATGTTAGAAGTGAAGCTGTAAAGAATTGCTACACAGCAGGTGACAGTTAAATCAGTGTTCTGGCCCAGGAACACTCTCACTTCTGCTAACTTACTTCTGTGAGAACAGGAGACAAGCTGCAGTGAGTATTGAGAAGCCCTGCCAGAACTTAATTGATTTCAGAAAGGATGCCAAGAGCTTACACTGAGCATGTTCTGTTTCAATAAAGGAAAATGGCAGACATGCAAAGAAAATGGAATGGAACTGAGATTTTTAGAACTTGGGCTGCTATGGATATTTAACAACGATCAAAGAAACAAATACTATAAATGTATTTTTTTTTTAATATGCTGGTGCTTCGGCAAATGTAAAAAAGGAATGGCAACACACTTTCCTGTATTTAGTATATCTCTCTAAAAAGTAAACTTTGCATTTTTAAACATAGCTTTAGTGAGGCTTAAAGAGTTGTGTTTCCAAATATACTTATTTTTAAAGGAAATGGAAGCTACCTACTTGACATAAGATCCACTTTTCAAATATTTATGCAAGAATTTAAAATATTTGCTCAAGAGAAGCAATTACAAACAGCCTAGCCATCCTGCCAGATTATCTTCTGATTCCATAGCCCAAGGGCCAGTCTGTTCACTAGGTCCTTCAGAAAGGCTGAAGCATAACCCAATGAAGACAAGTCACCGGTTTATAAGACCCTGTAGAACAGCACGAACAAAGAAAACATTTATAGAAAGGTTGTTAAACACCCTTTCCTTCTCACTGGAAAACTCAGGTGCCTCAGAGTCCTTTATGTACGGTATCATAAGGATGAGGTAGGACCAAGGAAGACAGAGTCTGAATGCAAACCCCGTGAGAAAAGGGATTTACCAGCAGCATATCATGCATTCCCATATACCTTGTTCAAGTACTACTTACAAGAACTAGCTATTGAAGAATGCATAAAAGGTTGCTCCAAAAGTAATGCCGCCTACTTATTTCCATGGAAAACTACAACAGATATAAACAGTACAATAACACTATTTGATAAAGCAAATTCTCAGCTACAAAATACGATTTTTCAACATAATCACATGGGTGCCATTTTTTCCACATGGAAGAATTCAGTGACACACCTTCACTTCATAATCACTTCTGCGTCAGACCACATTTTGTCTGACCACCCCTCTGCTGTCATCTGTCACATGGCAACAAAATGTAACGGGATACTGGTGGGAAGGTTCAGCCTCTACTGCTATACCAGCAACATCCACATCAGATGTTGTGGACCAACATAATGTAGGAGGCATAAACTTTCAGAGCAGCCATCATACATAACAAGAGATCCCTCTGTGCAGCAGCCCAGCTCTGCCAGTGGGAGGCAGAGAAAAACTTGCTTCTGCTGGCTATCTGCAGAGAAACCTGAAGGGGATCATGCTCAAAGACAAGGAAGGTCTTAAAACCTTCCTCCAAGTAGTACCACATGCTTCCTATTTGAAGCATGAAGGTGAAATTTGAAAAGGAGTATTAATGTTATTACGCTGAAAGTTTTGACATAATAAACACAAAAGCCAGACCACTCTTCTTAAGTGATCTGGATGCTGGTGATACATTAGCACCTTCCTTGACTCCAATAAATTCTTTACTAGAGCTTCATCTTCAGTGTCTTCCGTTATGTTGAGCATAAGAATTAGTGTGCAATCCCTGCTTTTAATTTCATTCATGCAGGATCACAGTGATTTATATTGGAGTGACATCCTTACCAAAAGCGGTCCCAATATCCGGAGAGAAAAGTCACAAGACCTAGCTTCTACAGAAGTTTTACAGATACATGCTTTCAGTAGGAGTATTTAACAGCCTTCAAGGAGTAGCAAATACTGAACAACTATTCCTGAGTCAACTGACAGACTAGATTAAATAAAAATGCATACCCCTGCAGCCCTCCTCCAAATTTCTAGAAGCTAAACAGTAAGAACAGTTAACAGATAAGAACGGGGAGAAGGGCAGGGAGAAATTTTTTTGTTACAATATGCAAAGTGAGCAATTTCTCTCACCAAAATAAAGTTTCTTTGGTTTTGGTTAGAAAGTGACACTGGTTAACATACCTAATGAAGTACTATCACTTTTGTTCAGGTTTTCCCAACTGAAACACACACTATTTCAGCAGCACTGTTTATATTTTACCTTGAATTCCTCCAGCATGTGAGGTACTAGGAAGGCTTTTTGGCTGTACGTAAGCCAGTTTGAATGGCGGGACCACAAACGGTACCTCCTGCCCGTCCAGGGGCAGTTTAGAAAGCAGATAATCCTCAGAACAGCCAACTTGCCGCTTCACTGACACTGAAGACAATGGAGGCTGCTGTACAATAGTTGGCTTGCTTGCGGGTACAGCTTCAGATTCCTGCGCCATGGAAACTGCTAAAAATAAAAGGCAAGAAAAACAGACAGTCTACATGTGCATTAAGTTTGGAACAATACTCTGAACAGATCTCTTTAATAGAATCTGTGCTTGCTACATTACTGTTGCTAGCATTCAGTTTTACTAACATTCAGGACAAGTACCTGGAAAAGATATCTATCCTCATGTCTGTACTAAAACAAATTCTGCTGCCTGAGACTGTATATTTATAGCTACCTTGCCCTTAAGTCAATTTTACAAGAGGAATTCTGTGCATTTGTATCATAGATCAATTGTGCAAACAACAAAGACACCAAATAAAATTCTGGGGAAAAAAAAAAAAAAAAAGCGCTCAGTGCTCACTTTCAGACAGTTTGTGAGATACAAGACCTTTACATGACCTTAGGCTGATTGGGTTTCTTGTTCTTTTTTTTGTATTTTTGGACAGCATTCCAGGCAAGGAGCAGACTTCAGACCAGTTATTTTTCAGTTCTAATTCCAGTTTATAACACTAACAAGCATGTGTCCAATTTCCAAGCAGAGGAATGGAAAGAATTTTGGATATGTAAAAGAATTCAAGTTTATCAAGGGTGACAAAGTCATTTTGTTAATGGGAAATCTTATAATTAATGAGGCCAGAATAGCAAAACCTTTAGTCAATGTGATTATGCTGAAACTCACAATTGCTTTTTTCTTTTTCCACATAAAAACACCATTTACAGCAGTTTTTAATATATTCGTTCGCCATTGTTTTCGGTGTTGCAACTTAGAGGAAATCGCAATCAACGATCCTCTGCAGCTATCAAACCTGAAAAAGGAAAGTACATTAGATGGGAACAATTAAAATTAAAGTACAATATTAAATATGCAATTTTTAGTTGTACTCAGTCCCTGGGTCAACAACAATTATGTCAGTCACAAAAGCATCAGAGCATTCAGGAACACTAGAATTCTCCTCACATTTGTGTTGGCTGTCAGGCTTTGGAATTCACTCAGCTCTGTATCTGTTTTGATAAGCTTTGGTAAGTTATTTGTAAGATGTGGTTTTTGGTTTGTTTCCCTGTTTCACATTTCTTATTCTCTGTCACTCGTGTAGGATCATGACATACATACACATTTACATCTTTGACTGCACACGCCATGTTTTACATTTGAAAGCACTCTTTATGAATGATACTAAGATTGTCTTCTTTCACAATTCTTTGAGGAATTACTGCTTTCTCATAATTGTATACACATGAAACCAAAGACCTGCTTTATTATATAATTGTCTGCTTTGTGTACAGAAATAGAGAAAACTGGCTTCCAGCCTCCAGAGAGGCATACTCTACTGAAGAATGAGATCAAGTGCATAACAGCTGGTTAACATTAGAATAACTTTATGACAATAGTAACTGGCCTCATTTAAGTGTCTTTATTCATATGCTGATGTTCTCTTTTCAGAGGGACACAGACAGCTGTGTTGCCTCCTGTCCAAAACTTTGGCTGTCTAGTCATTTTATATGTACCTAAAGTACACAAGGTTCTTTGTAGAACATACCCAAGATACGATTCCAGCTCCATGGTGGTGAGAGGAAGACACCAAATAGAACATGAAAGTAAGCAGGGATGAGGAAAAAAAAAGTAACAAGAAAGAGAAAGGGGGAATAGCAAAGAGAGAAGATGACAGTTACACAAAATAGGACAGGTTTGCTTGGCTATCTTGGTTACAGGAAATTACTGGAAGTTTCCGTGCTCCAGCATGGAAGCTACTCCCATCTGCAGCTTGAACAGTGCAGTCGTTTTGTTTGTATGCATATTAAAAGACAGCTAGGAAACCACAGAAACACTGATAAACAGAAATAATACTCATGTCCAAAATATCAACCTAAAGCTTTTCTTTCATTTAAAGTCTTCTCTTCCTTCTCCCAGATTCATATGGATACCAAATGGAAATATTAATCTATAGACACTTAATCTACCCTTGAAAACATGCTTTCCTAGCTTACCATCACTTAACCCCAGGGATAGGCACAATTCAATGTTATCATCAGATGTGTCAACTTGCAAATAATGAACAAACACAGCAAATACCAAATACAACAAATACTGACCATTCTTTGGCACTCTATCAGTATGCCTCAGAATTGCTAGGTGTATTATAAGCTATGGGTTTTGAAAGGTCACTCAGAGCATGTGGTTTCATGTGTAAGGCCTGAATTAACCCATTATCTTTAAAAGACGAGTTTGAAATATAATGAAGTTTTGTTACTGTAACTACATAACTGTTTCCAGAATTATTCTTAATTACTTCCTTTAATTGTATACTGCTCTTTGTGCTCAATAGACCAAAATGAACAAGATGCAAGTGACCTGAACAGAAAAAACAGTAGCCTGAAGAATATTGGTACATGTTATTTTGGAAAATAAATTTATTAGGATTGCAAATCTGCCGAAGTGATACCATCAACCACAGAGCCTGCTGCAGGTTTACACAAAATCATGCACAAGAACCTGTCAAAATTCTCCACATTTCCAATGACCACTGCTCCTCCCTCTGAAGTGCAATCACAGTAATTACCCATGCTATAGAACTCAAGGTTCCCATGCAGTGATTACCCTTCCCAGCTGTTATCAGTGCACAGCTGGAGTTAATATGTTTTACTCTTGTTCATCGTGTTTGAACTAGGCTGAAACAGCTGCTTCATTTGCTCTCAGCTTTGCAACAATAGTATCTAAGCTTCGGTAGCAGTTTGCTCTGGCAAAACCAATCTTCTATCTCAAAATACCCAGACTACTGGTAGCGAAGGAAGGAAAATGTTAGTAACCACCCAGCTCTCCAGCTACATAAAGTGGAAAAATTAGTTGTTTACATCAGAGAAAATTCACGTCATTGTAGTACTTTCCCCAGAATTACTGAGCTATAGCCATTAACGTAAGCCAGCAAATAAACACAAATCATAACTCACAAACAGTCGCCTTTCCATCACTGAGTGAATGCCTCACTTACAAAGAAAGTTGATATCATTGTTGTTGATCTAAGAGTTACACTGCAATTCTGTATCTTCTGTACTAATTACATTTGAAAAAAGTTGTGATTCTTAGACCATAACATTCCTCTCCCCTGCCCACTGAGAAGCAAGGAAACATTTATACCTTTCTTCCTATTTGTAGACAAACATGAAAGCAATTCACCACTGCCTCTTGTAGAGAAGAGTACACTGTAATATTGCTGTTTCCAGATTTCAGCTTTGAAGGTGGGTGATATTGGTAACCAACGGTAAAGTGTACAGACAGAGTTTGGAGTTTCCAATTCCCTTTGAGCTTAAATACAGCATTTGAAAAGAAAGTTCAGGCTGAAACACTGTCTGAACATTTCTTTGTGCTTAAAAATGTAATGGTTTGAAAGACAGTCACAAAACGTGCACCTGTATTGCTACTCTTACCCCACAGACACGTTACTAAAACAAAACCAAAAGGATAGCATTTGCTGAGGAACCAAACATTTGGTTTGAAGTCCCCCTTGTGCTGCTTAGAGCACTTTGTTCATGAAATCACAACGCAAATGGTCTAAATTGCTTTTAAAATTTTTATCCACTTAATTAAGATACCAGAAGTGTATTTGTGTACTGTTGTTGTTTTGTTCAGAAGAGCAGTTCATTTATTATATTTTATCTGTATTTTTCAAGTTGCCAGTGACTTGGCAACAATTTTCACAGTACGTTAAAAGTTTTGTCTTAACCACGTGGGACAAATGAACAAATGAAGTCTTGTAGAAGATGAAACAAATACTTACTAATCTTCTATAATGTCAGCTACTCAAAAACCTTCAGTGCAACACTTAAGAGTTGTTAAAAGTTTTTACTAATGTACATCTGTGTGGGAATAAATTTACCAGTAGAAACAGAACTGTACAGACATGTATTAGGTATGGCACTGAACTCCAGAGAAGTACCAACCTCCCGTCACTGCCATCCTTGCTAACAAGGAGCTGGGACTCTGATCCTAACTCTAAGACTTGGGGTCAGTTTTTGTCAGTCAATACATTTACATCACAGATTTTTTTCATTTTGAAGATACTAGACTGAGAAAAGGACAGGAGGAAAAGGAGAATTATTCCTGGTTTTCAGGCAAAAATAGAAGAGGTAGAGAAATCACATAACTTGCAGCAGACCTCATTATTGTCTCAGATTTTCTCTCTTGATGTTCTTCACTATGATTTCAGTAAGCTTTTTCATTTCTCTCTTCCCATTATGAACCCAAAATAAGATCAAATCTAACTCAGCAATCATCCTTCCACACTAATGTAGAAAGCCAATATTATTGGAATATACTGGATACAAAGTATAAAAGTAAACCACACACATACACAGAGTCCAGAGAATTATAGTCGGTATTATTTTAATGGGTTTAGATGGAGAACATAAATTATCTTAATGACTTCCAGATTCCTCTGATAGTTTTGAATGAGCTAAATCAGATAAACAGCATTGAAAACTTCAGTTCCAGATGCCACCAGAATGACTACAAGACAGAGATGTTTGAAGAAAGGAGCAAATACTTTCAACAACTCGTTAAATAAAAAAAACATGATAGAAAATGGATCATTGTGATATTAAATATTAAAAGCTGAAAGGAGTCTCAAAAGAAATGTCAGATCTTTGCTCCCTTATGATGAAGGGGTGCATTTTGCAGCAAGTTTGCAGGCTACATTAAGTCAGAATTCTGCTGATCAGGTAACACATTTAGAACTATGCAACAGAAACAAAGGTGAAATATCTGATCCCGAACTGGGAAAGCTGGCTAAACCAAAGATTTCAATCATTATGAGATTTATTGCCAGCCATAAACTTATAAAACACATTCTCAGGTCTGTGTTCCAGAAACACGTCACAGCAGCATTTCTAGTAGCTTTAAGTCCTCACAAAGCAAGAGGTGTAAAAGAAAACAGCCGGAAATTGGGATGATGGGTTCTTATTAGACATTTGGGACAGATCCTTGAATGACATAAGTGTCTGCAGCTCCAGTAGCCCCAAAGGAGCAACAGCTGAGGAATCTCCCCATGGAGAAAGCAAGCTCAGGCTTGCAGTTTCACACCCCAGCCAAACACTGTATTTGCGCTACGTCTTTGCCTGTCTGTGTTTCAGACACACGAGATGCAGTTGATCCCAATTGCAAAATTCCTTCAAAGAGCTTAACGACACCACTGCAGGCCTCCTGATGATTAAGGAAACAGAGCACAGCAGTAGCTGCTTCTGCTGCAGGTCAGACAGATTCTGATGGCTTAGATTCTACAAATGATTTAACTTCCAGGACTAGTTGCTTAGTAGTTCTATTGCTGGAGGATAAGGTCTGGGAACTGCAGGCTGGTCTGAGCATGGCTCTTCATTTGAAGAGGGGTTAGGGTCAGTGTGTCTAGAAACAGGTGAACACTGGTAAAACATAGTAAAACTGCATAAATAGTTCTCAGAAATTTGCCCTCAGGGACTTTGCTACTGTGAGAGCAAGGATGGTGCACACACCCACACCCACACCAACATGCAGCGCAGGCATACACTCACCAAGGTTATAATATTCCTTTTTATGAAAGGGTGATTGTAAGCAGGTCTGATCTGTCATAGAATCATAGAATCACCAAGGTTGGTAAAGACCTAAAGACCTGAATCTGTCACGTCCATAAAGGACGCAGAGGCACTTCAAGAAGGTTTGAAAGTGTAAGTAGGCAGGACAATGCGTTTTTGTTGTTATTCATCATAAACCTTGGCAGTCGTATGTTGCCTGGGAGGAGAGGAAAAAAATAATGTCATGCCAACACACACCTGCAAGGTGCATGATAAGAAGCTCATATCTACACCTGTTTTAGGAAAACCCTCTAATATCTAAGTGATATCTGCAGTAACTACTGGGTGTGTGAACACACAGACCTTCCTTCTCCTCCACTTCTAACTGTAACTCATGGAAAAGCATGAAAACTGGGAATTTGCAGACTGATTATTTGAGTTCTCCTGCTTTCCAGGAAAAATAAGACAATGTGGCCGTCTTCTTTTGTGCCTGGAAATAGAAAGAGATTTCATTCTGAAAGCAGTGGATCACGAAGGAGATGCTGAAATAACACAAAAGAGAAAGAGAAATTATGAAAAGGCTTTAGAAAGACAACCAGAAGACCTGTTTGTGAGAGATAAATTGGAAGTTACCTGACAGACAGAAATACAGCAAAGAGATGGAAAAAAAAAGACTTCAAATGCAGAATGAAGAAAAAGTGTAACTACAAATTTAAAGCTGAGTAAAAAAAAAAAAAAAAAAAAAAAAAAAGACTATGCATAGTTAGTATGGTCTAGATATTGTTGATTTTGTGATGGACTCTTTCACAGCTTTCCTGGGGCAAAGAACCATCAGCATTTTATGTACTTACACAATTTGGTGTGGTAACAAAAGACAGTGAGAAGTTGCTGGGAAAAGTGCTGTGCACCACAATACAAAAAAACCACCAGCTGCCCAGGCACAGGAAGCGCTTTCCCTCTTGGCTAAATTGTGACACAACAGCCATCTGTGGGAAAGCTTTCTAGCTGATCCCAGGAGAACAAAACTAAACAGCACCTCTCTTCCTGCAAATTCCTCTCATTTACTTATAGCTTGATCAGAATCTTATTTTTTGAGACCTGAAGCACAATTATGTTCCCTTGTTCCAGTCTTCTGAATTACTCATACCAATTTCCCCTGCACTACACTGAACAACTTGAGCAGGAAGACAGTTGGTTTTCATTTCACAGAACATTAGCTAGTCACCTTGCTAATATTTAGGCCAGTTTAGTTTTTTCTAGTGATTTCTTTTTTCCGTTTTATTTATTTATTTATGTGGTCTTTATGTCTGGAAAGACACTTAATTATCAGCAGCATATCCCCTTTCTTTCATTTAGGCTTTAAAAGATTGGAATCTAACCTCTGACCCTTCTCTTTAGTAAGCTAAAACCAAGGCAAATCATGCATACGAATTTAAGGCTGTCTGTTTTACATCATTCAAATTTGCTATTGCTGCTCAATCCCTCTCCTCTAACCTCTTTTTTCCAAGCTGATACTACAACTGAACCGTACAGTTCAGATTCAACAATGTCACAAGATAATCTAAGGTGAGAATATATTTCATTAAGTAACACTTCCAAGGAGAAGATTGTGCTCATTCCTGCAGCACTGTACTAAGAACCCAAGCTGCGACTGCTCCCCTAATCCACATGCTGCAGATTGGATTCTGACCAATTAGAGGCATGGGGGTGACTGCAGAGAGCATGCCCTGTGCCCTCTGATGCCAGCCACAATGTTCAGACAGGAAACTGTCAGCCGAGCAGTCTTATGGATAATAATGTCACACGTGGCTTAAAACCTTTGCCATCAGCAAGAGTCCTCAACATTTCACCACGAGTAATCAGGATGTGACACCTGCACAAAAATATTACTTATTCACTTGGAACAGGCTTCTCCTGAGGCAAAGAATAGCACCTCAGAAGTCAATTCTTAGCTAAGTTTTTGTCACAACGGAAGAAGAGCTTACTGCAATCCCACTGGCTTTACATGTTCTCATGCTGTAAAGGTCCATAAGTGAAATAAGGCAAAAGCTTCACATGGAACAGCCACGTCTTCCTACGTGCAGTTGTGAAAGACTGTGCCTTGTTCCACTGTGACTCTCCCTTCTCAGCTTTTCTGCCCTGATGGAGATGATCTAATACATGCCTCCCTACACGCAGGCCCTGAGCTGAACTCTGCAGAAAGAGCACTTGTGCAATCTAGCTGTGGTCTCCCTGAGCTTAGCAGCTGCTTCTTCCAAGGGCTTCAGGCTGGAGGAGGCCAAAAAGCCTTCAGTGCATCCATGGCCCTAGCTCAGACCACCAAACTGAGAGTAAAGTCATGAAGCGGAAATAATTGCTATCGCCTACTTCCCTGAAGGAAAATAAAGCTGAGCAGGTGTGTGTCTGAGCTATTGCGCTACAGGAACAACTGCCTCTACTCTTCAGACACCCCTTGGAGAAGGGGAATAAGTGCTGGCAGGAGCACACGATCAGAAGTCGCTCCTCTCACATGGCCCCCAGGGACACACTGACTCTCAGCATTATAGCCTTGCACCTGCAGCTCTTAAATGCGGACTCGATCCAAGTCTGCCCCAGTATACAGAAGATTAATAATAGTACAAGGGCCAAAAGCACAATTTTCATAAATCTGAGCCAGTTTTTCTCATGCGAGATTTATGTTTGAATTAAGAAGAGAAAGTTATAAATCTATCCCATGATAAAGCTTAAAACTTGGAATTTTAATATGCTGAATCCCCTATGCACTGGGCTGTAAAAGTTGATAGAGATAGTATTTCTTCCTAATGCTGCATTAGGCAAGCAACCAGTTCATCCAATTACTGAACTGACAACACTGTTCCTGTGAACTGTAGATAAATTCACTGACTTGGACAAGGATGTACAATATGGTATGTATTGGGGCAGTAAATACAAAGGAATAAATCCATTTTTTTGGACTGTAGATCACTTTGGACTCAGATGTAAAACAGCAAAACAAGAGTTGAAATCAGGACACAAGAAAAGAAAATGCAGAGATTGAAACTTGGCTTTTGACAAGAACAAGGAAAGAATTCAATTCAAGATAAGTTCTTTGCTCTAAGCAGATTAGGAAAAAAATCACAACAGTCACTGATGGTTACTTTATAATCTAACTTAATGCTCAAGACTTCATGTATTCTGTGTCAGTTTTTAATCCAATATTTTCTCCTTCTACAGTAACGCCAGCAAGCAATAAAAATAGAGCTGTCAGCAGTCCCTGTCTATAGCCCCGATACCAAAGAGAACTGGAAACATCTGGATGCATTTTTTTTTCCTCAACAGGACAGCCAAGAAGGTATTTAGGCAAGAGCATCTGCTTGTGCACTGGGGTTCCCTAGCATGGCTAAGTGTGCCCAGCTCTGAAATGATAGCCTTCAGATACCAGGTTAATGTAACACTGAATGGCATCCAGAAGTCTCAGCCATCTGCCATGACCACAGAATCATGTGGAAAAAACGTGGATAGACATATAGTATCCAGTCAACTAATGAAAAATGGCTCCTACTGTATATATGAAAAAATGAAGAAAAACCAAACAATTTTGCATGGAAAAATACTGTTTCTTTACCACTAACACTATTTTTATGTAACTACTCTGTTAACCTACAAGAATCAAGATGGAATATTTATTCATATATACAATTGTGCACACACATCCAGTACTTTGTTTTAGGTGAAACAATTTCTCATTTGTTATTTTACATTAATTATGTGATAGTTATTTTACATATAATTATTATCCTGTTTCATGATGAAAATAAAAACTTCACATCATGGAGCTTCCAATGGTGGAAACCCCGTTCAGTACTTCTGCTCCTCACTGTCACAGCCTTTAAACAGTTACAACAATGTGGTGAGAGGAAGGAAATACGTAAAGGGTATAAATCAAGATTAAAATGCTATGCCTGAATTAAGAAAGGAAACAGAGGACCCTAGTACATATCATATATGAAAATAAGTTAAATGGATGATGAGAGAAGAGGAAATGGGAATGGATCTTAATTCAAATCCAAACCAGACTAGGGGTATGGCTCTACAGAGCACATGCACTGAGCTCAGGCTGCCTAACCACACTTAAAAGTCCAGGAGGATCCTGGCTTTATAATGGGTATTCTTTATTTATTTATTGCTTTAAATCCACCCACACCAGCGGCCCACAACCAGTTCTAACAGCCCCAGCAGTGCCTCTCAAGAGATGCAAACAGGCTGGAGTAGTTGGCAGCTGTCCAGGAAGATGAGTGGCAACCAGACACTGCACAAAGGAGGTGCTTTAGAATAACTTTACACAGACATTGGAAGAAGCCAGCAGAAATCAGAGTTGTTGCAATTTTATGGGAGTATCTAACATCCCAATGATTGTTGGCCAAATGCTGCTAACAATGATGAGGCCCTTGTCACTTGGGACAGAGCTCCTGAGAGCAAGAGCTGGCAACATTCCCTTGCCCTCTCAAGACAAAGTGCACAATGGCTGCACCATGAATGTACATTTTTTTTACGCTCCTGAGTTTAAATCAACACCCTTCACAAGAGATTCAAACCTATCATTTCAAACATTGGTGAAACTAGATCTGGAAGTAAACACACCACTGAGCTGAACAAAAGCCAGGATGATTCACAGGGAGATGTTCCGGGTTTGGTCAAGGTTTACAGAAGGAAGATTTTTAGCTATTCCAGTCACTGCTGAGCAGACAGTGAACTTCAACTGAAGATTAAAGAGCCTGCAATCCTACTTTTTACAATAAATTGGAAAACAGCTAAAAACATTTGAATTTTCTGCTACTGGAAATTGAATATGATCTTGAAAATATTTTGTTGTCACCTAGCAGTTAGCTACTAAATACAGTGCCCTTCCTAAATTTACTGATCTCTCAGAAGCAGGAAGAACTATTTGTTTTTGCCACAGAAGCATTGATAGGTAGAGCGACCTTTAAAACCTTCTTCCTTTGTAGTGAAGGCTGGCACTTCCCTCAGCAGAATACGTATACACAAAACAGGTTTGCTGTCTGAATTTGGCAAAAGCCCATCTCGGTCCCGTTTCATCCTCCCCTGCCAAGCTCTGGCCAGGAGTTTGGCCATCTTCCGGCAGTATGAACCATCCCGCCATGCATGTGGGCCCAGCTTCAACAAACAGTGGGCAGAAAGCTACCTTTACCCCCTTGGTCTGGAGGGACAGAGGCTCTGTGGAAGAGAGGGGCTGAACTTCTGCAGGTAGGATAAAGTCCTCAGTGCTCTGGTGACCATGCTGTCACAAAGGCAAGCACCCTTCTTCCTCTCTGTGCTTCAGATGAAACTGTGGAGCTATTTGTGTGTACCAGCGTACCCAGAGCACACCATGCCTATGAGGCCACTGGAGTCAAGCCTCCCTCCACCAGGCAGGGAGTGAGGCATTTGATCCCCCAGGTTCCAGCACACCATGTGAGCTCACTTGTAAGTTTCAGGCTCCCAAGCTGAGGTGCTAAAATAGTTTAAGCACCTAACAGGTTTCAAGGCCACCTGGGTACGCTCTTTCTGAATTGCTTTCTTAGGCTTTGAACCTCTCTAGTTCTTGCTCTGAGGCCCAAATCCAAAGCTCACTGCCATGACTACAAGAACTCCTCAAGCATCAGAGATGTTATTTTAGGGCCAAAAAATATGTCCCTTCCAGTTTAAGTGGCTATTAGGTAACTGAGAAACAAAGCTTCGAAACAGAATCACCAGGGTACAATTAAGAGGAAAGATAAGCATCAGATTTCTGACATAGTTTTTTTTTGGCGTGGAATTAATGTAAACTTCAGCTGTGGTGACAGGCAAGCAAACATTCACTCATACTAAGCTTCAGAGAAGTGTCCTTGCTAATTCTGCATGGCTTGATGTATTAAAGTGATTAAGGGATATGATGCAATACAGATGAGTCAAAATCAAATCCAAGATTCGAACCTCTTCCCAGATGAGGCTCTTTAGTTTAAATCTGAAGATTTATCCCTTCTGCCAAAAGGGATCAATAGAATTCTTTCTCCACACAGAGACTTTTTCAGAAAGCCAAATTGTATTCCTAACCAGAATGACAACACAGCTTAGCCTAAACTCAGCTTTCCCTACCTAAAGTCAAGGCTCACTTTGCCTCTCATTTCAAAGATGAGATCCTAAGCTCTCTGCTGACAAATATTGGGTGTTGTCCTAGACTAGAAAGAGAACATTTACTAGATTTAAGGT
The DNA here is from genome assembly GCF_023343835.1 of Lagopus muta. Classification (NCBI taxonomy): domain Eukaryota; kingdom Metazoa; phylum Chordata; class Aves; order Galliformes; family Phasianidae; genus Lagopus; species Lagopus muta. Next base: position 44,302,456 of record NC_064438.1, read on the forward strand.
ATCTCAGGAGAGCCAATTCAGAGTAAACAAAGTAGTTATTTTACAAAATTAAAAAAATAAAAAAGAACTTGAACAAGGGAACAGTGGGTTTGGATAAGCACCACAAAGAATGCACTACCACACATGGGGAGAGCAAAGGGGCTGTTGGCTGCTACTGAGAGGGGCAGTTCAGCTCTTCTATGCCAAAACCATTCATGCTGTATCCAGTAAATACACAGCTGCTTGAAGAGTTGGTCCAGATAACTGATTAGATGGAAACATAAACCACCAGAATAAACAAAATATGCTTAAAAATATAGAAAAAAAAAGTGTTTTCCAATAGTTGGTTGCACAAGAGTGGAGTGAGAATGCACCATTGGGAAAACAGGCTGCCAGAGCAGAACAGCACTCTCCAAAGCCAACCCACTACTCTGGGGTAAAGTAAATCTGAAACTTAAACACCTATGAGTAAAACGAACTCAGGCTAAGTGAAAATGAAAATCAGCTGGTAGAAAAGAGAAGTACTGGAACAAACAAGTGAGGTGACTGAACCGCATGAGTAGGAGAAAGAAGAGGAGACCAGAGTCAGAGCTTTTGATCAACATAATTAATTAATAGCTTATGCACACATGACTGACTGAACAATTCCATCAACACTCATTCTTTCCATTGCATAGGAAGACAGAGGATTCATCACCTGCGGATCCATCACCTAAATTAAGTGCAGGAAAGGACAGGGGAACTAATGGGACTTCTGTGGGTTCCAACATCCCCTTTTGGACGTAGGGTTTTCAGTAGGTGTATCTTCTACACATATTTTGAAGAATCAAGGGACACTTTTAATAAAAAATGCATTTGTTATTAATTCAATATTGCTCAACTGTATGTATTTCACAAAAAAATTTAATATTCAACATACAGATGGAAAGGGGACTAGAAATCAAACTTCCCCACTCTTGGATTCGTGCCCTAACCACATAATTATAGGATCACAGCTCACCTAATTCTGCACTGAAAACAAGGCAGAACTGTTTCATAAGTGAGGAGTTCTAGATCACCAACCCAGAGCAAGACACAAGTTTACAGTCAAGCATTCTTGAGAAATGAAAGATGCAAATTCAGAACTTCGCTCTTCATGTTCAGTAACAGTTATAGATAAAACCTAAGGAATAAGAAGCAAGAAAGAAGAAAAGAAAAAAAAAAAAGAGATGGTGGGATACTCCCCTACAGGGATTTAGGTATTTTAAGTGGGTCCCGATAATCTAAATGTAATCTGAAAATACTTGTTCTCTATGAGAACAATGTGTCAAGGAATGCCTCACTCACTTGTGGATGCCAGGACAACTTAGGCACCTAACTAATCAATGTTAACAAAACTCAAGCCACAGCAAGAAGCAGACCTCAAAGCATTCAGCAAGTCATACTGAGAAAAACCTGAGCCTACACAGATCAGAGGGCGAGAGTATGAACTGCATATGTCCCTCTGTAGCCCCATAGAGCAGCTGTCCACAGGATCATTAGATGCCCAGGTGCTTCACAGGTTTGTCCCAGCATACTGCTGTTGAGATCTTGTCTCCTTTCTCCACAATCACAACTGTACTGTCTGGAAGTGTGAACTGAAGGAATGACCACAATATCTACCTTTCCATTCTTATCTAGAGAAATGCATCACATGTAACACTGGGCACTCTTCCACACTGAAGGAAAGTTACAAGACCAGTTTGCTGCAATAGGATTTCCATTTAAGCTTTGGCTAACCTGTGACTGATTACTTGAAGCATACCTGCAGAAGGTGATCCAGGTAGTTATTTCTGGCCTGGTATAACAACATTTAGATATTAATTTGCAAAGAACATTTTGATCGCACAAAGATATTTACTTATAGCAATACCAGTCTGAGACTGTTTTAAGTATAATCTAATATTGGACCTAATTTATATGAAAATTTGAATTCTGTAATAGTTAAATAAGATTACTGTTTTTCTACCTACCTCCATTTCTCAAGGTCTACCACTTGTCAGAAGACACAGTTCCAAGCGTAATCTTGGAAGAAGGCTGCCAAGTTAATGCTCATGAAGTCTTAAAGCAGCCAACTCCAGACACTTAGAGGTCTTCCCTTCCAAGCCCCTCTGGCAGGATGGGGAGATGGCAAGGCAATGTAGGTGAGCAGCATCACCTGCATACAAAATGCCCAATAGCACTGCCTTTGGCAACTGATGTTCTGCAAGCATGAACCGTGAAACAACGCATGGATCAATATTCTTTAAGGAACAGAGCATATTGGTTTTAAAAACACACTCTCCCATTCAACATAACTATTGGTATGCACCGGGTTTACAAAAACTACCATTAGAGTGGTTTTGTGTCCTAGGAGTTACATGCATGGTGAGAAAATCATAACTTACAAATTGCAAAATCATCACCATATATTCACACTGTAACTTCCTAAGTAACTGCACACAAAACAGTTATGTTATATGCAACCACACGAGTTGGGGTCACCTCAGCAGGACAGCCTGATCAACACCAAGCTTTGCCCCCATTCATTCTTACGCACAGCCTGGGCTGTGCCACGAACTACAGAGGATGCCCGCAGTTCTCCCGGAAGCCTAAAGCCCAACCTCACGTTTCAGACAAGCAAAGCAGTCTCACTACCTGCGCATCGATCCATCCACGACCGGGCAGGGATACCCCGCGCTCCCTTCGCCGCGGACCTCCGGGGCTTCCCACGGCCGCAGCCGTCCCTCCCGCTCCGCTCCGCTCCTCCGCCCGCGCTCACCTCCCGGTCCCGCCGCCAAGCTCCGCTCCGCCACCCGCGCTCACCTGCCGCCGTCGTGCGCCGCCTCCTCGCAGCCCGGCCCGTAGGGGCGGCCCCTCTGCTCGGTACCTGTGAGGGGGACGCCGGCTGCGTCCCTGACTGCCGCCCAGGTGTGCGGCGCGGCGCTTAGTCACCAATCCCTATCGCGGAGAGGGGATTTCCCTGCTGGCTGCTTCCCTGCCTCGGCGAGACTACGCACGAGGACAGAGTTATCCTCAAGCAGCTGCCAGGGGCTTTTCTCTGTCGCTTGCTGGGCTGTTGCGCTGGCAAAGTCAGTGCTAAAGCTGTCCCATGCTTTGCTAAAGCAGGACTGGGACTTTCTCTTAGAGAGGAAAGCAAAGCTTTAATTTGTATACCTTTCTAGCAAGTAGCATTTCTAGCTGAGATGCTGGTCCCTGTCAGGTGAGACGGTGCACAGGTATGTGAAAGCCCCTGCCACAGCCTGAGCTATTTGTCGGCTCATTTAGCGACCATGCGTGGTGGTGCGGCTCAGAAACCTGCAGGAAGCAAAGGCTCTAGGAGGCTCCAGGTGGCTGTGTGTGGCCTCTGTGCTCCGATTCAGGCAGATGTAAGCAGGAAGTGGGGCTGTGTTAGTGGGAAAAAGGAGGAGTGTTTCCTCCAGGAAGTTCTGTGTACTTTCTGGGTGCTTTCCAATTTCAGGTACATGAGTGAGGTTTTGCATGCCCATCCTGCTGCTCTTGAGCCGCAGTCTTTCAGAGATCCCTCATCCACTGAGTGCAGTTTTCCTATGATTATTATTATCTTTTAATTTAATAGCAGCACGGATGCTAACTATTCTAACTATGAGTTTTGTCATCTTGCACCATAAAACAGCTACTTCAGAGTCACTGTGAGGAGAGAGCCTTTGCCAAAAGTGCACGCAAAGTATCTGAGCTAACAAAGAGCCTCTGTGAATCCCTGCACAGTGTGGGATATCACAGAGCAAAGAGGTTTTGATTCCTGCTAAGGGAGCTGATGAGATTATGTGTGGTCACTCCTTTCAAGCAATACAAGTAACTGGTAAGCCTCCAAAATTATCTTTTCGGTATGCATTAAGCACACATCTCAAGGCATCTCACTTACATGAATGAGTTATGTGAACTATAATGAAAGCTATCTTTCACTGTTCATAAAAGCATGTTGTTTAACTACTGATATGGTCTCTGTGTGCACTTGCCTCTATCAGGTTACCATGTTAGAGCTGAAGGGCTATTCAGGCTCTGCAGTGATTTGCAGACCTGCCTGCGTGGCTCTCCAGCTGCTGGAGCCGGCAGCTGCCAGGAATGCAGGCTCACGTCGCTGGTGTAGGAAGGGACATAAAAACCATATTTCTAATGAGGAAGTTATAGGGGAAAAATACAGTTTGCCAGACTATATTCCTCCTTCCTCAAGGCACAGGAAAGGGCATTCTCTGTGACTTGAGGGGCCTCTTCTCACATTCCTGGGGCTTGTTGGATGTCTAAGGACACACCTTCCATTCTTCTTTAAGCAGCCTGAAAATTGGACAGTTTGTTTCAATAAATACAAAATTCAGCTGCACATGGCAAGGGACGTGGTTGACCTGATTTTGAGTGGAGGGAAAGAACATTTGTGTGGAGGCAGAGAACATAATTGTGGTATATATATTTTTTAGCTGCAGAAGTAGATGAACCTTCCCCTCCCTTAAAGATTTTTGTCCCAGTGAAATCAAGCATGAAGATAAGCAGTGAAACCTATTTACTTCTGTTTTTTGCTGCCTAAGCCTATCTGCCAGCTGCAGATATATTCCTCCCTCCTGCCTGCCTCTTGCCAGCATACATTGCCCCATGTGCTGCTTAAGCAGCTGCTAATCTTTCTGTAACTAAAGCTCACTTGAGAGACCTGATGCTGTTCCCATGCCTTAAGCTCTCAGCCCCCCTCTCCCCATTTCTGTCCCATGACCATGTACAGCCACCCAACCCTCCTATCTCTTGGAGCTGCACAGCTGCTCTGCGCCTCCCACTACCTCAACCAGGGCACCATGGTGCTAAGACTGAGCAAATAAACTAGGCTGGTCAGGGCCAAACCACAGCACCGAGCTCCACAAGTGCTGAGATACTTGAGCAGCACCGTGCAGAGCCAGCAGAGGAAAATTTATTAGTCTGGGCTACACTTTGCCTAACACATCCCCCAGCGAGGCCTGTCTCATCTGTTTTCAACCTCTGCACAGCACACTACTCATTTGTTACCGAATCTGTTTATGCTATTGAATTACAACTTCCCGGTGTTTTTCTCTGTGAAAACGGAGTAGCCAGAGGAGAAGACTACAGAAAGGAGCTACAAGCAGGAGAGAGCTTTATCCTCTTTGGCCTCAACCATTTAGGAAGTAGGCGTGAAACAGTAAAAAGTCCTTGTGTAAATACTGACACAAGTGCTCTTGAATACTTCTTCATGTCTGTAAAAGCTTTCAAGCAGACTCTGACGCTCTTTCTTCACTTTGCACAAACACGCCAGTGAATGAGTTTGTGAGCAGGAATGCTCACAGATGTTTCAAGCCTGAGCTCTCCCCAGCGATCCTTTGCGTCAGAAATCCAACCCCACCACTTGTGCACAGTTCATGAATCATGCCAACTTTGATTTGCAGTATCAAGCAGTTCAGAGGCTGAATCATGTTTGCACAGAGCACACCAGAACCTTTCAAGCAAAAAAAGTGCATGTGTGTGGAAAACATCATTGGTTGATAGTTCTTGCCTTGTTTGAAACATATCAAATGCAATTAAGCAGCTGAGGAGAGTCCTTCAGATGTAGTAAGCATTTAACACCACTGTGTCTGAAATATTTTGATTTCAGAAATTGACATGACGTGATATATTCTGCAATAGCCAAGCAATGAGCTCAGCTGTCCGGACATAAAAGCAAGCTGTTATCAGGACAAGGCCAGCACACAGCATACGGTGTCTCACAGCCAAAATCCCAGTGCAACCACTAAATAAAAGTTTTGTATGCAGAGGCTTTTTGTGAGAAAAAAAAGGTTTCTCCAACTCAGATTTCAGTGAAATGTCAGAGTTCTTTTCAGCTGAAGTCTATAAGCTGTTAACACACCTTTGTTATAAACAACTTCTGTAGCCAGAGGCTTTTACTACCATGGAAGTTTTTGCAGCAGTAACCTTTATCCCCTGAGGTTTTGCTGGGAGAAACATTAAACTGTAGTCCTCATCATCTCCGTCCTACTCTCAGCTGGAGACTGGCTTTTTTCATTCCTATTACAACCTCTGAGTTTAACAGACACCTTCCTTCCTCTACAACATATGCTGGGTGGGGTCTACACACTTTGTTATAGAAAGCTGTTATCATTTAATTCAGTCTGTGTCTATTATGCTTTCTTCTTTTTTTCTTTTTCCTAATGTCTCTTTAACGTCATGCTTTCCTGACATAACCTGCTGGAACTCTGTCTACCACCTGAAACTGCAGCCAGTTGTCTCCTCCGATAGTGCTGTAGAAGAACAGATTTATTGTACCATGTCTAGCATCTTTTGAAAGTGCTGCTGGGATGTCTAGAGGAAAAATTACAGGCAAATACTTTGTTGACCAAATTAAACTCTCTCTCATTTAGATCGGATGTACTGCGAATTTGAAAAGAGATTTGCTGGCCTGTTGTGTCTTGCCTTATGCTATAAGGCAGCTTTTCCTTGTGCACATCATTAATATGTCGTGAGAATAACTCCATGGTGGACTCATCCTTCATCAGCCAGAACACTTTGGATCTGTCTCTCCACAGACAGTGAGACACACAGGGGTTTAGCTGTGCAATCTGCATAGGCTGCAACAATTTCTTCTCAGCTACTTGTCAATCTCTGATGTTATTAATGGCTGCCAGCCCCAGACCAGCACAAGGTAAGGTGAGGATCCCAGTAACCAGTGAGGGAAAGGGTGCTGTCCTGACCCTGAGCTAGAGTTTTCCTACCATGAGCTATAGCCCACAGCAACAAGCAGGACCACATAAATGCAGAAGGGAAAGGTTCGTCTTCCTCCTTGGGAGACATTCCTTGCTGCTGCTACTGTCTAGGAATCCGAGATGGTTAACCCAACAAACTTAGGAGACATTATAAACCATAATGTACAGCTGACAATAGAATGAGCGGAGCTAAGGCTCTTGTTTTTCAATTGCATTCTTTTCTTGCCCTGGCTTCATTAAGAGCCAGCTGCTCTTAGTCCAGGCACTAGTCTCACGTGTTTGTGTGAACATTGTCACATCTGCTGAAAAAGATAGTGGAAGTACATTATCAACATATTAGCCTTCAGATAACTTGTAGAGCACTTGTATCTGAATGTTGTAGGCAGACAGTACAGCCTCAGCTTTAAATCAGTGTGTTATATGCAAATAACCCTTAACATTTCAAATCTGCTATTTGAATCCAAGAAATTCCAATAGTTTCCCAGCTGATTTGGTGATTTAAGCTGATACATTTAGAATCTGTTTAGATCTATACAGCCTGCTGTTTGAAATTTGAAATACTGGATAAAGGATAAAAGAAAAAAGGAAGAACCTGATCAGCAGCCAATTTCAGGAAAGATTTGAAATCTGAGATATCTCTGACTTCCTGTCTACCTCTCAGCAGTTGGACTTGGCTCAGCATCAGGGTTTCAAGTTGTTCCCCAAACCTCATTGTTAGGAGACAAAAACAAAACAGGAAAGACCTGTTTCAGGAAGGGCTGTCATATCTCTGAAAAAGGCCCTGTGGGGCACCTGACTCCGAAACACGCTTATTTATTATAAATTATTTCCATGGCGTCACATTAACAAACAGAAAAGGTCACGAACTCCTGTAATTGAAGCAAATGTGTTTGACATCTGGGTTCTGGCAGAGGTTTCTCCTGTGGGATAGATTGTTTGTGCAGAGCTTTATTGAAGAATAATATTAAGAATGAATTACGAAATATTAGTGTAACCTAGTAAGAAATTATTGTATTTTACAAGCCAGAGACTTAATAGATCTCACAGAACTATTTTCACTCCTTGGACTCAAAGACACGTCAAGGAGCGATAGCTGTGACCAGCTAGAAGAGAAAACCTGTGGTTTTTCAGCACTGCACTTGGAAATGAGTTGGAAGAAAAGGTCCAGGCACAGGCAAAAGAGCCTAACTGCACGTACGTATTTTTGCTATGTGCCTGCTCTGAGGGAAGGCAGAGGGAGCTGGCAGGGAGCACCGCATGTGGGCAGCCAGGGCCTGAGGGAAGCCAGGCTGCCCCAAGCCACCCCAGCCCCTCTGTGGGGACAAGACAGCACAATACTATGGGCAGCTGGAGGCAGTCACTCCTAAGTCTATCCCCCTCAATCTTCTCTGGCCTAAGTCAGTGAAACCTCAGAAGGGCAGCCAATTTGTTTTTCCAATACAAATATTGATGGAAGGCTGTTTGTGAGTCCCCTTCTCCCCAGGAGGTGCTCTCCCATGAGGCTGGGAGGATGCTACTTCCTGGCATTTGGGGTGCCGCCCCACACACCATTCCAGTCCTTCTTGCTTATCACACTGCTCAAAACCTACTGTTTAAAAATGAAAAAGGGGACCAGAGGCAGCTCACTAGGTACTCCTAGTCTCCTCCGGGCCTGGCTTCTGGCCAGCCCAAGCAAACAGCAGAACAGGGGCAGGAGATGGCTAAGTACCACCAGCCAGTTTCCTCCTCACACTCTTCTGGGACCTCAAGGCCAGGTGCCACTGTCCTACCCTGTGTTTTTCCACCATCATCTCTCTGGGGTCTGCTCAGATCTGACCTCTCTCCCAAAAATGGGCATAGGCCTGCCGGAGGCCAAGCAGATGTTCCTCTCCCTGGGATGTTGGGGCCATCCATGTCACCTGCATGCTGGAGCAGAGGCAGCACGCAGAAGGTCCTTCCTGAAAGATACCATTAAACAACTTGAGAAATGTGCTGTTGTTTGTTTGTTTGTTTTTTTCCCCAGGTGAAAACAAATTTCATTTCCCTCTTTTAAAGGGGCTGGATGCAAAAAGCCATCCAGGAAATCACACCACTTTAAAGCCTGCCAGCACCATAGGAATGAGGGAGCCTGAGGGGATGTCGATATAGGCTAGAAACAGGTCATCAGCGGAAACTGGAAGGCTACTCCTCCAGCGTGTGGAAGCACACGCTGACCTTCTAGCTAGAGCTTTGGCCTCATCTATCAGGGAGAGGCAAGGACATAAAAACAGGACAGCCTGGCTCAAAACCACTTAGGCACTAACACAAGCAGAAACAGAGGTTACCAGCACATTTTAGTCTACTTTTAACACTTTAACCCAGCTGCAGGGAACGTGGCCATGTTCCCAGGTAGGCACACCGGTATGCAGCATCTTTAAGATACATGAATTAAGGCAAAGACAACCTACTGCCTGCTTTTCTTGCTTTCACCTTGCAGGTCCTTGTGCAGCACTGGCTAGTCCTCACTCAGCAACTCCAAGTCATGGAGAAGATGACATGCTGTAGTCAAAACTCTCACCCACATCACCACAGATTTTAGGGCAAGAATAAAAATACACTCTCAATCTGATGAAGAGGATTCTGAGTATTTAATTTGTTTGGTTCTAGGCATAGATGTCCAGTGAGATAAGAACATGCAGTGACTGCTGCATTGAGCAAACTGAGATGGGCTGTACCTTCTTGGTACAACCTGTTCTTACATATGAGCTAAATGCCACAAGTGTCATGACCCTTTGTTTTAACTGAAAGTGAAATAGCTGCAAACTGCAGGACATCAATTCTCCACAGTATTTCCCTGGCACATTATTTTTGAGAATCCCAAGTCAGCAGTAATAATAGTAGGCACAGTTATTTCTTTACAGGACAAAGTAGCTGTGCCATGTTATTTATCTTTGCTCCTTAAGCAAAAAAAGCACATGCATGTACAATTAAGATCTTCCATGGTGAGCAAATATCCACTTGCCTGAAGTATTTTCAGCTGTTGCTATTGCTTTAACTTTTAGCTCCATAAGAACTAGATCATATGGTAGCGAGGAATTCAAGGGTGAAAGGTTAATCATTTCACTGTAGTTCAGGGATTAACTTCCCATTAAAAACACGTGCATTTGTATCCAAGTGACATAATGAAAAATATGGTGGGATGTGTAAGGTGCACTCATTCAAGCTAGCAGGGATTTATTGAACTAGTTCCTCAAGAACTTAGAAAACCTAACCAAACATTTCACAAGATTGAGAGCCCAGGAAAGTAAAAATAAATATACTAAAGGGAAAAAAAAAAAACAGGACATGTAATGGCACAGAAGTACTGTTAAAGATCGGTATTTGGGGACATTTGGGACAGTCCTTAAGAATAGTGGTCCAGACTATGGTGGTGTTGTGTAGTGCTGTGAATGAACTGCGGTTTACAAATGCTGTCCTAATTTGTTGCTGGTGCAAGAAAACCACCTCTATGAGATGCAGAGCTACTAATTCTGGTTCATTTTCATAGCCACAAAGGATTTGTTTTTTCTGTCACCAATGTGGTTGTGTTCTGGTTGATATGGAGAGCTATTTAACAGTGTTCAGCAGCAACTTCAGGCCTAAGGAGTAACAAGTACCACCAAAAATAGGAAGAAGAAAGTAGGGGTTCTGATGTGCGCACAAAAGACTGCGGCACTGCTCCAGCAAATAGGTTCATATCTAACCCTACTGGAAATGCAGCAGGAGTTTAAATTCCTGCAGGATATCAGTTGTACAGTCCAGCCAAACTCCTCTCTGGTGACCTGGCTGAACAGCACCGACAGAGAAAGCGCAACCTCCTTCTCATGTGCACACTTTCAAGTCATCTCTAAAGATAACACTGGCTTACCCACCCATCTCTCATTTGCACCACAGTAGAAACTTTTGCTGAATGGAAACATCCTTGGTTTTGTGGATAGTCTAGGAGCAGATTATTTTTGTATTGTGAAAAGGTCTAATAAAGTAGGATTGACACCACTCCATTCCACAGGAAACTCCACCTTAGTCAAACATGACAGCATATATAGTAAGAGTAACCTGAAAAACAGACTTTAAATAGCTAGAGAGAAGGATGCAGAAGCTCAAATCTGGAGAACTCAAATGAGATCACTAGAGCTGAATACCAACAGCTGAAACTGGGTAACTTGGTTTTGCAGCGTTCCTTTTCTATCAAAGTGAGTGGAAGACCTGCCAGTTTCACAGCATGACTGGTCAACCCACTTCTACCAAGGCACACCAATGAGGACTGAAGATCCAGAAATCCTTGGTCATGGATCACAGACCTGCTTTCTCATTTTACTTGAACTATTCTAGAGTCTTGGTGGCTCTTTAGCAGAAATTCTTCAACCCAGAGTTCTTGCACTCAGCTGCTCCTCTTTCACTTTGCATGTAAGTGTTCTTCTCAACATATTTTTTATTAATATGTTTGCAGTACAATTGAGGTTAACTGAAGTGTCCTTGTGTAACTGTAAATGAGCCACAGCTGTTCATTTGAGTTCAAAATAGCTAAAAAGATCTTTATCAGCTTTCTGTGTGGCTTGTAAATCATCCCAGGTTCTGTGAATATCATGTTACCTACCTCATCTCTGCAGTCAGCTGTGTGATGGGAATGAGAGAGATCAACTGTGTGACGTAAATTCTTTCACTTCCCACATAGCAAACCTGGTTCAGGCTGCCCTTGCAATTTGATGAAAAAGAACATTCGATTGAAATACCAACCAACAAACACCAAATGTCCATTATGCATGGATCATTGAGTATTGTGTGGGTGGAAAAAAATTTCTTGTACTAAAATCACAAGCTATGTACTGCAGGTGGGAATGAGAATTAGCTACTTGTTAATAATTTATGAATAAGGAAACTAGCTCAGTCCAAATTGCCTTATATTAATGCTGCTTGTTAAGGAGACCAACTTATTCTGCAGAGCTCAGTGAAATTCTGCCCAAAGGCAGATCCCTGCCTTCCAGTCAACTGGATTGTGCCTCCAGAACCCAGGGCAACCAGGAAGAGAGGTTGGCATTTTGTTGGGCTGGGTGGAGAGCTCATCTCCTGGAATTCTCCAGAAACACCTCCAGGGCTGCAGTGCACAGCCTTGACGTGGCCTCCAAACATGTGCTAGATAAGGCACGGCTGGCTGGTGCCTGGGGAGCCTGCCAAGGGAGCCCCCCTGCTCCAGTGTGCAGTTCCAAGGGAAGAATACAGTGCCTAGGATACCTCAAGCTCCATGTACAAATAGAGTAGACTTAAAGCAAAATCTATCTGATGTTGAGCCTTATCATGAATAAGCCCAATGGGAAATGAAGCCTAAAGACATGCATGTACCTCCAGGTATGGGCAAGATTACAACATTAAATATTTGAAAGAAATTTAATGTTTTACAAATTAATTGTGTTCTGCATTAAAGTTTTCTCTGCAAGTATGTAATTATGCTATGCTAAATAAAACATAAAACTATGCTATGTAATATTATAGCATTTATGACCAATAGATTTAATAATATAATTGATCCTTATTCAATTTGCTTTGCAGAGGCATATGTGATCCTGGCAAGAATGCTTTCAATGATAATAAACAATTAACTTCAAACCAGAAAAGGAACAAAATAAACTAGAATTCAATTATAATTTTTTTGTTAGCAATTTTTAAAAAATTATTTTAAAAGCTTTCATCATAATCTTTACTGGTATATTCAATACAAATTGTTCAATACAAGATTTAAAGTTCATTTTCTGCTGCAAGTGAAGCAATGACTGTTGGTTAAAGTGGCAAGATGGGGGACAAAGAAATCATTCATTTTAAATTATAGCATTCCTCTTTTGAAAATAACTGTGATTACAAAGTATAACATGTTTATTAATCTCAACAGACTGCAAATAGGGGTGAGGGAAATGATTGTTTAAGCAGGAGTTCTGTGAAACATTCATCAAGATGGGTAGTGAATCCTTCTCCCTGCACATGTACCTGTTGTGGAAGAAACTGGTAGTATAAGGTGATGCTTTATGTTCTTTATGTTATGCTACGCTACATTTTCTGTCTTTCAAAGGCCTGAGTGAAGCTAAAATGCTTCACATACACCAGAAGAGAGACTTGTCTCAGAGACCCTGAACACTGAGACCTTTCCTTAGTACTTCTACATAAAGTTCATCCTTCCCTTGCCTCTGGTCATGACTACTGCTTCCTTAGTCCATCCATCAGCCTGTCATTTAGTCTGCACAGTAGTAGGCTGATCTATACTTAATCCTGCTAGAGTGGTAGAAGACAAGGATTCCAGATTTCAAGTAGTTAACCCTTTCTTTTTCAAACTTCACATAGAATGTCTCCATTCTAGAACTGTTTATAGACTATTTCAGCCCTTACCTGTCTAACTAGAATCTCCTTTTCAGTATTTTGAGTTTCTGACTTATTATTTTTGTCCACAGCAATGACATGATAATCAAAACAGTGAAGAACAATTAAAATCGAAGCTCTTTTTTATTGACTTTCTAGTTGAGTTGCAATTTTATCACTCAATAATTCTCTTATTTAAAAAAAAAAAAAAAAAAAAAAAAAAGCTATGGGAATGAGTGCTATAACACACAGAATAAGAGTGGGCAATTCCAAGAGAGCCCAACCCCGAGGAATGCCAGGAGGATGCACTAGAGCCTGTTGCAAGTAGAGTGCATGTTATAGGCAAGAGCTTGGGAATATAATTTAAAAATTTTCATACATGTATAAACACAATGAAAAATCATATATACATCTGCAATGAGATGGAAAGTGCAGCAATGACAGTAGAACAGCAAGACCTCAGGCTGCAGCAAGTGAGGATTTGCTCAAACACAGGAGCAGAGAAATGTAAGAAAAGAAGCTGCCTACCTTCAGAAGGCCTCAGGTAGGCAGGGATCTCTAAATGAAAAAGCCTTGCTTCCACCACCAACACTTTAATGAGGTCTGGGAAAGGGTGGAGCCAGGATCCACCCCTTCTGGTCACTCAGCTGCACTGCATGCGCCTGAGCTCCCCTGGGTTGGCTCTGCCTTCCCACCAGGTGCTCAATCACTAGTTCAGGCCATGACTCAGCATTTCTCCTACAACATAATTAGTAAATCTCTGTTTGGCATCATTAAAAAGTCAATGAAGAATTCTCTCCTCCAGCAGAGCGTGACAGAACACTGTGATTCTGAGAACTAGTCTCTATGAATTTTGTGCCTCATTCACTGACCTGGGTGCAGACTAGAGCTAGCAAGTCTTTCTGGTTGCTGCAGGGGTCCCTGGATCTCTGCAGAGCAACTGCATTTCTTTAGGAAGGAGACAGTATTTCTGTCCCCGTTTCCCTATCTGGGTGACATCAGATGTCAAAGTACAAAGAAATGTTTTTAAATGATAAACTAGATTCACGTTTTCTTGGGGATATTGATTCAAATAACAAATCAGTGTAATCTTGGCAGGCCTTCTACCTCCCTGTTTGTGCATTATCTACAAATTAGTTCATTGGCTGAAATAATTATTAGGAACAATGGTTCCTGCAGCATACTGGAGAACTCTAGTACTGGACTTTTGAACTGTGTTTGTATTATACATAGGCAGACAGGAGAAACACCCACCACCATGTGTTTTGAGGATTTTGTCAAAACTAACCTTTGTAGCCATGGTTTCACATGTCAAATGCAGAACATTTGTGGCAATTTTATGATGAACAATCTCCAGACCAATGTTCCAGTCTTGAAAAACACATGTGCATACAGAGTCTTGAGGAAGTCAGCATGATCCCTCACGGATTACAGAGATAACTGTAGGAACAAGTTCCACGAAGAAGGTGTGAGCTGCGACTCTGTAAAGGCTTCAATGGAGTTTGATAGTTCAAAAATGTGTCAAGTGCCTGATTTGGCCTTTGAACACCAGGGGCAAGAAATCATTCATGGAAAGACATCAGTGAATGGCCTGAAATATCAGAGAAAATCCTGAAGTAGCAAGGGCTGTCTCGGAAAATATTGAAGTACCCAAAGATATTTCCCACAGAGAAAGAGAGTGCAGTCATACTACTGTTTATTTACTGGAAACAATCTTTCAAGTCTACTGTCAAAATAATACATATCTGTTTACATATATACCACTGACACTGAGATTCAAGACTTAAAACTGAGCTAAATCCAGACCTGATGTTGGGGTAGCAATCGCTGACTTCAGCACAGTCACAATCACATTGTCCTATAATTGGGACAATTAATGTTTGGAAACTGAGAGAACCTCATCTGAAGTGTGAAGAGTCTAAAGATGTATCCCACAAGCATGTCCTTATATATATTCTTAAAAACCTTTGTGATTCTCAAGACCGTATGACACAGACCCAATTTCAGGAAATATGACTCATCAGGACTTAAGAGAGCTTCTGATACCTTCAAAATTGTGGAGTGGCTATTTTTTTCTCAAATCCTTTTTGTGAAACGAGGTTCTGACAGCAGGCTGGGCAATTCTTTCAACTATTCACTTTGCTGAAAGGTTGCCTAATGATATTGTGGAGAGAAGGGTGCAAAAGCAGCAAATGGGCCAGCTGCATTTCCAGCAAAGCATGAAGAACTTGCTGGGAGAAGAGCAAATGGGCAGGGAAATAGACAGTCTGTCTTGGCTGTGAGACAAATAACAGAGGTCAGTTAGAACATAAAAGAAACACAAAGCCTACAACTCATATCCAAAAAAGCAGAATGAAAAATGTTGGGTAATGCTACAGAAAACGTGGAGCTCCCTCAGCATGCATTTGCAGTGCATGACCATAATGAGATCACTTGTCCAGGACAAATACACAAAGGAGACTGGAGAACCAGTAGGGAGTTGAAAGATATTGAATATTTGTGGAGATTTTGGTTGCTGAAGTGTTTTCTAAGGATTCCTTTGCTACTCATTATTTGCTTACCAGTGTAAAAGCGTATCCGCCTTTGTGTGTGATTTCATGGATATTACTTGAGTTACACGGGGATCAGTTTGGCCAATGGAAACTACTACAGGGATCTCAGAGGTCTGAACAAATCTGCAGTTCGTGAGGTTTCCACTTCTAATTGCAGACTTAGACACATCAGATGCACCCTACAGTGAGACAGGTGAGGAAAAGGACGTCTGCAGGATCTGAGACAGCCCCACACAAATACCTCTGCACCATTGCACTCTCTATTACACAAACTTTTGAGCACACGTTGCCTGTCTGGGCAGACTTTCTAAAGAAATCTCATTGTAACTATCAGCTTCAGTTTTCATGCTTGGCACATGCTTTTGGGTTGAGCTAGTCAGAAATGTTTCGAAGACATAAAGCAACAGAATGTGATAAGTTTAAGTCACTTGTAAACACTCGTTTCAGAGGAGGATACACAATTTGCTTGTATTGTGTCATTTTATAACTCTTTAGCTTCCAAATGCAAAGCCACATTACTATAGTTTTAGTTTCCATAAATTTTCCTTTGTATACAAATACATCACAGTGCTTTATATACACACAGGGAAGATTCTTGGTATACTTATTATCTTTCCATTGAATAGCAGCAGTCATGCAAATTAACACCAGCTGAGGGTTTTTCCATCCAGATTTATTTCAACAATGGTACCTTTCAGGCTTAAATAATGTTAGGCCATACTTTTATTTCTTTTTTATTTTTGAAACACCTTTGCACTATGAAATTTTCATTAGGTTCTAAAACAGCTACAGAAAAGATCCAGTAGCAAACTCTGAGAATGAGCCAGACTGGATCACTTGAGTGACCACAAAATGTATCGATTCCGCTTGTTCTAGGTAGAGAGAAGTGAATGCATGTGTTGTGATAACTTAAAGCCATGTTTCTGAGACAATGAAAGCTGACTTATAGGGGATGAGACAAGATAAAGAAAATATGGGCACAGGCTCCCCACTTGAAAAGGAGAAAGTTGTTGGTTCTGCATGAACAGCGCAGTACCTTGGTGATGATAGATGTGCAGCCGCTCATAGCTTAGCTATTCCCACCAAAGCTATTGCAGTCAGAAAAGCACAAGTTGAAAAGTGATTCTGTGGGATCCAGCAAACTCTTAAGTGAAATAACATTTTGTTGTCTGTGTTAAAAAAAAAATCCACTTCCCTAAAAATATTTCCAAGACGAATATATCAGGTAGGACCCATCCAGCTCTACAACACTAGATCCTGTAAAACCCCGACGTGCATATTCCTTTTTTTTTTTTTTTTTATTTGGCATGAATTGCTGTAATACACGAGCCTGTAACAATCTATTGGAAACAGACCTTTGAATAGGAAATGGAGAGTTTAGATGTTACAAAGTGCGAGTAAGTTATTATTTTGAGATTGGCATATATTTTGGCAAAGTTAAAGTTGGCTGGAGTGATAGTGAGTGATGAAAGATGTTATGGCGATTGAGAAGTGGCTGAATTCCTTTGTTTCCAGACTTTACGCTTTTTTTTAAGGCACAAAATGTTTACATAGAAAGTGTAATATTGTTTTATGAATATTTGTTGCTAAAACCAGGCGTTCGAGCCTTACCCTTTTAACAAACTGTTTAGTAATGGAATTCCTCTGTTATTTTTTTAATATTTCTTAATTAGGGTTAAATCAGGTTGGTATGTGGGAACCATGGGAGAACAGCCCAGAAGTGAGGAACTGTCTGATATCTTACAGAGTGCACTTCCTCTCCAGGAGGTGACGTGACAGCAGGAGGAGAGATGACTCCACTGGGCATGAAGAAGTGATAACATGGAAGCACAAAGAGGGTGAGGAAGGGCTTTTATGTTCTGGAAGAACTTAAAACATTGAGTTTCATTTACGATACTGCCTGCTCCATATCTGTGTGTTGGGCTACCAGAGCCTTCTTTCCTATGTCTGCATTCCATAACCTGGGACCCATGAGTTATAAACTAAGCGGTGGTTATAAACTAGCATTCCTCCTTGATCATTTCTGTTTTCCCCTTCAAGGCTGGCATCCGGTGAGCCTCAATACACTCAGAAAGCACATTCCTGATACTTCTCTGTCCCTGCGGGGTTCCTCTATATTTGTACCCTTCAGTTGGCTATTCACAAAACTCATTGGCTTCCTGCCCTCTGCTTAGCCCCCTAAAGCCTGGAGTCAATCTTGAGCTGGTCTGTTTTTATAGTAAAAGACAGCCTGCATGCAGAGCTCTGAGCCATGGGAACCTAGTGTGGTGCAGCATCAATGAGAAAACTTTATTAAGAAGTGGAAGCTGCTGAAGCACACTCAACTCAGCCTTTAGGTGCTGTAAACCATTGCATCAGGACTTTCTCAAGCTAAGTACCAGTAAAAAGAGCAGTCACTTCTACAACTAGAGAAAAAACAACCCCAGACTAACTTGTAGAGCTCATCGAGAGCAAGAGTCAGCTGACGCAAAAGTGTCACACAGGCTGAGTTGTGATAACTTTTCTGAGTCTGTGTTCTCCCATCTAATACTTGGCTTTAATGAAGCCCTCCATATAAGAATGAAGACCTACTCTGCTCCAGTCTATTCATGCTATAATCTTCATAAACTCCTTTCCCAAGTAGCATTAAACAATTCCAATCCTCAAAAGGACTCAGCAAAGTTTATGTTTTGTGCTAGCAATGCTCAAGAGCAAATAAGACAATTAGGAAAAAGTCAGGGGGAAATAGCAAGTACTTACTTCAGAGAAATGTAGAACAAAGCATATGAAGCCTCATCCTTAGTAAATAAAACACTGAACTGCCAGTGACTTTAACAACATGAGGATAATACCTCCAAACTATACAATTAATTTTATTTTCAAACACCTAAATATATATATATATTTAGTCTAGCACTGTGAGGCTTCAGCTGGAATACTTTTCACAGTTTTGGGCAATGCACTTTGAGAAAGATGTGAACCAACTGGAGAGAATCCAGATGAGAGCAATAGGAATGATCAAAGGTCCAGAAAATGTGATGTATGAGGAAAGACCAAAAGAATTGGGTTTGTTTAGACTACAGAGGAACAGTCTGAGGGGAGACGTGACAACAATCTTCAGACATGTTAAAGACTGTTGCAAAGGGGAAGATAAACTGTTCTCTATTTCTACTGGAAGTGTGCTAAAAAGCAATAGACTTACATTACAACAGGGGAGACTCAGATTAGACTTTAGGAAAAACTTTCTATTGATTACAGCAGTTATACCTGAGAAGACATTACCTATGGAAACTGTGGGATCCTGTCATTTGGTGTCTGGGTACTGGCATAGGTGGGTCTGCTTTGTGTCAAAGGCATGAATGACATCACTATTCCAACTCCTTTTCAGATTGTTTTCCCTAATTTTAGGAATGTAGGAGAGAGATTCTGTGCAAACAGAATAGTTATTATTTCTTTTCCTGAAGGAATTTGGACATATCTGAACTGAGTGGTTGTTGAACAAGAGGTTACTTGCAGCCTTAGCTGTAAAGTTAGTATTGCTAACTTACAACCATTACAAACTGTTTGCAACTATTACACTGAAAAACAGTGAAAAGTTCTGATTCTCACCTGCTCTTAAGTCCCTGGACACAATTCTGGCAGTGGAGACCTGTGTCAAAGAGCCTGGCTCTAAATAAGCATAATGCTCTAATCAGTGTAAAACATGCCATCCAGTGATGGATTTCTATGAGCTCTGTTATACAGAACGATTTAATACAGGAAGGAACCCAAAGATGTGACATGTTGTTAGAAAGTAGAAAATTACATAGTACAAGTATTTTGGAATGAATTTACAATGAATTTTAAGTACAAAACAGAATCAAAGAAAAGCAGGTGAAAGTAAGACAAATGCAGAGTGAATTGAAACAAAGTGCTTGACTGATAATTTCAAAGTTAATTGTAAATGTAAAGTAGCACTTCTGAGATCCCTTGTTTCAATAGGTGTCTTTTTTTGTTTGTTTGCTTGGTTTTCACTTGTTTGTCAGCTTTCCATTTATAATGAAAAAAATATGCAAGATTGCAAAAGCCAGCTTTTTCTGCAGTTTCTTTGGTGCTTTTTGCTAAGCAGCCTTGGAGCTACAAAGGTTCACAGTCTTTGAAACATAGACTCATACCCTAGAAATGTTTACAGTGGAAAAAAGAGTCCTTAAAATATATGACCACATAGAGAATCATATGGGATCTGCTGCCGATACACCTTCAGAGGTCTGCATCCTGGTGGGGGTGTGCATGAAGAGGCCTCCCTCCTCAGACAGGCATCTGTCACTGGGTCTGTGGAAATACTGACTTGGTTTTGAGCTGCTATACGTACTGGCTTCTGAGGAGAGAGTTCTGCAGAAGAGGAACCGTGTCTTTTGTTTTAATGTTTACAGGGCACCAACGCAAGGTTTAGAATGAGTACTGTGATACAAATATCCTCAGCCGGATGACGGAGCTTCCTCTGAAGTTGATGACGGTGTTGACAGTGATCATTTCCAAGTCCAACTGAACAGTGCGGGGCCCTTTCACAGGACGGGTCATCACCAGCGTAGCACTGATCGGTCCTGTTTGCTGTGCACAGAACAAGAGGAAGCAGGTGAGATTTTCAGAAACAGTTTTGAAAACTGCCATCTCAGGTGAGACCACATGATGTGCATGGGCTTTCAGCTCATGTCAGTGTTTGGCTCCATCTCACTCTTTTGTGTGATCCATTGACTTCTACACTTTTTTAAAGCCTTTGAGAGCCCTGCACATAAAGGAAGCTATTGTGCAAAGAAATTTGCTATCATCTGAATAGAAAAAGATGAAAAAGATTTAGAGCATGCACAAAAGATGTCACTTGTTTCTTGAGGGGGTCATATATTATTTAGTTTGATGTAAAAACCACTATTACTTTGAAGCAGCAAACTCCAGGAAGGGGTTATGTTACTGGAGCTTCAAGAACAGATGTTCCTACGTGAATGGAAACAGGGCTTGCTGTATAATTGCATATGTTAACATTGCAAAACCTCACCCTCTGAAGAGAGCTTTAAATATGTGAAGGCATGTTAGAACATTTGTCTTGTAGTAAGTGGAAGCAGAGCTTTGAAATGTCTGTCTGGAACAGCGGATTATGAATATTTAAAAAACAGTTTCTGAGGTTAAAACTAAATGCAGTTTGTTTCCCAGCAATTGCTGATGTACATAAAGTGTGACCTGTTTTGCTATGGAAAAGCGTGTTTACACTACCTCTGATAAGTCAGGCCCAATAAGTGGTGAGGAATAGCTGCCTGGTGAGCCAGCAGCATCCTGAGCACTGTGCCCTCAGCTCTGCCCACTCCTGCTGGGTGCAGAGCAAGGGACAGGCACCACCTGCTGGCTATACACCCGCATGGGAATGTGCTGCCAGGGAAGGAAAAGGGCAGCTTGTGCCAGCAGAGTACTTTAGGTGACAAATGGATGGTTATGCGATAAATGAATTCAAGGAGAAAGCAGACTTGAGCAATGGTGCTCATCAATGCAGCCTTAGCAACTGCCAGTTTGACCCAGGCTAGAGGAAATGGTCAGTGGGATCAGAAATGACTTTGCAACAGGAAAGAGCTCATGGGATGTCCATAATCACTCCTGGACCAGTTATCACGTCAGAATTTTGGAAAGTTTTCTCTTTTTTTGGATGCTATTTAACATTAAAAGGCTGTCAAGAAGAACTTGTTTTTGAGGATCTATTGAAATCTGTCACGCTACCATTTTCTGTGAGGCGCAGGAGCCATCGGTAGCTGCTGAACACCATTTATTGTGAATATCAAAGCCAGGTTTTGACTGGGGTTAAAAATAAACACACTGAACATCATCGTCTTTGGTGGTTGTGCCTCACCCTGTGCAGGTGATTCCCATTGCCTCTGTGTGTTACTTTTTTCAGTTACCAAGGGAGAGTATGAAAAAACAAGTGAATAGTGTTGACTCTCTAATTGACAAATACCGGTAGTCTATAAAATTTTAAGAAGTTTTGGCACAACACTTTATCCTGGACACAGGAAACAGCTGCTCTTTGACAGGGCTACAACCATGGACTTTTGTGAATCTGATGGCTCATAAAATGAGAGCATTTGCTTTGAGTAAGCTACTAAAAAGCAACTGCAGCTCCCACAAACCAGTTTGTTGCTCTGCAAGTCTGAGTGTAAAAATAGTTCTGATGTCAGGAAGAAATGCAGCTACTAAGAAGATACTCCACATTTTTTCCCAGCCAGTGCCAGACTTACCCGCATGTAGAATTCCCTGCCCTCATTCCCTGATTTGATTTGGAAGATGTAATAGGCTCCAGGGTATCGAGTTGTTGCTTGCATCTGAAAGATGTCAGAAGGCACTGAACGCCCAGACAGAACATCCATGACTCTGTACAGGATGGTGAATGGTTGATCTCTGCAGCCGGGGTTTTCAGCTGGACACATACAGCGGCTAACAGAGAGATAGGATTGTCATCAATGGTTACAAATCCCTGCCACACTTCATTCTTAACATGCTAATACAGCTGCAAATAATCAGTCGATCAACCAATGAATCAAGTTGCCAACTAGCTAAAATAATCAATTTCACTTGTAATGAATTTTTTCTCTGATAGTGTTCTCTGCACTGCTACTCCAGTTTGCCTTCATCCCTGCTTTCTTTTTCTTGTCCTCCAGCTTTTGCCAAAATATCTTGGCAGTACCTATCTCGTTAGGTCACTTAGATATCAATACTTTCTTTGGTGTAGAATGCCTTGTGTTTGTTTGTTCTGATAGTAATTTATACTAGTAATTATTGGATAATTTCAATAACAGCGTGACGTAAATACTGTATCACTATTTAATAAAAACAAATAGTGAGATTTCCTGGATTGAAACCAAAGGTCACAGATCAATCACAAAGCTCTGAAGACGAGCAGAATAGCAAGTCAAGCATATGACATTTCTACCAACAGCCTCCAATCATCTGCAATGTCAGAAAACTCTTGAAACAAAGATGTCTTCCGTGTATTTGCCTTCCTGCAATGTATTTCTTACCCATTGTCGTGTTCAATTTCCCCTTACACATCCATGACACCTTGTGGCCAATAGCTCCACAGCCCCCGCCTGCATGCCCACTTTCCTCTCCGCACTGCTCCTTACTGACTTTGATCCTCTCAGCTCTTGAAAGCAGGCTCAATTCCTGCTCATCCTCCATGTGCAGCTTGTGGCTTCATATTTGACTTTCTCCAAGGCTGGAGAATCCTAACCTTGATGCTTCTCATAAGGAAGCTGTTCCCTGCTTTTGATGCTCCTTGTCACCCTTCATAAATCTTTGTCCAGTCATATCACACTGCTCCTGTGAGGAGGTGATGACACTAGTGATCATCTTGAAGATACAGGAACACAGCTGCACATGCTTTAAGGATATTCTGCACTTCAATTTCAGATTGTTCTTCTGACCGCTACTCAGTGCTACAGGTCATGGAACCATGTGGAACAATCCTCAAACCTAACATGGAAGGGATTATGATCAGGTCATCGCTATTTATTTTATTTCACCTGAAAATTGGGGTTGTTTTTATACTTTACATTCATCTACACTGATTTTGAACTTAGCACAATTAGAGGCTCCTTCTGAAATTCTCCTCTTATCTTTCAACCTCTTATTTATCTGTGCCAGGTATTTCTTACTTATGGCTGCTTAATTTCCATAGAAGCATGAAGTGTAGGGTTCTTTTCAGAAACCTTTGGAAACCTAAGCAGACCACATCAACCCATGTCCCTTAGCCACAAGCTGCTAATTTCTTCAGAGAGCTTCGATAAAATGCAGGATATCCCTTTATAAAAGCCATGTTGGGGAATTTACTGGATGGAAAATAAGGCTTTTTTGTCTATTTTTTTTTCTATAACCTCCATCATTGACACCAGCTTCAGACAGTTCCTCTGGCAAATTCTCCATAAAAAGGTTCCTGGCATTATGAACAGCCCATTCCTTCCACAGAGAACACAGACGCAATGAATTTGCTTGGCTTCTATACTGACCACTTCCAGACATATGCCACAAATTAAATGCAGTCACATCTAGATAGAGCCAAAGCCACCAAATACAAAGCTTGGAGAATCAAGAACTTTGGTGCAAGCTTATTTGTAAGTACCCCACAGTTGGGCTCTGAAGAATTTAGACATTTAGATACAAAGGCTTTAGACATTTCAAGATCTAGTTTAAGATTTCACCACTTCTGAAGGTACATAGCCCCAGAATTGACAGAACAGAACTTGTCCACTCTTCAGCTGCCCTAGTTCAGAAAGCAATGTAAAAACACAAATGCATTGTCATGGGAAGCAGTGAATTCTTCATCTCTTGCTTTTCTACAAAATACATATGCTACCAAGTAATCTTAAGAAACTGGATTGAGCACAAACATGGATGAAATTCTGTGACTTGCACCATATAGAGATCTAGCTGTGGCTGAAACATTCTAAGCTCCAGGCAAGTATATACAAAAATGTAAAAGAACTGAGCACTATTTAGAAATGTGGGCTCCACCACCCTCTCCTGCAAAATACATTTGCTCAGAGGATTCTGAGTTTAGACACGAACAGTGCTAATTTCAGACTGTGCAAATCAATCTGTGGACTGCTGTTTTTCCGCACATCTAACCTTCGAGCAGTAGGAAACTACTTGTGTTCTGCTATAATGAGCATCTAATGTTTTTAAAGCACTTCCTGGACATGAGCTAGTTAGTGTTTACAGGAAATACTCACATTAACAAACAGCATTTAAGCATATATGAAGTCAGTAACATAATTGAAGTGTCTTTATTACATTACAAACCTTGCTGTTTCCTCTACTCACTGATAAGTGTTTTTCCAGTCTAACTTCCCACACATCTGAGTATCATATCATATCCCACCTGGTGACCTGGTAAGGAATTGCAATTTATTATTTGTATAAAGCTCTCTAACAGTAAACTCTCCAGACACATTTCATGGCTGTGTTGCAAAAAGCAGCTTATTATTGTAAAGATATGCTTTACACAGTTAGAATTTGCTTTTGTGGCTGTGGGTATTACTCACTTCTCATTAATCTGGATATAAGGTTCCTCGCATCTTACTGGGTCTAAACATTTATATTCTCCTGGGATATTGAAACACGTTTGCTGTAGAGTGCAGGTGAAGTTCCTAATTTCACATTCATTGATATCTAAAACACAACAAAACAAGAGAAAAGCTAAAATAGAGGCGTATGCTTAAGACGCAGCTGTTACTGTCCAATGTCCACTGTATGGTATTGACCAAAAATTCACTCTTGCACCATGAGAAGTAGCTTTTGATAACTGGTCCCCTTCTAATATTAGTTTTTACCCCACTCATTTCTCCCTGTTGGAGTGCTCCCCTATGCAAAATGCTGCAGCAGTGAAAAAGAAACTGCTGCTCAAGCTCTCTGACCTTAGAGAAAGTGAAAACTAAAGAGAGACACGCAGCAGAGGGGAGAGCATTTGAGGGCTTCACTGTGTAGCTGTTTCTTAATCAGTAAAGCCTTCCTCAGACCATTGCACCAATTGACCTCAGTGGGGCTGTTCATGTGATGACATTCTCACCAGAACCACATAATTGGCCCCTATGAGCATGTCACTATGCAATGCCAAGACTAAGAAATGGAGTCCTTGAAAACCTCTTTCCAGACACTGGCCTTGTTTTCTAGTCCCTCTGGGTTTTAATCAGTGCTGGAATGCTCTTACCTTGGCAGCTTCTGCTATCATCAAGCAGATTATAGCCCGAAGGACAGACACAGTAGTAAGAACCAGGCCCATTCACACATTCGTGCTGGCAGAGGAACTCTGAGAAGCTGCATTCATCCATGTCTGCAGTGGTAAAACAAAGTTTAGAACCTTTGGCTTCACAGTTAAAAGCATAGTCCCACAAGCAGGTGGCCATCCAGGCGTGCCTATCATCCCAGCTGGAGGTTGGCATCCTCCAACTACCTAGAGCTCTGAGGCAGCCTGGCAAAATGCTGGTAAACAAGATCTTAGCTAAACTAAACCAAAGCTGCTGCTCAACAAGATGCACGACTCTGATTTATTTTTTTGAATACCTGTCACCAGTTGGCCATACTTTTAGTTCTGTTTTACATCAGAGATAGAGGTGCTCCAACTACAAAGCTGCAACTGTAATTTGTAAGGACAGACTTGATGGTATTTTTCTTCTCCTTTTTTCTTCTTTTTTTTTCTTTTTTTTTCTGGAGAGCATACTTCTCTTTCTCAGAGCCATATGGGTCCCAGTAGAAATCCTGTAGCCAGCCCCAGCCCTGGCTGTTTTATGTAACCTAGCCTCTAGCCAGTTACTTGTAACGCGTTCTAGCAAGACTTCACAGCTCATCCCAGCTTGGGTCAGACTTACTGGAAGGCTCAGTGATCTCCCAGATACCAAGGAAGCTAAGCAGTCTGTCCAATCTCTGATTAAAAGCAGTGTATGATCTCTTTTCCCCCTTTACTCATGAACTGACCAGAAATCATACGCCGTGGAACCGTGTTCAAATGAGAAAGATGAACATCAGAGCTGCAATGGAGGCATGGCTGACTGAGAGGAAAACACATACAAAGGCGCTAGAATGAGGGAGGCTGCTGTTAATCATTTCCTTCTTTTTCTGTGCAGAGGAAGAGAGAAACAAAGACCAGAGTCCCAGCCAGGAACTCCCAAGTTCGAATTCCCAGCTCTAACATTGACTCTCCCAAGCAAATCACTTTCACTCTTCAGACTGAATTTCCCTTTCTTTTCAATTGGATTCGGTCCATTTATCCACTTCTGGTGTTTTGTACAGATGTATTGGAGAGTGTTTGAAGTCCAAATATGCTAAAATAGCTTTATGTCTACAACCACATAATCAAAAGAGATTAAGGGAACTCTAGACCTGCACACTTCTGTTGTTGTGTCACCTGCTTCAGCAAGTTCTCCGAAAAAATCACCTTCCTGACAAAACATGGACCAGGGGCTACCTCCATAAAGAGACTGAGATATTGCCCAGCCCTCTAGGCCTCCTAGCCAAGCCTTCCAGCACCATCAGATTCATAGAACCTGTGCTCAGCTGCTGTCAAATGCTGGAGGTAAAGGCACAAAGGCCATATCTTTTTGCTTATGAGTGACCCAGGGCAGACACCTTTGCTATTTCTAAATCCTTCTGCAGTGCTGCCAACTATTCTCACTGGGACTGTTTGCTTAGTGAGCCCCAGTGATATCTAGTAATTCCTTGTGAGGTGAAGGAAGCTCATCCAGAGGAATGTGACATGCTTGTGACAAGTGTTTTCTGGTATAGAAGGGTCAAAGGAAGGTTTTCTGCTCTAAATCTGTGTGGTGGAAAATCCTTTTTGCTGGCTTAATTCTCAGCCATGAATGAAGTTCAAGCACAGCCTTTACTGCTGCTATTCTGTTCTGGCAATGTTTATGTGGCACTAGGTTAGGGTTAGGTTTAGACTCCCAGATAGCTCAGGAGCATGGAGAAGGGCATGGGAGTCTAACTTAGAAGAAAAATTTTCACTAGAAAGCAGAAAAGTTAGGTGCTTCAGCTCTAAATATATATAATATAATATTATATATATATATAGTATATGTGTATATATAAATATAAAATATATAAATATATATAGCATGACCCTTTAGAGACCTAGGTCTTTGTACCTTCCCTCAGAACAAGGAGATGTGCATGAAAGAATAGCTTTGGGAACTCTAACTGACACACATACTGCATATCACTCTCCATTTCTCTCTCAGAAACAGTATGTTACATCTGTTTACTGTAAATTAAAAAACAAGTATTTTCCAGTGTTTTTTCTTCCAAAAAATATTGGCTGGATTCTCTAATTTTATCAAGCTGTGGGAACATTAAGCACAGAAATACATTTCATCTTCAATTAAAATAAAGCAATAAGATAAAAACAAAAACAAGAGAGGAAAAGGTAGAATGACATAAGCAGTTTCATCTGCTATGAGCTGAAAGATCAGCAATAACTGCTAAGAAATGGCACATTATTTTTCAAGTGCAGACAGAGCCATGCAGAGGAAAATAGGGAAGGTTTAGGCAGAAGTGTGAGATCATAAGAACAAAAAGGGTACGTGCATTCAACAGACAAATGGAAAAGTGCTTTATGAATGAGTATTTCTTTATTGTGGAAAAATGTTCTAGGACTGTCCCTAGTTTACTTGCTTTAGTAAGATTCCCATTCAGCATTGGAAACCTTATGTTCTGCTGTTATCTTAGAGCTTTTTAATTTTTAGCTTAGTTCTTTAAAACCTTCTGCAGCCCTCCTCCACTGCGCTTTTCTTGGTATTTGCTGCATACTGAAACTGGAAGGAAGATCACATTAATTGCAGTTATCCTGCTGCTAATCGTACACCAAAGCAGAAGATTTCTACAAAAGCATACACAAAACAGTACGCTGGAAAAAGAAAGCATAATAGAACTAAAGAAACCAAAACAATAAATAACTGAAGACAGTTACCACTGCAGTTAACTCCGTCAGCTTCCAGTTCGTAGCCAGGTTCACAGCGGCAGAGAAAAGAGCCATAGGTATTGACACAAGTCTGAGAGCAAGGGTTTTCTCCCGTACATTCATTCACATCTGCAGGAAGATAATACCCTGAATCAGTAACTTCTCTCCAAACTCTATTTTCAATTCATTACTGTAAGGCATTTCAAATGGATTACATGTATAGTAAAAATAATTTGTTCTGAAAAACATAACAACGTCAGTGTTATTTATTGAGATACCAGATGATGTCAGAAAGAACGTGTTGGAAGCAACACACGTGGAATTCAAACATTTTGGCAGTGTCTTCAAAAAAATAACATGAAAGATAGGGTGAAATATTTATTATAAATGCATGTCTGTTTATCTTACAACATTAAAATCATGGAAAAGATTCTGTTATAACCGACCCGATACAAAATGCAGTAGGATAACCTTAGGGGAATAACACAATGAGGACTGATCCTTATGGGAACTCTGGCTGTGAGAAAACCATTTTTTATTCATTTAGGACATTAACAATTTCTGGAAAGTTCTTTTATCATTGTCATATATCATCTTATGGAGAGGTTGTGTTGACTGTGATTCAGGTAGCACATCACAGAAAAAGCTGTTCTCATGCTCAGGACCCTCATCTGAAGCTTGGGTGACTCGGATGTAATTTGCTTATCTGGCAGGTTTCCTGTCTTAGGTAAAAGTGCTTCAGTTCTTGGTAATTTCAGTAAAAAATCTAGGGGGGTTGGGCCTGTTTGCATATTCCTACTGATATACTGCTCAGGTTGCATCTGTACCCCTCCTGTGTGCTGTGATGGCAAACAAATGTTCACAAGGGAGCTACAGAAATATCTCAGAGAAATCTATCAACATTTTCAAAGCAATGCTGTGGCAGTTACTTGCATACTAAGCACTAAGCACATTTTAACAGCGTTGCTGGTTGGGAGCAAAGATTTCAATCATGGTTAAGAATGCATGGTACCTTGGCACGATCTTCCATCATCGTTAAGGGTAAAGCCTGGGTTGCACGTACAGGAATAGGAACCAGGCACGTTGGCACACAGCTGCTGGCAGTAGCCGTAACGGCACTCATCTATATCTATGAATGGGAAAGAGAAAAAGCAGAGTGGTTGGTGTTTCTACATGCAAATACAAAGCATCAAACACCCTGAATCAATGGCACCAACAACAGAGAAATAACAGTGCGGCGGTTACAGACCTAACAGCCAGACTTTCAGACGATCAGACCGAATTACAGATAAAATGTATTTTTGCTCAAAAGAATGGAGCACTGCATTTTTCTCCACGTCTTACATCTGACAGCAGAAGCTATGAAATGACTGCCATTGCTGTAATGTTGAGCTCAATGCTATGTTGTCAGAAGGCCCCTTTAGGCATTACCTGGAAGTCCACCTGACACCTGGTACCACCCATCAACACAAACACAGCCCCGCAGCAAAGCTTTACCAGAATCAAGGGAGAAGAATGTTTTATTTCCATGCATACCAAAGCTACTCACAAAAAAAAAAACAACAAGTATATCTTACTAAGTGCTCCTTTTTTTATTCCAGACTGGATGTTCTCAGAAGAATTGTTTTTCAATAGTCACATTTGCATTTTATGTAAATCTTTAAAAGATAAATTACAAGATCAAAAATGCAAACAATAAATTTGCTACCAAAATGAAATAGTAACTTGGGCTTAAATAAAGCATTAAAAATACATGCAGTCAACTGTTAAAAGTCGAAGAAAATGCTGTAAATTATGTATGCTGGAAGTGCTAGAAGAATTTTGTTCCTGGCCTAGGAACAGTAGTAGCTGTCACTTTCAAGGCTTTACATTCCCTTTAGTTTTTGGCTTTTGATTTATGGAGATTTTTTTAGTGGCTGCTCTCAAAGCTTTGCAGCTTTGCAGCCTTCCAGTGATGGTCTAAACATCGAATTCCTGTTCAGATTCTTCTTATGGTTGATTAAAATAAGATTAGAGCAAGTCTTACCTCTCATTCAACACCCATCATTGCTAATCTCTAGGGCCATTATAATGACAGCAGAGGACAAAGCAGGTGCTGGAAGACCCTCTCTTTATAAATGCTTTCTGTAAGTATGACCATGGGAGATTGTTTTATTGAAAGAGCACATTAATTTTTTCCCAGTTTGAAAATAGAACCGTGTATGGAAAAACTGTAACTGTGTAAAAGGCTGTGGATAATTTGGAAAAGTGATGATCCTGCCATCTGAAAGACTCACACAAGAAGACACAGTTTTGAATGTCCATTCCTAAGGCTCTAAAGAGAGTAGGAAATGAGAGCATTTCATCAATGAAATGCTAAGCTAGGAAGACCAAACAAGTGTAAAATCTGCAGCCAGTCTGCTGTAAATAAAGTTTGGTGAGTAAAGTTCTGTGAGGAAAGGCACAGGTTTTGGTAGAGTGACCCTTATCGTGCATTCCAATGCACAAGAAAATCAAAATGACAGTATTTCCCCTATGGTTCTCATGCATACAGTTACATCTAGATGAATTCCAGCAGCTCATTATTTGTTAGCTAAATGCTTCCTGTTTTGGTGCAATATGTTAAGACTGTTTTGGGAAAATGAATTCTTGAATGACTTGAACTTTTACATGATTTGGTAATACTATAAAAACAACAACATTTTGAATCTGATGGATAAGTAGCTACATCCTGTAATTCAGCTTTACATTGTTGGCTTCAATAGCACAGTTTTGCCAAGTCTTGTGAAGGCATGCTGAAAATATCAAAGCTTTGGAAATACTCTCACTGTGTAAAATAACAAGGACATTGACACTTGGTTTTACCCTTACTACCTTTAATTTCCCACCACATTTCAAATAGCAGGATAACTCAAAGGCCAGGGTCAGCTCTGGTATGTACAACAGCACTAGGCTTGGCCCAAACTCTGCAAAAGTAACATTGATTTTAAGTAAATTAATACCTCATTTCACTGACACATTGCATTACTTTAAATACAAGCACTGGATTTTGTGGAACTGTTATCTCGAGAGCATTGCAATTTTTGAAGGAAGAACTTTTACAGAGTTTCTTCTTGTAGGTGGTTCTTGTGGAATTTACTGTACTGTCTCTTGCTGTGTAAATATTACTGGGATTATTACAATAGACAGCAGTGTAGCTTTTTGTAAGTGTGGTATACTAAGAGTATTCCCTAAGGACCTGTCTCTAAAAACTCAAACCAGTCCTCTGATTGCATTAAATGAACGGTCTTTAACTGCCTAATGACAGAAAAAAATTACCTCTTCAAGCCCAATGGAAAGTATGGAAAACAGGCTTTTTGGAAGTTAAAAAAAAAAGATTCTGAACAAAACTTGCTTCTAGCTCTTTGCACTACCCTGAAATAATCCACCCATGCATGCATAAAGTGGGCAACAGTAGAACATTATTGCTTATTTTAAATGGCATAAGCAGATTCTCAAATCAGTTCAGCAAAGCAGTCACTTCAGCTCTCTGGTATATCCATCAAGCAGCAAAGTGCTTTAGATCCATGTCCAAGTCCTGAATGATGCACACAATCCTTAAGTTTGGGCTGTAACTCGGAGAAGTAAATTGGTAACACAACAGATGACATAAAGCAAAATCCCCCTCCCTGCCCTCTCTCACCTCGTCCCCATCACAAATACCTGTGCAAGCCCCAACTCAAGGTTAGCTCCATGCATCCACATATTCAGGCTGCTCCTCACCTCCATTTCCTTTGTGTATGCAAGAGAATACAGATGCTCCCTGTATGGGCTGGTTATAGTTTCCTCTGACCTGGCAGAATAGAATGGCTCCTTTCTGACATTATAGTCAGCCTATTTTATTTATTTAATAATGCACTTAGCATGCATTCTATGATTCTATTATTTTCCACTTTTTTTTTTTTTTTTTCCCCCCAACAGGAATTACCAGAGATTAAGGAGCAGGAGGCGTGGAGACTTCATTTCCCTTCATTACATGCCACTGATTCCGTGCCGCAGCCATGCAGACCCCCATTTAGCTGAGATAAGCTCTGTCCCATCAGCCTCCCCATGCCTGCAGCGTTAGGCAGCAGCAGCGTGCAGTAGTTAGTAGTTAGATGACAGTCCTGCACTAGAACTGGTACTTGGGAGAAGAAATTCAGAAAACATCTGGAGAAGCTCCAGGACTGAATGGGCAGGGAAATCCCATTCTTCTTCCAGCTGAGGTGTTGTGACAGAATGGTCCAGCTCTGGATAGCTGGCAGGCAAACAGCCCACGCCCAGGGGAAAAAGTTATAGAACAAATGTTAAAAAAGGTTTTTTGTCCTATCTCCCTTAGAGAGCTGTACCTAACATAAGCATCTCCTTTATCATCCCACAGGCATGTCAGACAACATGCAGGTCTGGGGAGACTGGAAATCTTTCCTGTGCTGTTTGTTAAAGGATGTTTTTTTCAGCAAGGCTGAGCTAAAAAGGATGAAAGGACATTGCTGCAAGAAAAATAATAAAATTAAAAAAAAAAACTGCCTGAAAGCTGCAGAAACTGCACCCGTTGGTGCAAGTTGGCTGAATGGATTTATGAGCTTGTTTCTTGGTACTGAATAGTTATCCCTTCTGGTCTGGACTATAACTGCGTGAAAAGGACATGTCTGTTTGGGAAGAAGCCTTTTTGTACACATCCTCTTACATGACTATTACAAAAGGGAATGTAAAAATCCCATGTGTAACATAGCAGCTGTCGTATGGCACTTACATCTACATTTTGTTCCACCAGGGAATCCCTCTGCCAAGCATACTGTTGGCACTTGCAAAGATGAAAGATATTAGTTTCTGCACAGCCATAGCCTTAACTCCATATTTGACACTCAGTGAAATGAGTTCAACCATTCACAGGTACAGATATAAAACAGATATGCAAATCTCATAAGGCAAGAGGTCCTTACCTAAACACTGGCCTTCTAGCAGCCAGTAGCCTTCAGTGCAGGAACAGGTATACCCCCCCTCAGTATTGATGCAGATCTGGGTGGGATTACACTGGTGAGAATCGGAAGCACATTCATCAATATCTGCAACACAGAAATACAACAATTAATAGTTAAATGGGAACAAATGGTTTGTCAAACTGTGCAGGGAGTTGTAGTGTGTACACAGGTCTGTGCAAGGAGACAATGTGCAGTAAACCAGAGAGAATGACTGTAACCTGAAGTAAATTCATAAAAGTAAATGTCAGATGGCAACGAGAACTAAGTGTGCTCATCAAACCTTTCCCTTCTGCAGATGACCCACTGTGTCACAGAGAGCCTTGGGAAGGGCATGCTTTTCATTACTTCCACTCTTTTTTTGTCACTGCACTGGGATTTCCATGCTTTGGGACACTGTTCAGCCCTGGGCAGTGGCTGCTGCAAGGGATATGTAACTCAACTGCACAGCAAGAGCTGAGCAGAGGCTCGAGAGACACACAAACACAACCATCGTGAGGATCAAATGCATACAGAATCTTGCTTCCTACCTTTACCAACACATAATATCTCACTGCAAATTTTCAGTCAGAAGGTTCAAGCAATATCAACCTTTACCTGAGAAAAAAAATGTATACTTCTCTAGAATCAATTTCCTGAAAATAGATTTTTATTTATTTATTTATTTATTTTACCATCCCCATTGTTTTTAATGTATTTGGCTTTTTATTACAACCCCTTAGGGTGCTTTGTTGTGGGCCTTTCTCTTTTTTCTTTTTTCTTTTTTTTTTTTTTCAGAGGAGGTGAATAACATTCCTACATTTATATAAGCCAGGACACTGGAACCTAACAGATTAAAAATGCCTTTCAGAGTCATAAGTTCAATTTGAATTCTTCCTTGCTCAGTCTTTTCCCTGATATTTCTGGCATTGTGTTTGTCTCTAGATGTCAGAAGTAGAAATATCACAAGATAAATTGTGTCATTTTTTCAGCCAACTCAGATTTCTATGTTTTATTTACTGATACCTAAACTAATTTTTATTCCGGCATACCATGCACTGGCCTTCGCTGAAGTCCAATGTCATCTGAGCAATGTTACTCCCTTTATCACTCCCTGACTCTCATTAACCCAGACTTTTGTTGGGTCATGATTGAGAATATCTCACAATGCACTGGGCTGGATCAGGCAGAAGAGGGCAGGAACTATAACTCAGTGAGGTGTAAAATCCTAGCAAACATGAAATAACTGATCCAGTCTACCACAGCAACATATCTAACATGTTCTGATATATAAATAAATACCTACACACTACACAAATGCAAAGAGTCTGGAGTTCTTATCTTCAAAAAATCTGTATCAGCAATTTACGGTGAGTTAAAGCTATTAAGATAACAAGAGTGGCACAGTTAGGGATAAT
Organism: Lagopus muta; assembly: GCF_023343835.1. Lineage (NCBI taxonomy): Eukaryota > Metazoa > Chordata > Aves > Galliformes > Phasianidae > Lagopus > Lagopus muta. The sequence goes on from NC_064438.1 coordinate 44,336,881, forward strand.
TAACTATGTCAGAAATCTGTTCCCACGTCTTTATTGGCTAGAGGAAAGGCTTGCAAAATGGTGGGGGAAGTAGGAAAGCAGTAAGATAAGAAGTCTAGACTATAAGGATACATAAATATGTTATGCAGTTCATCTATTGCTTCTAAGATTGGGCTTAAGTTCTGGATCCTCCCTTCATACAGCATATCACACGTAATTGGTACTATTTGAACACAGATATTATCTAACCATAAATTTCGTAAGAATCACATTAATGTTTTCTAAATGAAAAAACTTTCTATTTGTTATGCTTACTTGTTGTTTAAAGAGTGGGCCCTTGGGATCTAGCCAACCTTGCTGCTTCTAGCCTCTCCTGAACTTCAAAATAAGAAGAAATTTTATTTTTTCATGTTCACTGTTTCTAGTGTTACTAATAGGTGAAACCCAGCGGAGACAAAATGAGGCTCATGGTCTTAATGCCATGTATTGAAGACTGCAGTTCCTCTACTTGGCTGTGGTGTGTTTTGCTTGCAGAAAAAGCAATGGGTGGCTGTGCAATCAGTTTTGTTCCTAAAGCCATCTTTGTAGTGGTTTCATGAGCAATAGTCACTCATGAGAAGTAAGGCATCACTCTTCTTTTCATTGCTATCAGACAGATTTCTCCCTCCTCAGAAATAATCAGAGCCTTCTGGACATGTTTCTGTGCAAGAAGCTCTAGGTGGCCATGCTTGAGCATGCCAGATCAGATGACCTCCACAGATCCCTTTCGACCTTCAACTAGCTTTTGTCTCTGTGATTTGACTCCTTGCTTAGTCTCAGTCTTCACCTTCCACGGTGGTCTTGGAGATGCATTTCCATTTGAATGCAAAATTTTTACAACAGAGGATACCTGTGGAGTTCCTGCTGCCTCAGGAAAACCTGATCAGCCTGAAGTTTTCCCTTAAAAATACCTTGTTTCTTCTCATTATGAGGAAATACTTCACTGACTTCATCAATGAAATTGTATGCAATAGGTATAAACAGCATTGCTAGTATCTTACTGAAATCTTTTTGCCTCTTCCTGAATGCATACAATGGTTCTACATTATGCATCTCTGTCTTTCTCTAAGATTGCTCCTTACAGTGATGTCCCATTAAACTCTGACAGGCCCAGCTAATGCAACCAGGTCAATAGTTTTGGGAGCTATTTACATTACATCGGCTCACAAAGTTAAAGCTGATATTTGCACTGTGAGAAGAATATCAGTGCAACAATTCATTACCCATTAGGTATCCTCTTGGAGAATACTCAAGCTGGGACTTTGTGTCTTGCTCAGGCCATTTACAGTGTGAAAAACAATGAGAATAAAATCAAAATTAGACATTTAACAGGAAGGGAAAAAGAAGTTGTATCAACTGGAGAGAAAACTAGCCATGCTTGGCCAATTCTGGCCCTGTCTTGGCTCTTGGTTATGCTGTCGTATACTATCAAATTAGCAGTTAACAATATTCTCTCATCTGACCTTCTAGTTGTTGCATTGGTATTACTGCTCCACAGCTAGTTACAGGGCAGAAGTCCAGTCTGAAATTAAAATTTGACCTGAAGTGGGAACAGTTTGCATTGTTACTTCCCAAATGAATATTGAGAGCAACCACACAACCTGTCCAGACCACAGATATCTTCCTCTACAACATACCATGTAGAACAAACACTGAGCACCATGACTCAAACCCATGAGTTTTAAAAATCTTTGGTTTACTGACTGAATGAGAGAATAGGTGGGAGGAATTTCTACACACACTTGTCAAAAGGCTCTTGCTGCAAGAGCCTGAGCCCAAATATTCCATCACTCACCAATATCCATCCCTGTCTCTTAGCTCAGAATGTCCTCCTGAAGAATTTATGTTGGTGGTGATTTGGTCTAGCAACCCTGGCACGTGATGTTTTGTTTACTTGACATTTGGACAGAGGTGAGATGGCTGGGGCATTGGGGTTTCCTTTAGGGATTGGAAGGGTGGAGAGAGTGTTTTTTACATTTCTGGTTGACTGGCTGTTTTTTTTTTTTTGTGGAATGTGATATGTTGATGCTTTGTTTTTATTGGTACAGATTGTATTTTTAATGGATTGCAAGATGCCTAATGACTGGATAGATATCATTTACAGTGTCAAAATAAATACATGAACTAATTGTGTTCAGCATGCAAATTACTAGCTTTATGTTTTATAATCTGTAAAAGCTAGTGGTAATCTTCAGATTCTTGTGAATTTAGCCATATAATAGAACAATGAAAGAAATCTTTAATCTCATTGTCTGGAAATAAATAACTATAAAAATAAGTTCAAAGCCATGCATATGGAAAACAGGGCAGTTGGAAAGAAAACCTAGCTATCAAACTGCAAGATACTACCACATTTCACCAGGGAGGCTAGCGCACAGTGACCTTTTATACTGACTCAGTAACAATACAAGAAATCACAGCATAAAAAGTAAAACAATACATCAGCTTACTGAATTAAAACCAGGCATATTCAACGCTGGCCATATGGAATAGGCTAAAACTAGAAGACTAGAAAACTCAAGAGAGAATCTTAAGGGTAGAATCATAATGTGAGTGTCTATGAGATATTCAGGATTTAGTTTTGGTTGAATTTTTTCCACATTTAGGATAAAACGCAGAGGATCACAAGTTGGTGGAGTTAAGAACTAAAAAAAGGAGCAGTAAAGATAATTTGCTAGATATGGTCAAATGGGTACATTCGAAAGTTCATTTCAAGGCAGACAAATGCAAGCTTATATCAAGAATAAAAAATGTTAGTAATGAAAATAACTCCAGAGTCATTAAAGATAATAATTTGAACATGAACTTTTCCTGACACAGCACTGCAAATACAAACATAAGCATAAGAATGTTGAGTAGACACAGGAAATTGTTCTTACCACTGTATATTGCATTAGTAAAATAATTACTGAAATACATTTGTGGTGTCAGCAGCTCAAATAGTGATATTGCAAAGAGATCAGGAAATCTCCAAAGAGCACTTCCAAGTCACAAAAGCCTGTCTCACAGCAAGACTCTATTTATTCATCTATTTTAAAAAGATTCATGGTATATTTGACACTGATTTATAAAATTCTGCATGGAAGCAAAGTTTTTAGATGGTCACTAAAGCTAGCAAAAGATAATGAGATGAAATGCTTACACATTTAGAAGACAAATTCAAAATAGATGTAAGGCACAAACTTTAGCATTACTACTCAATAACCATTTGAAAAACTTAGCAGAACATATGTAGATGTTCCATTACTTTAGGGCCTTATACATGAACAGTATTTCTTCTCCCAAATGTGAAATAGAAAAAAATCATGCACTTGCAACATCAATTTATGTCTAAGGTTGTATGGTCACAATTACTGAAAAAGAGACTAGAAATTTGTAAAGTTCTTCCAAGTTACTTTTCCTTTGCAGAAGAGAAAAATAACTTCATTATTGCTCATTTTAAAATTATCCATGTTCAATTTTTCATCAAAATTTTCATTTGCAATTTTATTAATAAATTTAATTTTTAGTGAGAGGCACTGCATGTCTAGTGTTTGTAGAAACTGTAGAAAAAGATACTGAAAACTCAGAAACTGTTGATAACTTTCTTATGTCAAAAGATGCTAAGTCATCAACCTCCAGATGCTGAGCGCATTAATCACCTTTCTTTCAGAGCACATAGAACAATTACATCATTATAAAGCATGAAACAAGGGCAAGAGAAAGAATGCAAGTTATCACCCCAGGTAACCTGTTGAATCAAAGAGCCCACAGATGACTAAACTGCTGCTTAGTGGAAATGGATATGCAGGAACTAGGAGATTGTTTGGCAAGCTGAGTAGGTTTAGGATGTGGAAAGCCAGGGGAGAAAGCCAGGAGGAAAGAAGAGAAGGAGCTTAGACAGAGAGGTGCTTAGGACACTGGCTCTCTAGAAAACTAGGTTCAAAAATTGTAGGCAAGGATGCTGTTTGCCTTTCTTGTACTCAGAAAAACAGAATTTCGTGCATAAACAGGACTTTAAGTGTTAAAGAGTACAGCAGACAATAAAGTCCTAAAGATATGTTTCCAGCCAAAACAACACCCTAAAAATTAGCTGATCAGTTCAGACACAACAACATCAAAGTCCTGCAGGAAAAGACTTTATTGACAAACCAATGCTTTCAAAAGGAATAAAGGAAAAATATACTGATGAATTTTATTTTGGAATTTTTGAGCATGTGGTTACATGCTATACAACAGAGAAAACAGACCTGACTGGAAAGCTTACAGTTTACTGAAGAAGCCTCATCCCAAGAATTATAGAACATTTAGGATTGGAAAAGACCACTAAGATCATCTAGTCCAGCTGTCAACCCATCACCACCATGCCCACTGAACCATACCATTCAGTGCCACATCTACCTTTTTCTCGAACACTTTCAGGAATGGTGAATCTACCACCTCCCTGAGCAGCCTGTTCCAGAAAATGATTTGCACTTCTCACTGCAGGAGCCAGGAACACCTTATGCATCCACCTGTGCTGAAAGCAGTGGGCAGTAAGTACACTTATCTCTCCACAGGTGAAGTCCATGCTCACGGTGCCATAACTGATGCACTCTCTTTGTGACTGCCCCTTTCTGTGCTGGCTGGAAAGGTGCTAATGCCCCTAGCAGAGCACTATCACAAAAAGACATGGACTTACAATTGAGCTAGAACTACATTATTGGAGACTTTGGCGATTAGGATAGAAACTTCGCTTGGACACTGTATCCAAGAGGCAAGCCAATGTGGACAGAAGATTTCCAAGACGATATACTTTTGGCAATGTGCACTGTTTAACAGATGGACTGTTACATTTTGTTCTATTTGGAACATATTTAGCATGCATGACTTCCTTTCTTAAGTAATGAATTCTGATAATAAGGCACAAATTTCTGTGGGTCACAGTAGTAGCTATCGCTGTGCTTCATCCTTTTGACCAACCATTGTGAACAAGTTTTTACCATCACAATTATTTGAGAGCAATTAGCACCAAAGGGCTCGATGCAGTAAGGCTGAACAATTGTAAGAGCAAGGTCTTGCAGAGAACGTTCTGATGGAAGCTTTTCTTCACCTTCTACCAGGAGATATTGTTGTTCTGGGGTCCGTACTTCCTTATTTTATTCCATTTTTATTTTAGTCCTGCCAATGTACCAACACCAACACAACCCCAGGAATTCACATTACTCTTGAGATACAAATTTCTTGCAGAGACTCAAATCTTGAGCTCATTCCAGAATCTCTGTCTGCTGAAAAACTGAAGCTCATTCAGTCATTTATAACCCTCAGGGCTCCTTTTTAAAATAATACAAAGATTGGATGTCTATGTTTTGTAGGGGTAATTACAGGCCAGGACTAAACATCCGAGCTCAGTAATGTGGGTTTCAGATCCAAAATTACTTGGAAAACAGAACTTTCCCCAACTTCTCCCCCACTCCTTATTTGGACACTGAGAAATAATTTCCTCAGTAGTAGATTTTTACTCGGTGAAATCACATGTTTTCTCAAAAGTTTTTTTTTTTTCTCCAGATAATTATATTTGATAAGAAAAGGGAAGAAATAACAATGCCACATTCCTAAAGTGTAAACCAGAGCCAAATTCAAACTGCTGCTGTGTGGGGTCAGGGGCTTTTTCCAAGGACAACTGACCCTGCTGAGTTTGGACACGATCCAAGATCAACTCCCTAAACACCTGTTTAATTGCATATTTCAGTGTCTGAGGACTGGACGCAGATTGTTGAATTAGTTTTCTATTTGCATCCCACATGCATTACTGTTATTGTTTGACTTATAAAGAAGGATTAAAGTGCTTTTTTCACATAGATGGTCAGTCTGGAAGGGGATACTAATGTGAGCCACAAATGTGTACTCCTGCCTGGTATGAAAATTGCTCAACATGTGTCACAGGTTCTAGATCTCCTGCCAGCTATTGGAGCATTTCCGTAGCTAGCACACTTTTAACATTGCTCAAAGATAATAAACATCAGCTTAACTGTGAAAGGACTTTGCTCTCTGAGCACAGTTCCAGTCCTGCCTTTGTGGCTGAAGTTTGTAGGAGAGCAATTGATATAAAGTATATAGCAATGGGGACAGAAGGGTGGCACCATCTTTCTCTTTTGCTTAGAAAAGTGCATTGCATGATTCAGTCTCAGCATCATCTTGCACGACCATAGCTCCTCACTATCAGGAATTTCTAAGATCACAGCTGGTTGCATGGATTCCTCCCACGAAAACCTCTGCATGAAAGTACAGTCTGCATGTTAATTTTGGAATTGGAAATAAGCAAAACTAGTACTTTCAGTCGAGAGCTTTGCTTAAGCATCAGAAGCCCATGGATTGAGGTATAACTGTGCTCTCCGAAACCATGATTTCCCAATCAACATTCTGCCCAACTAATGAAATCCATGGTCAATGCATGTTATTTGGGAATCTCAGTTATTTTCATGTTGCACTTATTGCTATTCCAAGTAGCTGTGGTACAGCAGAACCAGAGTGACCTGAGTATCCTATAGAAGCAGGGTCAAGAATTGCTAGCATTCCAATTCCAGTGGCTACACTGCACCTGCTGAACTAAGAGGTACCAAGCTGCTGCTGCTCACATCAGTGGTTTCATCTTCATTGGCAGCAAACATCTTTTTCAGCTGTACAAATAGAATGTTACTGTTGTATTGTCCCTTTCTCAGAATGACCTATTTCTTACGATCATCTGCTACAATGAGATCTGCTCATATGGTGGTGAGAGCATTTACTGAGAATAATCCCAGCTGCTGGGAGGTTATGTAAGTGACACTTTGTATTGCAATGGAAGAGAAAGAGGAGTGCAATCCCAGCCAGCAAATACACAGGCGACTGAGACACGAAGGTGTACTTCTAGCAAAAGGTCCTTGCAGTCATCCTTTTGCTGCATTGCTTGAAATAATCTCATAGAAGTACCTCTAGAGAAGACTTGCAAAATTTCACAGAAGTAAAACCATTAACACTGAAGAAGTAATTTTTTCCTATGGCTAAATTGTATATTTTTTCTGCAGTTCTTTCAGATAGTTTTAAAAGACCATGTCAGAAGGAATATACTAGAAGTACAGGAGTTTAAAACTATTTATAAAGCTTTTAAACATATCTGTAAAATGCTATTGGCTTCTTCCAACAAATTCTTTTAAAGACTTTTCTGTTAGAGAACAGAGCATGAGAGAACTAAAAGAAGAGAACTGCTATTCCTGCTTACACTCCCCAGGGAGCTCTGAGAAATCACTAGCACAAATAGTCCAGCCAGCTGGTTTAGCCAATTGGTGGTCAGTTTACATTTCCTCTAATAAGTGAACTTCTTGAATGTACATTTTAACTGAGTCATTAAGAGCTCCTTTTCCAAATGTTTTGGCAGGCTGAAGAGGTCTGAGACTGTGAGCATACCACAATAACCAGTAAAGAGAACAGCCCTACTTATAATATAGCAGGAGAAATGGATCCAAATGGAGTCAGAAATTAAAGTCACAATGAAAACACAGAGATGCAAATCTCCACCTATGGGGCAGGCAGAATCTTTTAGTGAAAGGATTGTGTTTTTTTCCATCAAAATGCATCTTCTTCTGACATACAACATGGCAAAAGCTTTAACCACCACTCAAGCATGCTGTGCAGGCAGCTGTGAAAGTTAAATATTGCAGACCTGAAAATGCAAGGGATCTCCATTATGGGGAACACGAGTAGTGATAAGAAATTGATCTCTAATTGAGCTCACACAAAACTTCAGCATTCATCACCATCATCTCATCTGGGAATGGACTGGATTCAAAGCAGTTTGGCTTGGCAACACAAGGGGACTCGATGAAAGTGACATTGCTGTAGATCGTCTCATGTCACCTAACCTATTTGAGTTAAAAGCACACACACCAAAGACTGTATTTTGTCTTTCTTGAGAAATCAAAGACTTTGCCCCCCTGAACCTAGCTGACCAAATCATGGAAAAAAACCTGGCCATACCATGAGTACTAACAGAACGTGCCCATGGACAGCGGAGAGGTTTTGTCTTGGCTATAGGAGCTCTGCAGAGCTGATTGATTATACCTGACTACCTGACTCAAGTCACACAGCTGTCTGCCCAAACTCAGACATGAGCTGTGCAGGCAGTTTGAACCTGTGAACGACTTAGGATGGGAAAGCTTCACATCTTGGCCCACAGCAGCAGTCCTTGCCAGTTGCTCTAGGAGAAAGCATGATTGACTACGAAAAAAGTGTTGTGATTGGCACTAAGGAAGTTGAGCAGCTTATCAGGAGAGAAATTTGTTTTACATATTTCATCCGAATTTCAAATCTGTCCATGTGACAGCATGCTTTATAACAATCTCAAAAGTATTGCAAAGCCGAGGTAATTCTTGTATAAATGTTAAGGCCTTTTGGGCTCTTTTGTAAGCAAAGATTGGGTAGTGGACAAAAGCCAGTGGAGAATAAAAATCCTTGAGAATTATCCTATGCAAATACTGGCTTTCAAGCTCAGACAGCTGTGTTCTCATTACTGTTAATAGCAAAGAGCTATGCATGTTGGGCAACATTCCCTTTGAGTGTATACATAGCAAGTAATCTATTTATTTATTTCTGTAGTGGTGATCATTGGAAAATGCCTATAATCCCTGCTCAAGTAACTGGCTTTAACTTAGATTTGGCTGTTTTATAGTGATTGAGCCACATTTGCTTGGAATTCTTCCTTGCAATGTTCCAAATTTGCTGCTGTCCAACTGGGTTGCAATTCTTCCCAGATAAGTGAAAATTGTGTGGATATGGGAGGTTTGGTTTCCTCTAGTTAGTGTGTGATGTGGATGTCTACTGGCAGTTCTCCTGCCTTCCTTACTCTCTGTTCATGGCTCCCTAGAAAAGGATGTTTCATCTGAAAGAGCTTTTTCCCTTCCTCTGTTTTTAATTTCATTCAATTACTTTCAAAACATAAACTAGTACAGAAATTTTCGACATCTGTGCAATCTCAGGAAAAGGGCTCAAAGCAGATGTGCCCAGCTATTAGGATTCATCAGTCAATAAATTGAAGAAGGTATGGGCAGATACTCTTCCTCTCTAATGATTTTGCCACAAATCCAATGTGTTGATCTGGATGGCCTTGACTGAATTTGCACTCAGTGAAATGAAGGATTCACTTTGCTGAGATAAAGCCCTTCTCTTCTGATTATTCCTTGTACTTCACTCTACCATCTTCCATTCAAAGACCTTACGTCAGTTTAAGATCAGTGCAAGAGCTCAAAGTCTCTTCTAAATCAATGCTAAAACTCAAAGAGAGTTTGAGGCACAGATAAACTAAAGGCTACATCCAATATCAGGCATAGGCTCCTGCACTTCAGGCACTGAAGTCACAGAATTGCATAAGACTTATCAGGGTGACCTAAAGAAGCCATCTGGCCCAAGTTTCCTTTTAATTCAGGAGCAGTTCAATCAGGCTGCTCAGGGCCTTCTCCAGCTAAGTTTTCAGTTTCCCCAAGGATACAGCCTTTAGCCACAAGCTTTATGAGCCTCTCTTCCAGTGACTGACCATCTGCACAGTGATGATGCTTCCCCTTACATATCAAAAGAATCTCCTGTATTGCAAATTTTGCCCATTCATGTTCACATGCACTTTTGAGATAAATCTGGCTTTCTCCACACCTCGCATTAGACAATAGAAAATAGCAAGAAGCAATATCCCCTTTCCAGCCTTACCTTCTCAAAGCAAACCCACCCCAGAACCCCGAGAAGACTCACAGCTTCACATAAGCATCTTAATTTAGCCAGGATGCAGTGCTACATTCTTTTTTATTTTTACCACGACCAAAGCTTTATCTCTAAAAACCCAAATTCTACTATCAACTGAAGTCAAAGTTAATTTTCCACAAGTTTTTGCTTCCAGCAAATTCTAGTGAACTTCTGATTTGATCTTAATATACATATATTTAACTTTGATGTCATAACGCTTGTACCCAGATTAGTTGTAAACCTTGTTATCAGTGTGGTTCACTTTGGCAATATTTTGTGAACCTCTGCTTAAACTACTGGAAACTGTTAAGGTGGTCTCCCACCAAATGAACTATTTCATTGGATGTACTCACACAGATCTGAATGCTTTTGTCCCCAATGCTCAAAGGCTAGTCCAACCTCTTTGCCCAGAATTCAGAAATGTCCAACTAGCCCTAAGGGCCGAACGTGTGGCTGATCATATCACAGATATCACAGGATGTCCCATCAGCTCTCACAGACCCCATGAAAGCTCAGAAAGATGCGTGTTCACACTGGACTTTCTCAAGCCAAAATGGTTCAATTCCAAGTGGCCTGGCCTGAAAAAACATGTTCTTTTCATATATTTTTTTTTAAATGAAGTAAATAAATAAACAAAAAAGTCAATGTTCTCAACCAGCTGGAACATTTAAAGTCTGTGGTTATTCCTGGAGCAAATTTCTCCTCTTACTCTGAGTTTCCCATCATGTGGACCTGCTCCAGCAAAAAGCTAAATCGTATTTTTTCCTTTATCGTAATACTTTCCCTTTATTAGCCACTTATTGCTAAAAGGCATGTTTTAGAGGGCCCAACCTTCAGCACAGACCATGTCTAGAAGTTGCTTGTGCAATTAGAGTTTTACTATTTGCAGTATTTCTTATCATTTCTAATCATATACAGCAGACTGCACTTAATTCAGCATTTCAAGGTCTTCTCTGAGTCAGAAGGAATGATCTCGCAATGGATCTTGCATTTCTGAAACAGTTTTATGTCCCAAGCGTCTAGAGGTGAGCTTGAGATTTTAGTGGAGTAGTGTGTGATGGTATTTTATATCTTGTAATGACAGACATTCTCATCAGCTTCAGAACATACTTATTTCACTTAGAATTTTGCCCCAAAATGCATCTTCACTGACTGCATAATATAAAACAGCTTTGTACTACAGCTTCAAATAGAACTTCTTCATGGGGAAGAATACCTCTTCCTAAAGCTACAATCATTAGACAAGACTGCATGAAACCAACAGTTAGCTATCAGTATGGGCTGTCCCATCACAGAGTCAGCTCTGCTTTTGGTTAAAATAATTTCAATCTGCTTCTGGATTAAACTCCAAATACAATACTTAGTGATTTGCTGGCAGCAAGTGTAGTATATGATGCTGTGCTCTGCCTTTGAAATAAATGAGAGATCCAAAACTGCTCCAGTCTATGCCTGGTTTGGGATTCCCCAAAGGGGTTGCAATAGCAGGAAACCAGCAGCATGCTTCAGCTTTTGGACGGCACCTCCTCTCCCTGGCCTGGCTCCTGCTCCAGGAGTAAGGAGTGGCAGTCTGGCAAACAGACCTTGCACTGCTCCAAGATCCCTCCTTCGGAAGGAGAGCCCTACACTGCTCATCTAAGCTATCGCAGTTTTGCATTCCTTCACCACAGTGACAATAACTGCTTTTTAATGGGTGGAGGCTGTTACCCATGTTAATGAATTTTACAGTGCTAGATAAAGCTAAGAGTTTTCTTCTGCTCCTCCATACACACTGGAAGCTGGAAATATGTCAAAAATACAACATAAATTTATCCATTAATATCTGTCCCACCCTCAAATGTTCAAGACTCTTTTCTCGCTGACTTTTTTTTTTTCCAGGCAGTATTTAAATCTTTTTCCTGATACATTTAGTACTACTCTACCACCATAACATACTGTACGTCTGTGCAACCTGACACATCACACTGTCCTAAGGGATTTTACTATGTTCAGTCTAAAAATAATTTTCCCTCACTTTAGCAAATTATACCTTACCTAGGAATAAGCACTTTTGTACCGCCCACCATAAACAACTGTTTCTCTAACATTTGCAGGTCCACCTTACCCTCAGCTTTATAATACACTTAACGATCTAAATCAAAATGACCATCTTTAGTGCTCCTCAACTGCTCTATATTGAGATGTCCATAAACTTATCTACATTTATCTGGTAGCAAAGTATTTACACTTAATGTCAATAGATAGGGTAGTTCTCAGCAGAAATGTTTCAAAGAACTACTCCCTCTGTGTTCTGAGATGAGAAGTCTTAGTAACACCGAGAAACTGCTCAACGTTAACTGCTCTCAGTATTATTGCTTTCTACTTTTCCTCTTCCACCAGAGAGCCATGAGTTAGATTATCTTTTCATCCACTGCTCGGTTTCCAGTCCCTTAATTTCCTGACCACAACTGTAGCTTTTCTGAACTCTTGTGTATTCAGTCTTCCTGTTCTCTTGTCACCTACAGGTATGTAAAGCTTATACCACAAAACCAGTTAATGCCTTTGATCCAACCAGCACTTTGCTGGCTCAACAGCTAAGGTTTCATTTGTGCAGTAGAGTATGGGTTCTTTTTGACACTGCATTTTTGTGAGGCTCCCCTCGCCCCCTCCTCCTAGGCTCTCTCTGTTTAGCTGAAGAATCTCTTGCACTTCCAGCTTCTGAACACCTCACAGAGATTAGCAGATTTATTCTCAGTGTAGTGGCATGTTAGTGATGTAGAGATGAGCCACAGAAAAACTAAGGAAATTTTTCAGAAAGCATTATGCTTTTGTACATACTGCACTGCTAGGCACCCAAATGAAGACATAGTATGCACCCTGATTTTCAGAAAGTGCTGAATGCTTCTGCCTGAGTTTCCAGCTGGATACTCAGATACTGAATTCCTCAGACAAATGGTTAAAAATGAAAGCAATATTGAGTAAAAAAATGAGAGGTTGTACTAGCAGCCAGTGGCAAAGGGCTGCAGGACAAACCAAAGGATGTTTACATGTTAAACTTCCACTAAGAATGGGGGTCGGTGAGAGCAAGGGCCCTAGAAAAGCTTTGAGAACCCAAGTGTTCCTTCCAGCTCTCTCATGACCTATACTACCAACCTACCAACTGGAGCATCTTCATCCTCATACTGCAGCACAGCCTTATGCCACTGGGCACCTGTAAACATAACTCATGGCTGAGATGAACTAAAAGCAGAGAGGGTTGTGCTGGTGTTAGAACTGAAGATGGACTTCAGTGGATTTTGTCATCCTCAATGGGCTGAACTGGACCAGTGATGTGTAACTCCCATTCATCTCCTGGTAGCTTTATTTTCTTTGAGAAATCCTCTTATTTCATTGAAGTACTAAAATGGGAAGCCAGTCAATTGGCAGATGAAGTGGTCAGAACATGCTAAACTCCACACACTGTCCAGCATGCACTTATATTTCTGCATGGCACCTCTGCCATGGGTCCAGCGTCCACAGGACAAGACAAGGGAACAGTGCCAGCAAATTACCTCTGCCTATACCGTCTGGCAAAACGTACTGCCCATGTGGCTGATTTATACTGGTAAAGGAGCCAATTCATATTTTCTATATATTTTGGCTTAACATCTTGATTGTGACATACAGCCATGGCCAATTTCAGGTTGGAACTGAGAATAAAGAAACAAAGCTCACCCAAAAAATATAAGCGAGAGGCCAAGACAAACGGTGACTTTTAAGTCATTGAGAACACTGCCATCTCTAGGTACTGTGGGTGCTGCAAATACATGCAGAGATTAACGTGGGCCCAAGCAGAGCACTCGTGCTATTAACAGCACTGAAAATAAATAAGCCTTCCTGTTAAGGAAAGTCACTCAATTCTATCATTCAGCACTGAACGCTGCACATCATTCCCCAGGGATGTAAAGAAGGAAGCACTCACACAACCCTGAGGCTCCCAGCAGAATGTTATGCATGGACCATCACCCACAGCCAAAATAGACACTACAGCTAAGCAAGAGGAGTGCAAGCCACAAAGCCAACAGACTGAGGAAGGGTACTTGTGAAGTCTGTCGATCTTCCAGCACTGTTAAGTGACTCATTTTCTTTTAAGTCCTGTAATTGTGGGCCAGTTTGGCATGACAGCTATCCCACAAAAGAAAACTCTCAATGTGCTCCAAAGCAGACAGAGCTAATCGGTACATTGTGGCTGTAACTGATCTGGCACTGCTGGAATCTCTGGAAGTTAAGACAAAATAATGGCAAGGCAGCCACAAGACCCCACATATCAACCCTCTTTCAGTACTGAGTCTAAGGAACCACATGGGATTGGAGCCCTGTGCTGGCCAGCACATGCCTGAGGACATGGCAGGCTGGGCACAAGTACTGCTCCTCTGAAATGAATCACATGCAACATCTTGCCAATGAGCTCTTGCTGACAGCTGAAGTCTGTGTATTATCTGGCTTAAAGCCCAGTTGACCAATAACCCCTCAGTTCAGAGACCAAGCTTAAGCAAAGCCATTAATCCAGCTGCAACCCTGTGAATAAGTTAAATCTCTTGGATTCTCTTTCCCTCTGCAGTCTTCAGTGCAAGTGAGATGAGATTCCTGTGTTCTTGCTGCCTTGTCACCAAAGATATCATGCACCTCCAAGGAAAAGAGAAAGCAGGAGCATATCATGAAATAGAGCAGACAGTCTACAGAGATGCCAACCTTCCTGAACTTGGGCTGCTGACTATCAAGCAATTAAACCAGTATGATTACAGTTCAGTCAAGTTCAGTTGTGGCTATAATGTAGACATGTTTATTTCATTTTCCCTTCTCCACAGCACTGCAAGTAATACAGCCTATCAGCGATGCCTGAAAGGCACTGAAATGCAGAGTGATGGCCTTACACCTACTATTAGGCTTTGCCATACCCAGGAACATCCTATTTTTCACTCCAATACAATTGTAGAAATGCCATTTTCTTAATATGCCAGCTTTCTTGGCTTATATGTTTCTTGGTTCAATTTTACTCAACTCTGTGTAAGTACTAGAAGCTTCACAAATAAATGAACTATTTGCCAGTGCTTTAACCACTAGACCATACTCTTCCCACACTGTACTTAGCCAGGAATGAAGGAAATAATCCAAGCCACAGATGGCTCAGTTTAACCTACAGGCACATACAGCAACCTTCTCTATCAAGTGAACCCCTCCACCACAAATGGTCACACTTCAGTGAAAAGCAGCATTTGCACGCGTATTCCCCTTTTAAATTCTGCTGGGTAAGATATGCTTATCGGTGCAAGTTCATGTAGGAGTGACCCTCCTAAGAAGGAAGTAGCTGACTCTTGCCTTTTCTCAGCCCCAGCCCATCCTCTACACTGGTTCATTGGTTTCTTAAGAGAGGAAGGAGCTCTGAGCGGTTTCAGATGTACCTTTCCATCCATTAACATCTTATGGCAGACCCAACCATGGAAATACTCAAGATCAGGCTGGATGGGGCTCTGAGCAACCTGTTAGAGCTGTTCACTTGCAGGGAGAACTAGATAACCTTTAAGGGATCCTTCCAGCTCAAAAGATTACATGATTCTATGGGTAACTCACAGTTACCTTCAGAAAGACTGTTGGGCTTGTGAATCAATCAGACCACCATACCAGAAGCACTGAGTCTGTACTCAGAAGAATAACTGTGTTTGTCTAGAGCTGCACATTGTGGATTTATCCACTAGAAGTATATCTGTACTGTGCAGTGTTAATGATCCTTTTTCAATCAGTCCCCTGGCATATGGTCCCCTGTGTTAAAGCACATAGTTTGTATTTTCAACATCTTCACTTTACCTGTCTTGTCTCATCATTGTGTTAGATAATCAAGGGACAGCCATCTTGAGTTTTGTTAGAACATGAAATGAGCACAGTATAAGTAGATGGTGGCTGAAAATCAGCAGGGTCAAATTGCCACTGCAAATTTTGCAGCACAGATATTCTTGAAGTAAATGGAAGGTAGTGAAAAACTCTGGCACTTCACCTCTACTCTGATCTATGCAATATAAACACAAACAGAAATGCCCAGTGATAGCCAACCAGTCTAACACACTAGAGAAGGAAGTTCCACATGCCTCACTTTGAGCTTAACTGTTGCAGGATTATTAAACAAGGCCTTTTTTTGCCTGTTTCCATTTGTTTTTTTTTTTAAAGATAGTTGTCAGGAATCTACCACAGCAGCTATCATCCATTGTGAAATTATTCACAACCCTGAAAAAACATTATTTCAATTTAAACACGAATCACCCAGCCCCAACATATACAGCATGTTTGTCAAGAACCAAATCCTCTAGCCCAAGTCTTAGCCATCAACTACAGCTTCTTGTGATTTTTAGAGGCAACTTTTCTATTGCAGTGGTAGTATGAGGTTCTTATTTGTATTCCTCCATACAATAGCTGTCAGAAAAAAAACATTTAGGAATAAAGGCTAAACATCATGGCCCTTAATTTAATCAGGAAATGTAATCAATTACGTAACTTTTCAGGAGGCTGCCATGAACCTCTTGCAGAATCTATTCTCATGCAATCCTTCTGTTTCTAGTTAATTTGGACATGATGGCAGTGCTGCCTAACAGGCATAATGCACAGTGATCAGGAACTGGCCTCTGAAATAGCAAGACTAATTAGCTGGACCAATTAGGGTTAAAGAAGGCAATAGCAGGAGTTGATTCCATTTGTATTTCCTTTACACAACTCCTTCCAGGGCACCATCTTCTTGCTGCATTTCCCTCCTTTCCCTTCTGTTTCTAACACCATAGAGGTCACTGTAGATATGTTACTATTAGGAGACAACCTGGCTTCATGGCTAAGGCATTGGATAAAGAATTCTGGGCTCTAGTCCCAGCACAGCCGTTGTCCTGCTGCAAGACCTGAGCACCTCATTTCACTTTCTTGTATCTTCATTTCCCTCCTCTCCCCCAGATACACACATCTGGTTCCGTGATTTTACTTGAAAACACATCTAGGCATAGGCTGTTCCTAATGAGGTTGTGCGCAGGTCAGGTCAGTATGATTGCAGGCTTGGATGTGGGTTTTAAGTATGCTTGCAATAATATAAATGATAATGATGTAAAATCCATCTGTGCAAAGGTGATTTTTTGAAGGAAGTAGTTTCATACCATGAACTTAGGACCAGGGATCTGTAGCTGGGGAATGTAGGAGATTCTGGCATTCTGAGAAATAAGGAAATGTGAAGCAATGACTACTGCACAGAGAGGCCTTCAAGAACAATTCTGACTTATGATTGGAAATAGCATCTTTCAATGTCCCTGTTGTTTTTTTTTGTTTTGTTTTGTTTTCCTGCTTCTTTTTAGTGTTTGTTTCAAAAATGAAGATGATGTATTTTTCCCCCTATTTTATTTTTTTAATTACCTCTTCCACTGTCTTCTCTTCATTCCATCTCTAGGTCATACTCATCTTGCCTTACACTTATATCTTCCCAAACATGTACTTCCATATTTTTGCAGTCTGTGTGCTCTAATTCCTGGATTCAACTATCACTAAGACACCTTCCCACCTACAAGATCTCCTCACATTGTTGATGTTATCAAGAGGAGTAAAAGCAAAACTCAGAGTCAAACCATTACAATTCTTTCCACAATGCCCAGAGGAATCTGTGTTTGAGGCGTGTTTTAAAGATTATTGTAAATCGGGAAAACAGTGAGGTGGAGTAAAGGGAAACTGGAAAGAACTCTGGGCTTATGAATGCATAATGCACAAACATGGGCCCTCACTCCAGTGTAATCTTGCCAACAGTTAGGAGATCAAGTGCCACGAACAAAAAATCATCATAAAGACTAAACATTCAGTATTTATAGAGAAGTAGCATTGGAAAATAAATAGTTCAAGCAGTGCTCTTGCATTAGATGTTCATTGCTTTTTCCTGTATCTGGTCTTTTATTTCAGCATTACCTATGGCTGTAAATAATTCCTGATCTCCTTTGGAAAAAATTTACACGTACTTCATACAGTTAAAAGGACAATATGCTTATACATACAAGGCATAAGGCCTTCAGCAACTCCGGCAGTAAAAGTAACAAGCCCATAGAAGATTTAAAACGAAATTATCGTCAAAGTATTTCTCTGCCATTTGCCACAAATGGCTACAGCTGATTCTGCACCATGCAAAGGAGAATGGGGGGCAGACACCGACAGGTGTCATTGAGAAGCACTTGTGCCAGGTAAGTGAAAAGGTGCTTGGTAATAGCAGCAAACAGGACGGCAAAGGAACAGTGGAAGGACACCCAGCCACTGTCTGTGACCGTGCAGCTCAGAAAGGATGAGGCTGTAAGAGATGGAAAGGGAGAAAAAATGTTTGTATTTCTTTTTTGCTATGTTGGAATATATCAGCCTCCATGAGAGGGAATGTTATTTGAACCACCTGTGGTGCACATTCTTCAAAGAGCCAGGGACAGGGGGCCTTGGCAGGCAGGCCAGGTGCCAGGCGAGGACAGAGTGACCTTCTCACAAAAAAAGAAATAAGAAAAAAAAAAGACCTTGGTAAATCTTACACTGCTTTTAGATCAAATTTTTATCCTGTTTCACTTTGGAAGCCCCCTGAACAAGCTCAGTGTTTCAAAGCTGAGGCTGCAAATCTCCCAAGGAAGGTTCCTGTGTTTAATAAACTGTTTTGACTGGAATTCAAAGGGAAAGTAAAGATTTCTGTTGGCCTAGCAATAGAAAATGTGGCCCAGACCTGTAACCCCATATCTGACCAGACGAAAATGTGTACTCTGTTAAAAACTGGATATTTCTCAGAAACAGCATTAGAATAGTTCTGCTTCCCCTAAAGCCAACAAGCAAAAAGCCTCATCATCTTTAATGGAAATACCTGTGACTAATTTTTTATTTGGAAAGAAGGTCCTGGAAGGAGATGCCAGAACATCAGCATAACAAACCTGTAAGTTATATAGTGGTTCAGCTACTGGGTAGAATATCTTCCAGTTTACTCTGTTCAACCTTTCCAACACAAAATTAACCCCTGAAGTGCTTCATACTCTAACAGCATACTGAATGCTGACAAGCAAGGAAGTATTGAGCAACCAAAATAGCAGTAGCATAGGCAGTGCTCATAATTTGCTTATTATAAGACATAGCCTTGACTCAATGATTAAAACTTCCTCGAATGACTCGGGTAAAATGTCAGTGCTGGCTGGGGACCCCCTCAAGGTGCCCTGGTGCCTCATCTCCATGGCTTTCACATCACCCTCACTGACTGTGCCAAAATCCTGCTAAGAGGGGATGAGAACTTTCTACCACCTCTGCACTGAGACATGCAGTACTTCATACCTTTCTCCTGGTGCCTGTGCTTTCCATTCAGTGGCACATGGGTACAAAAGTAAATACTGCATTAAGACAGAGAATGTATCCACAAGATTTCTCTAAATGAAAACTAAAAACACAGCTCAGCAGAGGCACATTCAATCTGACAGGTCTCGTTTTCTTTAAGTTTCATTTTCCTTCCTCGAACAAACATGATCTATCTATCATCTGCCCAAATTCAAACCTCATGAAGACTTTCAAAGATTTCTTTCAGCTAAATGTGATACTCAAATGACAGTCTGTCTTTTCCAGTCTATACTTACTAATGTCTCTATTCCTCAAACTTTTCCTCACAATTAAATTACCATATTTGAAAGTTAAAAAGACAGAAGTGAACGGACCTGACTGAAGAAGGAATTAGCCTCACATTTCTGCTAGCATGAACAGGAACACATATGACTTTTATGGGCAGGAAGTTGCATTATAAACGTTTCCAAAATCCACCTGTTTTGATTTGCGTGGCTTTGTGTGCAGCAAGCCAGCCAGAGTGAAATACAGAAGTTTCATTTCCCCTTTGATTTCAGCACTTCTTTTCTATTAACTGTCCCATTTCCTGACTCATCTACATCAAAGTTACCAAAATGAAAACACTCTTGGAAGCCTACAAATCAATAGACAAAATAACTTAGGATGATCACTTCGCCAAGATCAGAAGGACTAGTTGCAATTTTTAAATGGCTGGATAGTATGTATGCTTATTTTTACTGCAAACACACCAGTTATCCCAGGATTTTAAAACTCTTTGCAAAACAAAACAAAACAAAACTTTTTCCAAGTACAGAAAAATAAACCTAAAAGAATCTGAATTTGAGTCTACAGTCCAGCATCTCCCATTGTGCACCACTCTTCACAAGGGAAGCAAATGAGGAACACCATCTGAACAAAAGTCCTGACAGAAATTCCAGAATATAGAGAGTCTTCCCAAAAGACAAGCCAGTTTTATCTGTTGTTACAAATTAGTTGCAAGAAGTTAATTACATACACAAATACAAAAACACACCTTATCATTAGGATTACTGAGACACAGAAATAAGCAGTGAACTACATCTCCAGCATTAAACCTGAGCAGTCACCAGAGATTGGTTCGATCCTTATCTCTTGCAGCCAAGTTTGTCATCAAATATTATGGCTAGTGGAATTTCCTTTGATTTAGTCCAGAAATTTTTTTGCCCATTCATTCATAACGTATCATCATAAGAAGCAAAGAAACCAAAGGGATATATTTTAAATCCTCCTTAAATTCGAGTAACACAAGTATAACTTAGGTATGTTGAATCTGGGATAAGATGGAGTAAGTAAAATCAGAATCTAGATAAAAGATGCAAAAAAAGAAAAACTACCAACACAAGAAAATTTTCACAGTTTTTGATTAATTGTTTTAAGATCTTGATATTCCCAATATTAAAGCTCTTCTGGGGCAGCAGTTCTGTACCAGTCACCAACAGAAAATATGTGCTTCAAAGGGCTCACAGTCTAAGTGAAGAATGCAAAGCATGGGAGGAAACAAATCTTATTTATACCACCTACAAGTGGAAGACCTAGTCCAGAAATGTGGACAAGGTCACGTATGATCAATGTTTCATCAGTCCCAGTCTAATGTCTCAAATGCAAACTACATTCTCTCTCAAAGACAGACTCATAAGCATAAAAAATGTGTTTCAATGCACTGACAAATCACCTGCCATTAGATGTTTCATCACATAATGGTTAATTATCTCATAAAAGTGGGTTATCCGATCAAATAATCAGACTAAAACATTGCTTTGTATAATGACTACATGAAAGATACAGACTGCATCCTCTAAAATAACACAGCTGAATTTCAGTATATCAGACTCAAGTGCTACAAGAATAACAAAGAGACAGTTACAGGACAATTGTTTCTGCATTTTCAGACAAGCTATAATGTAAATAAATATACAAAATAAAGATTACTACTACTCACCAGCACACTGATTGTTTTCATCCAACTGGTAACCAAATCGACAAATCAGAGGTCTTGTAACAGTAGGGTAGTTAGGAACAGGGCCTGGCGCTGGGGGTGGTGGATAAATATTTGAATAAGGATTCAGATATGGTGATCGATACACTGGATTTGTCCGTGGTACACATAAATAGCCACCATTCTGGTTGACACACACCATGTCTCCTCTACAGGCTTCAGGAATAGTCCGACATTCATCAATATCTGGAAGGAAAATTGTAAATGTTAAATGAATGACTGCTTCTTACTGTGACCCATCAAAAAAATAGTTAGCACATTTCTCTCAAGACTTTGCTAAAAATTTGATTCTCTGAAACAGAAGAGCTAATCTTTCTTTGTGGAGTCTTGCTTTGAAGTTATATCATACTAAAACTGGAAGCATCCCACATAATCAACATATCCTGTGTTCCAATTGTTTTAATTCAATATTAAAGGGCAGAGGAGGAGAAGGAAAGCCTGCTTTGTTATCTTATAAAAATGTTTGGCTTAAACACTGATTTACACATGGCTGCAGCATGCTACTGCCTGTTCCTGCTTGTGGGTCTCTCCAAACCACAACACGCAGATCAGAATTTCAAACACTGGTGGTTTGGTTTGCCCAGCTGTGAAACTTGGATCCTGATTTGGAACTCCTGGGCTCCCTCCCATAGAAAAATTTAGGGATGTTCG
This sequence comes from Lagopus muta, assembly GCF_023343835.1. Lineage (NCBI taxonomy): Eukaryota > Metazoa > Chordata > Aves > Galliformes > Phasianidae > Lagopus > Lagopus muta. Next base: position 44,358,623 of record NC_064438.1, read on the forward strand.
ATCTGGAGATGTGAGTTAGGCCTCTTCCCTGTTCCTATTAAGATTATTGTTGAATCAAATTTAGAAATTTCCAATTGATTTACCAAAACAAAGCTCTTTTTTTTTGGTTCTTGGAGCACAAATGCACTAGGCTGCTGTGACAGAGTAACTGCCTGTTGCTGTTATTCCTTCTAATTGTTTTCATGAAGAAAATGCTGCCCTGTAGACTGGAAGCTTCCATTCACATTCATTGATGAAAATATGCCATAGGGCTAAGTGGGTGTTTCCCTACAACTGCCTCAATGACTGACCTAAAGTTTCAACACAGAGCAGTGGTAGACTTCATCTGTGGTCTCCAGATGGAGGCTGCCAACAAAATTAGTCAGTACAGAGTTTAGAGAAGAAAGAAAAGGAATGTGTACAACCCTTGTCATCTGGGGACTGGACTGAGCTCCCCAACTTATCTCAGTGCATTACAGGTATTCGAGAAGCCCTGAGCCAATTAGTATCTCAGTTGTCTAAGTTAGACATTTACTTGGGCTACATGAACGAACACACACACTTATCACACAGAGAGAACTTTTCAGCTAAAGCACACCAAAAGGAGAACAATTTTAATTTGATAAAGTTAGCGTTTCTGAGCCCCAATTTAAATTCATTTATTTAATTTAAGTCCTACCTAAGCATTGCCCAGAGGCACGGTCCAGGTCAAACCCATTAGTGCATTGTTGCTAAAATGAGAAAAAAAAGAAGACACTCAGTGACAGTGCAATGAGAGGGTTTCAGAGTCAAATGCTCATTTGGATTATTATGCTTAGTACAGTTGTTCAGCACTACACCACAAAGTTCTGTACACCAAAATAAGGAAAGGACAGACAGCAAGGCGTAAACCTGAGACCTCCAACACCTGTGACAGCCCCTTAACTCAGAAGGTAATTCCCACAAGTGGTGACTGGTTAGGTTATTCTGCTGGGATAACCAACATCTGGTGTGCTACTCATTCCATACTGTTCTTCACTTTTGGAGTCTTGTTTTTGCTAGAACAAAGGAGCTCAGTTTAATGGCACTAGCTATCTTCCCTAACGCATTCTAGAACGCCACATGTGGACAATTTAGTACTTACTTCTCAACAAGTTAGCCACCTGATCTGTATGGAAGCCATAGATGAAACATAACAAACTTTAAAAAAAGTAAGACTTTTGGTTTACACCAAACCTTTAAATTTTCTGAGGATACTTCTTTACACAACACATATTCTATGCATGCAAGGTTAATGGAAACCTTATTCCTTCCTATCCTATGCTACTGGTTGCCATCAGGGCTGGCGCTTGTAGCACCTAATCATTGTCCCTCAGCATTTCTAAAACAATGACAGTAATGGCAACTTTTGTCAAAACCCATTAAAAACATTCCCTGCTCTCCTCTGTTTTTACTGGGCCTCCAGAAATTCAGCAGTGGGCCGCACACTTAACACAAGTGGATCCTTCCAGTAAAATAGGCTGTGCTAAGGAAGGTGAGCAGGAGGCAACCAGAGAACAGGAAGCAGTGATGTAACCAGAAGGCACAGGGATGGAGTCTACTCAAGATTCTTCTTTTTTTTTTTTTTTTTTTTTTCCACATCAATATCAGTAAAGATGCCATGTGCAGGAAATATTTTGTGTAACAGAAGAAAACTCACAACTACATTTCAAAGACTTTTGGCAAGACTATTCAGAAACGCAGCCCTGGACATTGAATATATCTGGATTATCAGCTAGGAATCCAAACTTAACATACCTTTGGGAACTGTTTTTCCTAATTTAAAATCCACTTGGAGCCCAAGAACACAAAGAACTAAAGAGAACTAATGTTTCTGCTATTTCAAGAACTGGACTGCTCTACTTTCACTCACCCTCAAAAACCCTGCCTCTTGAACAAAGATGGCTTTCGGCAGAAATTAAAGTGAAGACCTAGGATGCAGTCATTCAGGCTCATAGTCCAAAAATAAAGTCTTAAGACAAGAGTCTGCCAGACTGCTATGCACAGAACATGCCTGTTTACACGAATAAGTTTTCCAAACATGGGTGTTCCCCACCACAGAACTGAGCTATCCTTGCTCTCTTGAGATGGCTTTAATTTTGTTTTTCAGAAGTGTTCGGTTCAGAAGCAGAATCAGGTTTTTAGTGAGGTCCAGGTTTCTGCAGAGATATTTTGCTGAGCTGGCAAGGATGAGTCAATAAGCTCAGTCCATGCTCAACTCCAGAATCCCGTTGGCTCCCAGTCCTCCCCTCTAAACCCTTAGACCACACAGCTTCCTTTTCACTTAAACCCGAGACCACAGAGCTTCCTATTCACCTGCTAGCCAGTTAAATCTCATGCCATATAGTGCTTCAGTATATAACAGTACACAGATCCCTCTGTACACCTCTCACCTGTGCTTTTCCAGGATTCGAAATGCAGATGATCAGTGTGAAAGCAGTCAGTATCCTGTAATGTGCACAGAAAATAGGCTGAAAACCTTCTGATAACCAGGCTCATTACACAGAATTAATTACACACAGACAAACTAATCTCTAGTGACATTTCAGTGCATTCCAGAGTTTTTTGCTAATATGTATTTGGTCTCTGGAGAGGGAGTAATGCAACTGTGAGCCACATGCAGATCTCAGTCAGTAATTTTACTACAATTTTATAGAACTGTGACTAAAATCAGACTGTACTTGTCAACTAACTAATCTGTTTTTTATGACATTTCCATGGAGAAGCTGTTTGATGAGGAAGTGCATAATATTCAATAGAGCATTGTTGCTCCCTCTGTGGCACCTTTCTTTTGACAATAAAAAGTTTTTCATGCACGTTATTTGCTTTTTACAGATGGGTAAACCAGAGCACAGGCCATGGCTAAGCTCATCGTGCAACTCACTGGCAGGGCCGCAGATGACATGCAGGAGGTCCTGAATCCAAGCCAGTTGCATTAACCGCTAAACCACACTTCATCCCCTGGAGACTATATTTGAGATTAATCTATTTTCTTAGGGTCCGATTCTGTCCTTCTCCCCAGTCCTCAGTGATACGTTGCTCTTCAAGTACATACACTGTGCCAGGTCATCAGATACTGGAAGCTGCTATCCTTAGTGAAGATCTCCCACTGTATCACCTCGGCACTTACTGGAGCTTGCTGGGTCTCTTTGCTGCAACTGACAGAGGAGAGTCCCTCACTAACAGCTCTGTGGCTATACACAAGACTCTTCACCTGGAGCATGGAAGTTCTCCAGTCAGCTAACCTGCACCCCTATGTATTTATTCACTGACAGAAAATCAGGAAAGGACAGCAAGAATTGATTTTTCTCTATGTACTGTTTGTTTCAGTCCTCCTTATATAACGTTTCTTATCAATACAGTTAAACCTAAATCTTGCATAGCTTGGATTCTAGTTTTGAATGGCAATTGTATATGTTTCCCACAAACCAGCACAGAAATCACAAGATATTTTAGGTAATCTTAGTTCTGCTACTTCAGTGAGCTGCCAACTTTCTCTTTTAGAGCTGTCTCCAATTTCCAGTGCAAAGTGAGCTGCCGAACAAGAGCTACAAATGCCTCAGACAAAACCATGCACAGAGACTGACACATTTGAACACATTTGCTTCGAGCGTGGAGACAGACACAAGCTCTGAAAAGTAAACACAAACTCTAAAATGGTTGTTCATAGTGCTGTGGAGATAACGCTGTGCCTGTTGGCAGCTTCTGAGTGATGAGGAAAAGCAAATTCTACACAGACTTTTCCTTGACGCAAAACAGTTAAAGTACAACATTATCCATCTGCACTTGCACTTCATTTTTGATTCTTTAAGCCTTTTTGAAGTCATTTTAAAGTAGCACAGAATACAAAGACTGTGCCCTCACTTTGCATGTGGCAAGGAAGTACAACAGGTTGTAGCTGAACACTAACACACCTAGCTGCCTCGCATACCTGGGGCTGCACTTTGCGTTATTGCAGAGCAGCGCAAATTAACAAAACCCACTTTAAAGTCAGTCAGACAAAATTCGTATTTTTTCTAGATGTCTAGACACTGTTACAGGATAATATATACTTCCCTCCTGGAGTGAAGAGTGACCTTATTGCCTCATACGTGTTCTGTCTGCATCACAATTTGCCCGTTACTGAGCTCTCATGTCCCCTCAAGAGTTATTAACAGACATGCAGCTCACCCTGTCAGTGCTACGTTCAACTGGTCACAGTAGCTTGTCTGGTAGGCAGAGTATTTTAAACTAGTAATTAACTTCTGCAGTGGTAACTTATTAGCTTCAAATTAATCACTGCAGCCAGGGGACCCATTTGCTGTTGTAATTCAGCACTCCTACAGATGCTGGGATTCTTAAAGTGCAGAATATAAGCACGCATCAAGAAGAAAAGAGAGAGAGTGCAGCTTTAATAACAGTTTGTCTTTCCCCTCCTCTGACCATTGAGATCCCTTCTCCGTGCAAATGGCTTTAGCAAGTGGATTGGCGTACCGAATCCTTGCCACAGATATTTTCCACACGTAGGTTTCCCTTCAGTAAGTACAGAAGTTTCATGCATAGCACTTACCTTTTTAATCCTTGCATGTCCAAAACCGTTGGGGAAAGGTGGAAAAAAACAGAGCTTATGCTGATGAATAACTAGAAAGTGTTTCCAAACATTACCCTCTGCTAGTACTTCAGTTCCTCAGTCATTTATAGTCCAAAGAATGAAAGAGCAAGTAACGGAGAAGATCAGGAGCAGTCTGTACCTCCTCAGACTCTGGAGAGAATACAGAGAAAGCACCTGGTTTTGCTTAGTTCTCTTCTGTAATTCAGCATTAAACCAATTGGAGGAGGAATGTTAAAAATGAACACTTCATTTTCTAAGTATGTTAAACAATGCAAATGGGGGCCTCAGCCTGGGACAGCTGGTTTAGATTACAAAGCTCACCAACTGGCTAGACTCCTCACAACAATCTCGAGGAGCCTGCCAGGATAAAACACTAACAGCTTGAAGGAAAGCCTCTCCCGCTGCAAACTTCTCAGTTAAATGTGCCTCAGAGCAGAGAGCACCGTTATTGGACAGAAACTCTTATCAGGGGACTGGAGAAGGGAAGGGATTGTTTTCCTTGTTCTGAGAACAAAAAAGTCAGACTTTTTGAGGCCCTCTAGCTGGTGTCTCGAACGATGAATATGTAACACCCGCTGCTTCGTGCCAATGGCATAGCGATGAAAGTTCTGACCCTCTGGGAGGTGAATAACTTGAATTCATGACAATCACAGCTACAGGAACTATATTCCTTAGGGATTATTTGAAAACAGGAATAAACAAATTAAACGTTCAAAGGAAAGCAAATGGTTTGTCTACAAACACTGGTCCTTTTTAGGCTGACCCCATGCTTAAGGGGGCAGTTTCGAAATGAAATTTCTCAGGAAAGACATATCTTGCAGATCTCTAGTTATGAGTGAAGAGGAAGGAAATACAGTCCCTTTTCAGGTGTTTTGCAACTTTGCCCCAGGCACAACTTTGGTAGGTCAAGCAGAACACTTGTGAGATGCGAGAGGTAAGCAAGCAGATGCTGCAAAGATTATCCTAGACCCAAAGACAAACACAGAAATTAAATGCAGACGTAAACATAAAATGAATACTTTGAACTTCTGTAGAGCTTCCATCTGGGAAAATCTTTCATTCCCAAGGAACTAAAAAGTCTGACAAGATCAAATCTCTGTCGCATCTCTCCATTATTATGGAGAAACAGTTAGAACAGATTTTTCTAAAACTGGCTTGAAAGTGTGGATACACAGCGTAAGAAACAAAGATTCAGCTGCTTCAGGGCTGCTGAGCACCCAGAAGTCATTGGTGCTAATGGAACAAGACCTCCATATCTCGCCAGCTGGTTGTGATTGTCCAAATGATTAAAAAACAAACAAACAAACAAATTACAGCACCAGAAACTCAGTGCTGCTTTTGACAGCTTGTCTCTCAGTGACTCGCTTACATCACTCGCATTGCATGGAAATGTAAACTCTCCCCTAGGGTGTCAATATATTTGCAGGCCAACAAGAACCAATTAATTTATTTTAAATAAATTTCTCCAGGGCTTAAGAAAAAAACACACAAGAATTCTGGCAAAGCTGGTCATGTTTTTTTGACGGATCAGAAAACCAGCAAAAACTGGGTGAGTTTTCATGTAGGCAAAAGTTAACGGTCAGAAGTGTCGTCATTCCATCATAGACCAGAGTTGCTCAATGATCTGGAGAGCTAGCAAGCCTACAAGTCACCATGCTTGTTATATTCTAAGTGCATGAAGATTCACGGAAGCTATTAGAAACATCTCTACAGCAAAGCAGATGCTCTGATGATCCATACTTGTGGATGAACTTGTTTCATATACTTCTTAATACTTCATTTGTTGATCCATGGAAGTTTTCTCGCTTTCCATGGCAAAATCATTAATGCATGCCAGAATCTCGGCATGGGTGCAGCACAAGTCTGTTCCTGGCTCAGACTGAAGAGCTCTGATTCATCAGCCATCTGGAAGAGGTGCTCCAGTACTGGAAATGGGAGGTAAATCCAGATTCAATCAGCTAAGCGGCTCCCCTAAGAAGGGATACTGTACAAATGTTTTGATTTTTCTTTTCTCAATAAGGCAGCTGGAGTGGATAAAATCCAGAGTATGAAAAGAGTACCAAACCACATCTTGGGTTAGTTCATAACGTAGTGATTTTTATTTTATTATTTTTTTTTTTCCTAAATAAAAGGATTTGTTATGGCTAAGTGAATTTTTTTGCAGTACCTTTTGGTAGCTACTACCTGCCATAAAATAATGAGTTGTAGCTAAACCATACTCATATCTGTCTTTGATAAGAAGAGTTGCATAAAGAAAAGCATTTTTGGTACACAAAAATGCTTTTGTTCACCCTGTAAAAGTGGGTACTATTCAATGTACCTTTCAACACCACCTGCTGACATCCTCACCATGTTTAGGATGGTGGTGAGACTTCAGGTGGAGCAGCACACTTATTTCAATGGTCAACTGTTTCCTCATGTTCCAAAATCCACTAGTTCAGATTACAGTGACTTTGTCTTCTTGAGGAGGTGTAGAATAATTCACAGTACAGAATGGGGTTCTGTTAAGTAATGGAATATGGTCTTGAAAACTTGCTTTGCACATAGCTAGAGTTGAGACCATAGCTCTAATTATGTTTAAGACATACATTTTGAAAATCATGCAATATATGAACATAAAGGGCACACAAGTTACGTGGTATCCCCTTAACTCTACCCTACTTGGATGAGAAAGTGGAATGTATGAATTGTGCCATGCTCCTGTAGGTAATGCAGAACACTGCAGTAACAGTGATCCACAACACTGGAGAATATGACAAAACAGCTTCTGAATGCAAAGACAAAAGCTGTATTTAGGTCACAGTACCCAGTGAGAGTTAATTACACTCAGCATTCCTGAACAAAAAAGTCTGCTTCACAAATGCAAGTCATATTCTACCTTTACTACATTTCATCTCCTTTTCAAGTTCTGCTATTACATTTACTTCTCTAGAACTGTATCAGCCAAAAATGTTTCTTAGCTCTTGTGAATTTTTTTTTAGAAGTTCACCCTCTCTGAACATTCCCAAGGACATTGTCAAACTGTGAGAGCAGACAAATTATGCAGATACGTGTGGCGATAGGTGTGCAAGCCTAAACATACTGAAAATAACAAGTCATAGACATCTTTTACCGTCCCGCAGACCTGAATTCAGGACTTTGCCAATAACTGACACTTTAAGGGCCTATGTCCAAATGTTAGATGGTTAAAACATTCATTTGTTTCTTTACAAAATCTTCTGGGACCAAATTTCCTACCAGAAAAACTGGTAAAACACTTAAAGTATGACTGCTGGGCATTTGCAGAAACAATTGCATTTAGACATCAGCCAGGCATCAATGAGATTCACAGGCTGGGATCAATCTGACTTTGGAGGTTGATTAAAGCATTCCCAGAGATAACTAAATAAGAAAGTTTCTGATGTTGTCATGTATCAATACAACATGTGACAGGCAGCAATCTGAAATACACTCATCTCCCCCTAATGCCACCTGAATAACACTGAGCATGTGGGAAATTTGGTCTCAAGCCCTAATTCTGCATGAAAAGTATCAGGCTTGTTTCTTCCACCTCTCGTTACAGAATTGCAGTTGAATACTCTTGGTGTTTGGGGAGTCTTCCCTCTCCTTTTCAAAGATAGATTATGTCATGCTATCTGCTGAGGTCAGCTTCACCCAGTGTCTGAAATAAATGCTGTCTCATAACACGAATAGCATAATAACCTGATCCAGATGGCTCAGACTAGAAGCTCAGAAACATATTTCCCTGCCATATTTTCCTTCCCTAGCCAAATACAACACAGGCTATAATTAACAGTGAAAATTAACTTAATACGTAACTTTAAAAACATGGCTGGTGCTAACTAGAACATATAGAGTCTCTGAGATATCCCATCATGTTGCACTGATCTGCAGGTTACGCTGCTGTCATTAGGAAGGAGATGACATAACATTTCCTGATACACTGCCATCTCTGTGGGTACAGTTGTCTCTATACAGTAAAGTTACCATCTATGTGAGATACCCATAGAAAAAAGAGCCAGTGCAGCATCCCTTCCTTCCCTCCTCTGTGGGGGTGTTATTTGTCTGAAGCAGGCTTTCTCTATGGCTGACAGCACTGTATGATGCAGTACTGCTGCTGCTATCACTTCTCCCCAGAAACAATAAGTGTGGTGCCATTTTAATGTTTGCTGCAAATATTCTCTGACAACTCCATCAGACCTCATAATCTGGTGTTTCAGTTTTGCCTTATCTAAGTTCTTGTATATCTGCTGATCTTTGGTTGCTCTGATGCTTGTTTCTAACAGCACATTTATTTTAAATAAAAAAGTAATCAATGGAAAACTCAGGCACCACTGGCTCCATTCTGCAGTGTAGTAACATGAAATGTGGGCTCTGACTGAATTACTCTATAAACATATTATTCATCCCTTGAAATAAGGAATAGTAGGACCTAGCAGGTATGTAACAAAACCCAAACAGCTTAAATGAATGCCCTAATAACTACATCAGCTGTAAGACAAAACTACCTCAGGTATACTTCCTTTAGTGAGACCAAGTTTGATGTTCACTGGCTTAGCTATAGTCTTTTCTTTCTCCTTGGAAAAATGCTTACCTTTTGTTTCTTTTTCCCCCCCAGCTAAAAGTAAAGCAAACAAGCAAACAAAAAGCTTTTGATAACTTTTCCAGGAAAAATACAGGCTCTTTCATAGCAATTTTGGTGCATGTGACAACCCCCAGCAGGTTCCTTAGTGTTACTGTTGATTTCTATCAGCTTACAACATTCATTCTTTTATTCTTCATTTTTTGAACTTTATATGACCTACATTTATGCCTTTAAAACTATATTACTGTTAAAAGCACATAGAGTATCACCTTGTACACAAGGACAGAATATCTCCTTCAGAACTGACAGCTTCACCATAACATGTTGGCATGTGAGGTTACAACGCTCAGGCCTATGTTTCACCACTGGGATATGCCCATTTTTTTTCTTTAGAATCTCATGTTTGAGTACAGCTCTAGAAACTGCAGTTCACATTTTGCCTGAAACTAGACAGACATTCCAGTTTGTTCTTTATAAGATTGGCATGTAGATTATCTAGGCTGTAGTCTTCACTGCATTTCTGTCAAATGCTCTGGACAGTGTGGCTGAAAACAATGCTCTTTAATCTCGTGATGTTTACCAGCCCCCTTTAGAAGGAAGCATGAATTCTTTATGACCAATTTCAGCGGAGAATGACCTCCCATAAATAAAAACATAAAACTGCTAATACCTCTGGATTGGGACTTAAGTCTGTTTTGCAATATGAGCAAGCCAACATCCAATCCTTGCAAGTGCCTGTGATACATTGGCCATTAGTCTCCAATTATGATCAGACAGTTGGAAATATGTACTATGTCTCCCTTAGAAATATTCAGGACCAATTTGTTTTATCTTTAAATGCCTTAAGGCTGCACTGTTTTTTGCAGTTTCTCAAGTTCTTTCCTAACTTATGCCCAGTATGTTTGCTGTGGTGCACGTCTGTTCCCAACAGCATCAGGCTTCACATCAGAACAGCCAGCTTGTGACAGCAGCTCAGCATTCCACAGTCCTGGAAGCATTCCCTGCCTGCAGGGACGTGTATGCTGGTAAAGCTTCAGCTTCACCTGTGCTCCCTCCTCTCTCAGCTACATTATTTCCATCACATGAAATTAACATTTTTGGTATTTTTCCCCCAGATGTAGCTGAGCAGCCTTTCTCCTTTTTCTTTGATATTTCTTTTAGTTTGCTTAGCAATTCATTTTAATTCACAGCAAGACATTATCCTCTATGGCAATAAGCACTTACTGCATTTTCCATTAAAACACTTCAGGTTCAGAGCAAACCCAAACGAGCCTGTGGAAATGCCATCTCCCAGAGAGGGTGTTTGAGTGTTCTCAAGTGCATTATTTTGGTAAGGACACCTGGCAGAACCCTGCTGATGAACCCAGAGCAGAAAAATATTTGACATCATACCTCTCTTCCAGAGCTTGTCTCTTTTCAGGCAGTGGAAAACATTCCCCTTTTGAACATGTTTCACACTTATAGATGTACCTATAAGCAATTAATTCCAATAAAACAATCAACAAGGTGCCTACACTTTTTGGATCCTTTCCTTATCCAATGGTGTTATGTGTTAGATAACTATCTATCACTGCTTTAGACAAACACAGAACTGGCAGAACATTTCTGTGTGAGGAAAGGTCTAGTTTTGATTCACTTTTGTACTTACTCAATTGCTTTCCCAATGATTTAAGAAGACATTTTAAAACTTTCGTCAGTCATTTTGGATTTTGTTTTGTAGTAAGTAGTCTTCTAGGTCAGATGTATAATAAAAGAGAGTGTTTGGGTTTTTTTTTGTTTTTTTTTTTTGTTTTTTTTGTTGTTGTTGTTGTTTTTGGTTTTTTTTTTTTCTTAAAAGTGATTTTCTACTCCATTACTACAAATTGTATCTTTTTTTCTTTAAATTTACCTATTCGCAAAGCAGGGATTACACCATTTCATAATTTACCTGCTGGTTTGGGGTTTCATGAGTTAAGTAGACCATTTGGAAATAAACTGGCTATGAAAATGGGAACACCTAATTGTTTTCAAACTCATTTGTCACCATGCAGCAATGAGGACTCTGAAACTGAAGAAATGTAGAGTTCTGTGGGTGCCATTTCTGCAAGGAATCCCACGGAGGAGGGGATGCTTCTACTCTACTAGCACTGCTGTGCATGTGCTGCAATACTCACCAAATCTTGCAAAAGGATGCAATTTACTGTACAGATTGTCTCTTTTGCCATTGTCTTTTGCTTTGACTTGTGCTGGTTATCACAGCACAACTTACTCAGCAGGATTGGCATTTCTCCCTGCAGAAGCAATGTAGCTTTTCTGAGTAGCTCCACTCCATCCTGGTGCGGCTGAGGCTAAGAACCTTAAGAAGCCAGGCAAAAAACTGGTGGAACCAGACTCTTCTCTTTACTGAGGTGCTTGCATGGCTAACAGACCCCACTGCTGGATCCTGATAAAGCAATCAGTCCCATTTTGTTCACTGTTTTAGAGCAAAAATCAAGAAGCTGGATTTGTGCCGCATGAAAATAGAAAGGAACAAAAACACTGACAGGTTGAATGTAAAAAGCATGGAAAAGCAGGCCAATAAATTGAGAAACAAACTGTAAGAGACATAAAAGCTAATAATAAATTATTTTTCAGACACACCAAGAGCAGGAAAATTGCCAAAGAGTTTGCAAAGCCAGCAAATGAACAAGGTATAAAAATAGCACTCAGAAAGATAAAATCACAGAAGAAAATTAAATAATTTTTCTTTATCTGCGTTTGCTAAAGAAATCTCAGGAGGTTCTCACTGTGGAATAAAGAAAAAGGGAGAGAGAAAGAAAAAGAGATGATATTTTGGAGAACTTACATAAATTGAAGTGCCAGTGGAAGAGACTGTAGAACAAATCAACAAAATGTAGACTAACAATTCATCAGAGCTCACTTGACATTAGAAATTAAGTGCTGTAACAGATCTGTATGTACGTAATCGGTGAATTGTCTGCCATAAGTGTAACACTCATAAAAGCTCCCCTATCCTACAAGAACAAAAGATACCAAGTAAAATACTGTATTCAACAGACTTCCATTAAGTGCTTAATAAAATACAGAATGGTAAATCCACCAGCATCCATCAGGCATACTGGTACTAAATTATAATTAAAAAGAGAAATATTGAACACAAGCCTATGTAAGCTGAGCAAAAGTCATTGTGACAATTGTAACAGGAAGCCACATGTCACAAATCCCCTGGACCTTTCTGAAACAGTTGATGAGTAAACAGGTGAGAGAGTGAGGCAAAATAATTTACTGAGATTTCCAAAGGACATTCCAAAATTCCTTGTCAGATGATGCTAAAGAAACCTTCTAATTAAACTGCAGTGTGGTATCGCATAAACACACGCTGTCTACAATAACAACCTTGAAACTGTTAGTGCTTCTGATTCCATTAGAACAAAAAGATTTCAGTAGAGTAGGCCTGATCTCTAATCTGCTGCTCATTAACAAGTATATGTCAGTGAAGCTCCTCACCAGAGGAGTATACTTGGTTCTGGATAGCCCACCCATAGTTTCTGGTGAGATGGCTATGCCTGGAGATTATCCCTTACAGCTGGAATTACAGAATCTGAGTTGAAAGGTATCCACGAGGATCATCAAGCCCAATTCCTGCCTCCACACAAGACCACTCAAAATTCAAACTCTGTGGTCTGAGATAAGTTTTAGTGAAGTGGAACTTCTCAGCACTAAATCCATCTTCTCTTTGGCACTTAGTAGTAGTCAAATGTATAACTGTGGGCCAAGCACGAAGACAACATCACTACAACAGAGTATAAGTAAGACTCTTCTTAGGAGTTACAGGCTCAATTCAGTCAGTTCAGCCAGGGCAGTGTAGGCATCAGGATGCTGCTAAGCATTTGATCGGGCCCACTGACTGAGTTCAGACAAACATCACAGCTAAAGTGCCTTGATTCCCCAGTTTAGGGAGCAGATCTGGGGCAGCACACCATAATCACTGCTCTATCACAACCTACTGAAGACAGATGCACCACCTACAAGATCTTTGCCTGCAAGTGGCACTTTGTAGGTCCTTGGTCCTGAGTACTGTGCAGACAGTGTACTATTCAGAGTCTAGGTTTGGGTCCAGGCAGATCTGGCAAGCCTAGCTATGACTCATCCATTTTATTTAGAATCCTGTGCTCAAATTTTTTTTAGTTTCATAATAAGCCTCCCCTAAGTTAACTGAAAACTGCTAAACACATCTATTCCTGCTCCTGTTGTCAAAAATAAGGCAATCCTCTGTTTGCCTACGTTTTTGTTGGCACATATTACTGCAGCATACAAAGTGAAGCACAGTCTAAATATTTTCCAATTGTATTTCCAGAAAAAGCTTCAGTTTTGGTATTTTTCAGTGCTGTAATCTACCACTCAAGCCACTTTCTTTACTATATATTTACTTCTGGTACATATTAGCATTAGTTCTGTGGTATGGCATGTAAACTTAAATATACGGATGAATTAGAAACAACTCATTGATTTGCTTGTGATTCTGGGAACACTCTCTGATTACAAAACTGAAGACTGACTCAAGATACAGCACTTTAATGTCTTATGAAGTTTATAAAAACTGCTATCGGAGACAATCAAATATTTCTAATAAAAGTCAGTTTTACAACCAGTATTTCACGTGGTTCATTCCTCTCACGATTAAGTGAAGGCTGAATCCTTCATTCCCCTTCCTACAAGCACCAGAAAACGTCCAGGATCACTCCATTACTAACTCTCTTGAGAAATAATATCTACAAATGTAATCTTTTCTAGATATTTCCATTTAAGAACCAACATTCTTATCCAACTGGACTTACCTACTCAAAACTTCTATTTTCTTTTGCTGTTATACTAATTATACCCAGTTGCCACTTTGTTGCTCAAGCTAAAATTAATTTCATTGGTAATATTGTTCAAGAGCCATGTGGATTCAGGGTACCTAGCTGTAAAAATCAGGTTACATTTATTTCGTTGTCAGTTAGTCCAGTTGCATCTGGCAAGTTTAACGCTGGATTCTGCAGCATTGGTCCCTGAACTGACTCTCTGGGCAACATACAAAGGTCGAGTTCTCAGAACCTTAGGGAGCACGAAGCTAAGTACATGCTAGTTTACAAAACCTTAGATTTGAAGTATTATTACTCTCAGCTTCCTGTTCTCAGTGGATTATATTTAATAGTGTTTTCCCATTCTAGGGAGTCAGGAGCTAACACTAGTTCGCTTTTGTTAGGTCAGAGTCAACCACCTGACTTTGCTCACTCGATACAACAGCCTCCTCAAGAAGCTGCTCAACAACAAAATACACATCATTTCAAGCCTGCTATATGCTGCTTTTCCCTGACTGCTTGGACTACTAAATATTCCATCGAAAAACATTAGATATGACACGGCTGTACAGGAGCGATGGATAATGACATTAAAGAAACATTATCTATCTGTCTCAGATCTGTGTAAAACCTCTTTGGTTTATGCACAAGCCAGGCTATGTTGCAATTCAATCTATCTTATGTCTCCTTCATGAAACACCATGGAGTGAAATACAATATTTATATTACAAATGGAAAACTTAGAGTTAACCACGTCGAAGTACCGCAAGAATTTCCCTTACCTTGACGATATGGGTTGGTATTTGAAGTGTATCCAGACAGCTCTCAGAAGATCTAGCTTTCCTTTGCACTAAGGGAGACAGAATAACATTCTTCATTATTGGTACAGTACATTTCAGATTTACTTCATTAACAAGTGCAACAATTTGCCTAAGCCGTTTGTTTCCCAGATACAACGGCTGCTCCAAAAGTAATGCCTCCTATTTTATTATGTTGGCCCGCAACATCAGATATGGATGTTGGTGGTACGGCAGTAGAGGTTGAACCTTCCTCCAATATCCTGTTCCATTTTGTTGCTATGTGACAGATAGCAGCAGAGGGGCAGTCAAACAAAATGTGGTCTGACACAGAAGTGCAAATGAAGCAAAAATGTTTTATTCGATTCCTCCACATGGAAAAAATGGCACCCACTCACATCCATTGATGCTTCCTGAACATTTCTGGAGACCAAACAGTGTATGTGAGCACAGTGAGGCCACAGGTGGTACATTTCAGCAATGGTGAAGTGGGTCACCTCCCTGGTGCAGATGGTTATGAGCACAGCAGGCTCTTGTTCACAGCTGGTACATACATAGCTCATGGTGATGATCACGCTGAAAACTAGTGCTTTGTAGTGGAGAACCTTCTCCATCAACTAGTACCTTTGTGCTCTTTCATCTGTTGCAGCTTCCACAGAAATAAATGAGACGTTGCTTCCAGAGTGACCTACGTACAATTGATTAGCTCAGCAATCTGTTGTGTCTCAGTGCTTGTTGAACTGCCACAAGCAACATGGCTTTTAATTTCTGTTCTGTCAGTTGTTGACAAAAACCACTAATGATAGTTAACTCAAGCGTTGTAATCTTTTACATTAATCAGACTAACACTTTTTCAGTGGTTCTCTCATTAATCTAAATGGTTAACTGCAAGCATTAAAAGCCAGACTGAGCCATGGGAAAATTTAACTTCTGGTCTACTCTCTTTCAAACACTTCTGCAGGTATAGAAATGCATACAACTTCTTTCACTGCAATCCCCACCTGATATATATGCAATCATCCCTGCTGCTGCCAGGTTCTGCAGACGCATGAAGCACCAAGACTGAACTGAACACTGCTTTCGTGGTACAAAAAAATTGTCTTCTCAGAGCCTGAGAAATGTTGTTAGACAGTTAAAAAGCAAGTCTTTTATTCTCTAGCTGTACTTCTCCACAGATAAGCAGCACACCAGCCCATCTCACATTCTTCAGCAGTAGCAAAAGCACTGAACAAATGTACAATGTACAAATATTTCTGTTGGAGTACAGCTGTATGCTTGCTGAATGACAGTGCATAGATGCCTTTGAAGAACCTAAGAAGAGATGGAACACAGAGTACAGCCCTTCCATGATTTCCTAATAATGCAGACAATAATTTCACCTTAACTATTCTAGAAATAGTCTTCTAGAGATAATTCAGGGTCTGACTCAGATGACTTAACCTTTCCACAATGAAAAAGTTTGTGGTCTGTGAAGCTGAGGTTTTGATGCAAAATACACGCACAAGAAATCCTGGTTTTGGGTATCCATTTTTCTTACTAAGAAAACAATATTCACACTGCACATACTGGATACTGGATGATATTAATAATTTTTTGTTTTGTGAGGATGGTGAATAAAACCCAGAAAAATATTTTCTATTTTTGGTGGCCAACAAAACTTATCTTAGGAAACAATTCATCTCTGAATTTTCTGTGGCAAGAGACACATATTAGCTACACTTCAATAAAGGAGCCCCACATGACCAGTGCAGCTGCATTTCACTACTGCACATTAATAGCATCTTCAAGCAGGCAATCTGTTGTCCTGCTCACTTGTCAGTTGAACTTGCTTTCACACCTTTGTGAAATACGTTAACTCCTCATCAGCGACTCGACTGTACTTGCCAACTACCGTAAAATATTTAAGAGAATACACCTCTTATGTTTCTACAGAGCAGGAGGCTGAAGTCCTGACATAGGTCAGTCTGGCCAAAGAAAAATCAGACTTTAATAAAATAGGCTACACCAGAAATAGATGATTGAAGACTCCTATGTGCACGACAAGCTATATGTGACACGATCCAAAGCTTGCTTGTCACTTAAGACAATGGCAAGTTGCCTTTTCTAATGTAAATCAAATTATGAGGATCCAAGAGACTCCTTCTTTATGATCACAGATCAGGAAACAAAGCTCAGGCCATATTACTGAGTCAGAAACCACAATCATCTCCTTCTTTCTGTGTCAATTTAGGGCAAAATCCCCCCCTCCGAAAGCAAACCAGAACACCACTACAGAACTTTGTGCAGCTCTTGCCACCGGTGATCAGAAACCAGGTTTAGAAGACATAATCTTAGCTATGAAGCTCCCTCATTTGTGTACTCAGCCAAGTTCCTTCAGGCTCCAGATGCCAAATTTCTTTTTTTTTTTTTTTTTTTAATGTCAAAAGGCTTTGATCCCTAGTAACAGATACTGTATCTTTAAAATAGGAATCGTTCTTGGATCTTATTATGAGCATAATTAATGGTTTTGAATTTGCCAAGGTAACTAACGTGGAATTTGATTAACATGCAAGCTCATTACACTTATCAGATTAATTTACTTTCAGTTTATCACAAACAAGCCTTCTGGGACTATATTGCTACCTTATTGCATTCTTTTTGACTGCTGCCGTAATTTTCTAGTCCAACTAATAATTGACAACAGAAATGCAGCAAAAAGAGCAATCTGTAATGACTCCTTTCCCTCCTTTTTTCCCCTTGAACTCTTGACTTGGTGTGAACCTGCCACTCTGTAGCTTCCAGCTATTTCAGGTGTCTCTTCATCTTCAGCCCTGAACTGCACATCTACATGCATACATCTGACAGACAATTATATGATAGGGAAGCACTCGCACTCGGTTTCTGGAACCACAAGAGTCACATCAACTGTAGCATTGGAATATTTCTTAGAATTTATATCTATGAATAGTCTAAATTCTCATTGATAGGAATAGGAATGAAACAGAACTGGCAGAAACAGGATTTCAAAAGAGGCATTTTCAAGTGTAATATTCCATATACCTGGGTGCTATCAGCAGCAAGGTAACTACATCACGTTTCCTCAGAGTATGAAACATCTGTGTATGGTTCCCAATGAGAAGAAGAAAAAACAAAGAAACAACAGTGTGGAAGACCTCAAATCAAAATGGCTACAGAGAAAAAGGGTGTTCTCAGCTTCCTTAAGAGGCCTGGGAAGTGGTGCTTTGTGTGTGTGTGTGTGTGTGTGTGTGTGTGTGTTAGTGTGAACATTCATGCTAACAGTTATTAGCTGACCATCACAGACCCAGAGACAGTAACCTTTCCAACGGCAGTTTGGAGCAGGCTGCCAGAAACTTGAGTGCAGATGATATCAATGTTAAAATCTGTGAGATGATGTCCAATGGGAATCTTAACATAAGGGTGGAAAAAAGATTAATCTACTGTCAGAGATCAAGGATGATGTACAACATCTGTGAATACTTAACAGAAATTAGATTTAATCAGCAATAACACAAACTCAATAAGAAGGGACAGAGTGACCTCCAAATTACTTAGTATGGGCTCTTAGTGAATGATAAATGCCCTTCTTAAAGTGAGAAACAATTAACAGTTATCTTCTCATTACTATTTCCGACAAGAAAAATAAGCCTTTAATTACATGATTCAATTTTCTTCTACTTGGCAAGATGTCTGAGACTTTAGCAGCATGGCTGAACTCATGATGTGGAACAAATTAATCTAAATTAGCGCTGCAACAGATCTAATACAAATCAGCAAACAAAAGACATTTCTTGCACGCTTAACACTGATAATGTCCTCCAATCATTAGTTTCCATAAAACATATTTCAAGAGTTAAGATATGTGATGCTTTCAGACACTGAATTTTAGAACACCATACTGCTCTACAAGTTCAGACAAGTGTAACAGCTCAAGACTCAACACTGCTACTGCTGTAAACGACATGCTCTATACAAATTGCTTGTTCCTACTTAAATAAGAAGCCAGCAGTTGTCTGTTCCTTTATTTTTATTCTGGACTGGCTTTCATATTTAAGCTCTGCAGGGCTGCAAATAAATTCAGTAAGATATAATGACACAAACCAAAATAACAAAAATAAGCTCCTAATCCTTGTATGTTATTTCTAAGAATTCTAGATAGAAGCTTTCCACCTGAAAGTCACATGCATATAAGGAAACCAACTATAAATTTTACTGGGCGGGAGAAACAGAGCAGAAATAAAACAAAGAATATTTTTAATTCCTTAAGCTTTACTGCTAGCACTGCCATATGTATGGCACATATATTTATCTTTTTAAACATTGATGCAGATACACTGACACAATGGCCACTTCAGTTTTAATGTATAGCTATCCCAAAGATCTCTGAAAGAATGCACAAAGCTGTTATCCTTGTTACTTCTGCAGTATACTAGCAATGTTTCTCCATTTTAAGCTAAGGGCTGTTTTTTTTTCAAGTAGATGGCAAATTAAGAATTTAATTTTATTCCAGTTACAACTGTTCCCAGATTACAATTCAATTTACAATTATGTCAGATTAAGCTAATTGAAAAATTATTCTTGAGCTTTTACAATCAAGTCATCAAAACTGTCAGAAACAGGACATCAAAGCTTAACATTATGAAGCTTTCATGAGGCACGTGATAGTGTGAAATACTTACAAGGCAAGTACCTTCTGTTCAGTCTCTTCAGCTTTGTCACTCAATCATATCCACATTTTCCAAGTAGCCTGTCTTATAAGTAACTATTAGTGCAAAATGTGTCAAGAATATGAATAAGAAGGAATAAGAAAACACAGGCTGGGAACTCATGCTTGATAAAAGAACAAAATATATTCTTTCTATATTTATCACATAATGTCAAAAACATATGACTGTGACTAACTGGTTTAATGCAAGAAAGCTTAACTTAAAACAAGCAAAATGCATTATTCTATAGTAATAATTACAAATACCAATCAGCTACATCCTTTTCTTTGCATGGAATGCATGACACAGGATGACCTGCATTCATGATAAAGAAACTAGAGAAGAACCCTTATTTTTTCCCTTATACCAAGTTTGCTATATGCATTCCCTACTACAGTTCTACTTCTTTACCACTGAAGACTAGCAACAGCCTGTTAGACCAAATGTAGAAGGACCACTCTCCTTCCTCTCTGCAAAAACAAATGAAAGCAACTGAGTTAAGGAAAATTTTCAACTGCTGCAACTGCTCAAATTCTAAAGGGACTTCTCCCCCACCCCCTGTGTGAAAGACCCACACAATTAACAGGATAGACTACATGAGTCACATACTTAAATGCAGGAAACTGGTGAAGTGAATATATACAAAACGGTTGTCAAGCACAAAGCAAACTCAGAAGAAAAAAAATCAGAGGAAAAAAAATATTTTCATAAATCTTTCAATAAAAACAAATACTGAAAGTTACTTATAGCCATGGGTGAGATCGTTTAAGAAACAGAATCAAGGCAGTGTATTTGTTCTACACTTTTCAGTGGGAAAGCACTGGCTGGCACACAGAACACAACTTATCTCCAATAAAGAACAAAACACACTAATGTAATTTTAGAACAAGCCCTAGAAACCTCGAAGCCATGGAAGATTTTCACTACAGTTCAACAGACCTCCTAATATTTAAGAACCAAAGCCTCTTACATCCCCCCTCTGGAGATTTTCTTCTCTCCAAAGGACCTTAATGAAGAACTCTGAAGTTCTTCAATACTTTTGCTTGGTTTTATATTTCCCTCCTCAAACTCTTTTATCTTACTGTATAAATGAAGCTGATTTACAGCATCCTGAAACAAATGGTCTCACCATGCTTTATTTATTGGCATTTATAAAGCCTCCTGGAAGAGAAACACACGTGTATTAAGTTCGTTATAAT
This sequence comes from Lagopus muta, assembly GCF_023343835.1. Lineage (NCBI taxonomy): Eukaryota > Metazoa > Chordata > Aves > Galliformes > Phasianidae > Lagopus > Lagopus muta. Next base: position 44,379,318 of record NC_064438.1, read on the forward strand.
TGAAGAAAAAAAAATTACACTGAAGTTAAGATCTGCTTAGTTAGTGTATTCCATTTGTAATATGTAACATACATGATTTTTTAAAACATTTATTTGTGCTTTGATTCACCCGAAGGCAATTTTATTCTGAAGCAATTGAGCATCTTCAAATGAACATGATTACAAGAGCAAGGAAGACTGCATAGAAGACATCCAATATCACTTTTCTTTATATTTGCTACAGAAAAAATATTACCTATTCCAGTCCAGTAGTTTAAATAAAGATGTACATGTGAGGTACCAAACTGAAATGTTTCCAGAAGAGGTAATTTTACATTCTCATTTCATTTATTACGTAATGCATAATTTACTTTGGTACACTATCTATGGCTGCCACTCTGTCAGAAGTCAGACTGCCATTAGACCTTGTCTATTAAGGGAGTAAAAAATGTAAAATAAAAATCCAATATGGTCACTGGAGAAAAGGGACTCGAGTTCTCAGGGTGAGTACAGTAATTAAATAAACTTTGCTAGATTTCAATGCAACAAAAGAAATTCAGTACTTGACCTCTACATAAATAAACACAAAGATTTCTTGCATTATTTTGGTTGATTCTGTACAAGTTTCTTTGATTAATTTTATTTAAATATAACTCTTACAATTTTATCCAGGATCTTAATGAAAATGAGAAGCAAAGTTTGACAGTTCTAATATAGAACCTGCACAACAGTTATCTTTCAACACTGACTAAACAATGGCATATAGAAAAAGGTTTAGAAATTACACACTTTATAATGAAGATGTCTTATCGTGATTAACTGTTGTTACAAGATGAATTTTTCCCTTTAGTGTGCAACATCATTCCTTACTTGCCAACAATGTGTACAAATCATCGCAGCAAAATTTACAGAAAAATTGACTTTGGCCTCGGTCTTACAAAGACCTATTTACACATTTGGGATAAGTAAGCATGTTCTTCCCTTTGAATTCTGTACATATATTAAAGCTTTAAGCCTATATTGGAATCTACAAAATACAGCAAGATAAAAAGTTTGTCAAATATACATCTTAGACCATTACAATACAGCATCTTTACATACATGAACTTATCGTTTGCTCAGTTATCCACTCTTCATCACATGCGCACCTCTAAGAAATGGAGCACTCCCACAGTTAACTCCTTGGTGCTGATGGGCTTGACTGCTGAAAGCAATTGTTAGGTGGGGGAAAAAGAATCAAATCCACGTGCAAAAGAGATTGATATGCCTCAAACTGCCCCCCAAAATGAATACTCCTGTAAATAAAGAGATACACGTCTTAATACAACTAAGCATAATGAATTCCCTTTGGGAAAAGTACAGCTACTCAATAATCACTCTCCCGTTTACTCAATTTTTTACTCTTCGGAGTTCATATCATTAATTCAACACCTCACATAAGTTCAGTTTTGGCTAAGTGTTTCTATTAATTTATTTTTAAATTTTGGTTCTTAAAGTTCTGCTGCCAACAGCAGATCACTTTCATGGAAAAAAGGACCTCGACACCAAAGAATTAATGCTGTATATGCATAACTGAAAGGACTCGAGTAAAAATAGCGTTTAGAAGTCCTTCAAACTGTCTTGTGACAATCTAGCAACAAAATCTAACCTATGTCCCAAATGAATACTTGCTACAAAGAAGGCAACTCTGCATGCAATCATTCAAATTTACATTAGTTTGTAATTAAAACAAAAACAAGATACAATTACAAACAAGTATACAACTTTATACAGAAGGCCTCACTGTGGTAAATTATATATAGCATAGTGTTCTCATTTTCCTTAAAGTGCTATCAACACCATATTGGTTCAAGGTCATCTATTGTTTTAGGAGGTCTTTTAGTACAGCACCAGCACTGGCATCAGGGGACACTGGCAGTGGTGTAAAAGTAGGCAAAGCATCTGAAATAGGTTTCATAAGTAGATGCCCAGAAGTAGAAGCAGGTGTTATGAGAGGCACTGCTGCAGATCGAGGTGCCAGAAATGGATTTGCATCTGGTCTTCTGCTGATTCCTGAGACTCCAGAATCTGAAACGTAAAACAAACAAAAATCTCCACTGTGTTGGAAAGTTTTTGTAAGTCTATCCAATTTTTGAGCATTTGCCCTAAAACAAATTTTACAACTGCATATTACTTTCCCAATATGAAAATTTCATCTGCTTGCCATGGACTGCAGATACTCTCATAGACTTATTTCTATCTTCTCTCATCTTGAATGTTACCTGCCCCAATGCTTCTTTTGTTCAACAATTCCTGTGTCTACACTAAAAGTCACCAGTTAAAAATCATGGCACTTCCAGAACATGCCCAACCATATTGTGCTTGTTAGCATGGAATTCAGTAGAAACTCATGATATGCAATAAAATCCATACATTTTTGTGACATGGAACACAAACACCCTATGCGAAGGTTCACTTCACCTGTGCAATCAAACACAAAGTATCTGTCACACTGACTCCAGCACTATGCAAAGACATAAGGGTCCATACACATGCACTATCACACAGCACTCAGGTAAGGCTTCCTACCCTAGCTGTATTGGGGCAGCTGCCCCAAGGTCAGCTTCAAGAGAACTCATGTAAATAAAGATCACGGACAGTGAGTCACAACTGAGTCTCGAGTCCTCAATGTTAGCACACTGGTCGAGTTATTAAAAAAAAAATAAATTATTTGTAGTGAATAAATTTGTTCTCAGCATAATTTCAAATTTTCTTTAATTGTTACCTGGTATTTGACTGCTGCTTGGAGTACTGCTAGTTTTACCAGTTCCTGCTGCTCCTAAAGGTTTCATATCGTGAACAGAAAGCTTAGGTGGAGGAAGGCTTGGGCAAGACTCTGTTTCAAGGAATTTCACAAACAGTTCTGAAAAAGACTACAAAAAGCTACTTGTTATGAAATCTTACATGCTTTTCAAAGGAGCATCAGTAAATTAAAAATAAATAAATATATATATTTTTAAAAAGCAGCTGTCAGCAAGCTCTGAAGTACTCTGTACTGGCACTTAAAAGTTCTACTTAATGAGTAACAATGTAATTTATTTTCAAAACAAAATATTTGTTGTCTCAGTGAGCAAAATTTATGTAAAACTGATGAATTTTAAAGATAACACATGCACTTCCACCATGGTCCTATTATTGATTTTAGCAAATAGTTTCAAAAAACCTATGCTGCTACAGACATCTCAAGTACTTGCTGCCTGCATTATTTCAGTGGGCAAAATAAATAAGTAAAAATCCCTATGCTTCAAGATAATGTAAAGGAGTTATTTCTGAACGAAACTGTCAAACTCAATGAATAACAACAAAAAAAGAAGTTAATCCAATCTGCTCAATCTCGAATGCTTAATCTTGAATGCATTATTAAATGGTCTGCAAAATGGAAAGTTCCACAGAATAACTGCTCCCATGAACCATATCATGAAAACTGTTGCTTCACAGTATTTGGAAGCTTAAACTATCAACTTTATATGCTGTACATAAGAGACACTAACTGAAGCAGCTAAGACTTACAAGTAAAATTTAAAGGACAGATGGGAATCACTGTCATGAAAATATGGTATTATGATCTTTTTTTTTTTTGAATTGCAGACATTCAGACTCCCACATGTATTTAACCTCTGATGCTGTCAGTTTGTAGTATCAAGTCCATACTGGAAGAAGTCAGTGGTTTCAGCAGCCAGTGGAACAGTAAGTAGTTTTGTATTAGCCCAACACTTACAATTATGCAATTGTCTTCAATACCTATACATTTATTTAGTCAGAAGGGAACAATTCCTGTGAGCACATCCCCAACACAAAATATGCCAGAGCAGCTGCACAGAACATATAAATAATGTAAGATAAAGTAGAATTGAAAAATTGAGCTCAATATACTTATGAACCAAACATAAACACTAATATGCAACTGTTCCAGTTCTTCCACTCAAAATACATGATTAATTCTTACACTATTAAAACCAGTCTGGTGAGTTGGTCGTAAAGGTGTGCTCGGGACACTCTTTGATCCTGTTCCTCCACCAAGCCAGCCCGTCACCCATCTTGTAACTCCTCTTTGGTCTTCAGAGAGTAACTATAAGGTTTAAAAAAAAGTTAGGAAGCAAAATAAAGCAGCAGATGAAAACCTGCACCACTGTGCTCACTGTATCACTGTAAGCCATGTGGGAATTCCACAAAATCCACAAACAGGTAACTTTAATTTCTACCAACTATAACTGCCAGGACAATCACATTTATTTTAGCATCAAGTCATTCTATTTCAGATACTGCAAATGAATTAGAATCATAGAATTACCTGATCAAGTTCCTCCTTTTTCATACCCAAGATACTTCCCATTAACCTTAACACTTCATTACGTTTATTTTTTGGAGTATGAAAATGTCCAATGAAGAGATTCCTCATCAGGAGCCTGCAGAACAAAGACTGTTACACTGTCTGCTCCTAGATAACAGGTGACAGGGAAATTCCAACACATTTATTCCTTATACTTTTGCCTAACCAACAATAACCCAAATAAACAATCCAATAAAGGAACTAAAAGGGAATGCCATGAATTTCCTTCCCCTCTAAGTTAAAACACTTCTTAAACAATGAGCTGTGATTTGGACAGTATTGTAAGTATTGTATGCAGTAACATGAAACTGAATTGTACGTTACCAACTTTTGATGCAAGTGACACAATGCAGGAAAATATTATTCCCAGATCTTGACCCAAGAGAACCTTTAAACTGTCCGAAACCTAAGGAATGAGCAGGGGAACCCATTTGCCTATCCTGGTTTCAGTTCTAACACAGAGAGAGATTATGATGATGACTCAGAAAGAGTCTGAACAGCATCTGAACAGCAGCCAGCTGATGCCATTCAAACCTAAGATGTATTATAAAAATTGATCACTAAGAACTTTTTTCCCCCATTTTCATAACTCACACTAATGAAGTGTAATACTACTTAAACATATAATCCAAATTTTGATACACATCGGTTTTAATCAATTCTAACATTTACAATCACTAATTGAGAAATGTCAAAATAATCAAAGTATAATTTCAAGATTACGTAGAGAAGCTCAGTTCTGCACTACTCTTGCAACTCTTAGTAACACACCTGTTCATTGCTAAGAAGAATAAAGAACAAAGATGTACACCAATATAATGACTTACTTGTCCACTTTTCCTTCTGTGCTGTTGATGAGATTCATCAGTTTATTTTGTACATCTTCTAACATTTCTCTTCTGATCTCACCTATAAAACGTTATATCAAAGCAAATAAAAATCCCAGACTTTTTTTCAAAGTGTTATTAGTAATACACGTCTTTTAAAATAAAGATAAGCTAATATATATATATATATTTATTTAGAACAGTATCAGCACAATTTCTTATAAAAAGTGTCAACTTAGTGATTATTACTTGAATTCATAAGCTAGAATTTTCAGAACAATACTTAAAGCTAAAGTACAGAAACACAGGATGTCAGAGAACTGCTGAAGATCTGATGAACTGCTCAGTTCCATATGGATTGTATAGAACTGGAAAGAAGCTCTTTATCATGTTCTCATCAGGTCTTTGGAGCTCAATATATTTAAATAATATTCACTCTCGTCCATTAATTACATAGCATAGATTTTGCTACAATTCTAAACTTTCAGCAAATTATTTGTTAACTTAAATTCAGAATACACCTGATTACCCCATCCAGGAGCTCTGGCTTACTCTGATCTTTCACAAATTAAAGCTCACCACCATAAAGAAAAAGAATTTCCAGAAGGTTTTACCAGCTAAAATACTTTACAGCCTTCTGATTAAGGATACAAGGACACAGTGACAAAAAAACTCATATCCCCAAATACATGACACTTGCATCAAATTACAAACACTAACAAACTGTTTTCTGAGAAGAAAACAAACAGCTACAAGATACAAAGAATTAACTGAAGGTAAGTTTAAGAACAGCAAAAACAGAATTTGTCACCAAACCTTGGTTCTGCCAGATGCTATGTTTAAATTTACTTTTTTCCTAATAAAAGCACAAGTCTTAATAGCACACACAAGCCAAACAACATAATATAGATCCTCAATATAAAGACAATTGCTACCCTGAAGTTACAGAAGAGTTTTTTCTCCCCTCTCTCTGTAAGGCTGAATTCTTCAGATGTTTTCAAACCCTACGGAAAAACTCCCAACCAACATAAACTTCCTCTTATTTTAATATTTCTTGAGCTCATGTTAATTAATTTTTATTTTTTTTTTGTAAATATTTGTAGGAATGACTGGGTACCTTGAAATTCTTTGAAATAATCACATTTTTCTTGTGAGAAGATGGAAATGAGGGAAGAAGAAAAAGTGACTTGTAGGAAGTTTTATAATTTCTGAATCATTTGAGATGCATAAAAATTTTCCATTCTGGTTTCCATGTGACTTTCAGTCTTTAATAAATGCATGTCACTACATGGTTCTCTATTTAACAGCAGTGCCTCCCTGAGAACCAGTGAGAGTTCTGGTGCATCTACATAGAGAGCTAGGCTGTGACATGTGCCCCGTTCAAATACTCCACAACTTTTCATAAACACTTCCCCAATATGACTTTTGGAAGGTAAAGAGTAGAACAAACTAATTAGTGTCATGCTGGGAACATTACTTAAAATTATGCTTCTTTGCAAGCGTGGTTAAACAGGACCCCCAAATTTGAATGAAACTGCAGGTGAACCATGGAAGCTGAGTGGTTATTTAGGTTTCCACAGAATAAAAGAGAATTTTAAAATGTTAAACTACCAATTTTGATTAAAAAAAGAGAAACAACATCTGAAAATAGGGTTTAAGTTTGTTCCACGATGTTGAAAGATGTTTTGCTCTACTTGGCGAGATACCAGCAAGCTTCCTTTTTACTTTTTTAAAACAAACCAATTAACAGTTTTTGAAGTGAAATGTTACTTCTGTTTTCTATTTTTTCCTGAGAAAATTTTTATATCAGAGAATCAACTTTTAAGGACAGCTACATGGCTACATTCATTCACGGTGATTACAGCTCTACCCTTGGACATGTTTCTAAATGGAATATTTCCTTCTAAAATGGAACCTTAGAGTTGAAAAGGACTTAAGCATGCACTCCGTGTGCATGAAAAGACTGAATAATAAAGAAGACCTGAGCCAAAATTCAGCATGGACTGCTGTAAACCAGACATTTACAGCAGTCTCTAATAATTTGTTAACCATTTATGGCAATCCCAAAAACTGCATCTGGTACATCTTATACTTTTCCATTAAAATCACTTCTCCTGCCAAAAAAAATCCATAAAGAAATCCATCAAAGGATTTGGCCAACAAAACCATGTCTGGGAATGTATTTGGCTAGTTTTCAATAAGACATTATATGTTTTCTTGTATAAACAGAAAAAATGGAATGGTCTCTTTTTCAGTAAAAATAATGATTTATTCTACAACAATATTGAAGTGCTTCTTATAAAACAATTTCTTTCAATTTTTAACAAGTAAATTGCTTGCCACTACGACCGGTTTGATAAAACACTGAGACCCAGTTTTCTCTCACAGTTCAAACCCATTAACACATTATCCCTTACGCTTTCAGGAAGCTTAGCTATCAAATTAACCAGTAGCATAAGAGCTCTCCAAATAATAGCGCCAAATTTGCCTATGTTAAAGTTATTTTCAATCCAGAGTCTTTGAACATTTCCACTGTGATGACTCTTGTAAGAGAGAGATGATAAAGAACAGCCGATTAAAAACAAAATCTACTGAATTAATAGTAGATTGATGCAGAGTGAAACTTGATTCAGTTTGTAAAGTTCATATGTGAACTCAAAACAATACTATGGTGCCCACTGGGACGTCAAACTGCACTTATGGATAAAATACATTTAAATAATGTGTAGTTATGAAAAAGCTGCAGCTTTTTTGAGTTCCTTCTGAAAATGCAAGGGCTTTTTAATGGCTATTCACACTAATTGTAAGATCACAAACAAGTCTACGTTAAGAAAATATTTTATATTCCAAGAGGAAAACAAATCACAATTTAAGAATGAATAGCAAAAATTAGTTCAATATGGTCAGAGCTAAAGGAGTTACCACTGCATTCAGCAGAGGTGATTTTGCAAGCACCTTCCTATAGCAACCCTTAACTAAAAGACTTCACCCCCAGATTTCCCACAGATATTGAGGGGGGGGGAAAAAAAAATCAGAAGGTCTGAGACCACAGAATGTGAGCAAGTCTCTGCCCTTCAAACTCTCCTTTGAGAGCCCCCTTGGAGAGCTCCTCTTGCTGCATATTTATCGCACATATACACCTGAAAGTCAGACTGCAACAAAGGATGTGGCAGTAACAGCAAAATATGGTAACCCACAGAAAAAGAAGGAAAGAAAAAGCAGAACTCAGCTGGAAAACAGAAGAGAAAAAGACAAATAACACAAATAACAGTGATTGAAGAAAAAGATGTTAATACTCCCTCAATAGTTGGTACTGTTAAACACTCATGTGAGAACTGTCACACAGCTAGACAGACCATTTCCCCTTGTGGCTCAAGGAAACACTGAAGAAAAAATTACGTGCCAGGGCTGAGATTTAAGGACAGAAATCCAACAAAATTACTATTAGTTCTAAGTTCTGCTTTACTTAATGATACAACTCCTTTCTCATGAAAGCTGATATTAATGAAGAAAAAACACCACAGTGATCTTATGTTATTCATATAGTTATTGCATCATCTCTAATCGAGTCTGAGCTTGTAAAATCTTACTGATGTCTGGCATTCAAATACATTATACAGAAACCACTTAGTTTTTTCTATTTGATTAAAGTTTGAGACCATAAAGCAGAAATTCATAAAAATGGTACTAGTTTTTCCTACACTGTATTCTGCCTGTTTAGGCTTTCCTATACAGCTTTAATGCTAGAAGTGCTTACAAAGAGAAGGCTATGTACCTACCACAGATTTTACATTCCAGCGAGGAGAGAAAATACCCATTTCCATGCCATTCACAGACACAGAATCATTTATGTTGGAAGGGACTTAGGTAACCTTAGGTTACCCAGTCCAACCCCCTCAGTTCAAGAAGGCTCAGCTAGAGCAGGGTGTCCTGAACTGTGCACAGACAGGTTCTGAGTATCTCCATGGATGGACACACCTCTCTGAGCAAACTATTCTTTTGACCACACTCACTGTAAATACTCTTCCTTTTCAAAATCGTTTCTCCAGGCAAACTCTTCTTACCATTTAGCCAATTTTTGTCTTCAAATCCAAAGTAACAAAGGTTGTAAAATGTCAAAGTATTTAATCAGAGAACAGTATGAAAAGCATATTTCTAAACAAGAGCAATCCAGAAGCTCATCTGAAAGGAGATAAAAAAATTCAAACTAAAGACATGCATAAGGCCTTTGGCATAATTTCTCTAGCCTTATTCCTGCAAGAGCAGTTCCCTCTACATCTCTTACCAATAGCATATCCTTCACCTCACAGCAACTTTGTCTGTGAAATATGGTAGTTAATTTGAAAAAAATGTGACAGCATCTGGTATTTCACAAACTTTTTAAGAGAGAGAACTAAAGCTGATTCGAGGGCTTTGGTATCTAAAGAAGGAAAAAAAAAGAATAACTTGAAGGCATTTCTTACAGAAAGACAGCTAACAGAAGGTGCACGTAATTTTAAAAATGTTTAGTAATTTAGAAATATTTAATTGGTGAAAAATATCTTACCTTCTCTTTTAAGCTCTTCAATCTGCTCCTCTTTAACATCAAGTTGCTCAGTAAGCCTTGATGCTGCATCCAGCGCAGCATTCGCCTCTTCTAAATTTTCCTGAAGAGAAGGTAGGAAAAGGACAAAAAGGGGAGCACAAGAGTTCACTTACAATTATGCTAATGAAACACAGATCAAACATAGCAAAAATCTGTACTTTATAATAACTTGGTTGGAAACATTCCCAGCATGCTATGTTGCTGGCCTTTCAGTCCCAGCCTGGCCCCATCCCTGATCTGAAGAAGAAAGAAGAATTATCTAACTTGATCTAGAATCATAGAATCCTTAGAGATGGAAGGGACTCTGAAGGCTATCTAGTCCAAGTCCCCTGCAATGACCAGGGACACCATAGCTAGATCAGGCTGCCCAGAGCCCAACCCAGCCTCACCGTGACAGTTTCCAAGGATGATGCATCAACCACACCACTGGGCAATCTGTTCCAGTGCCTCACCACCCATACTGTAAAATTTTTTTTCCTTATATCTAACCTGAATCTACCCTCTTTGAGTTTGAAACCACTTCCCCTTGTTCTATCACCACCAACCCTGCTAAAGAGTCCGCCCACTTCTTTCCTGTAGCTCCCCTTTAGATGCTGAAAGGCTGCTATCAGGTCACCCCGCAGCCTTCTCTCCTCCAGACTGAAGAGCCCCAGCTCTCTCAATCTGTACTTACACAGGCTACTCTTATACAGTAACAGACAATTAACACTTCACACAGCAGTTAAAGGAAAAAAAAAAAAATCTATCAGTAATTAGCATGGAACTTCATTGGGTTCAACTTCATTATTCAGTCTACCTGTAGTGAAGCAACTTTTTCTTCTAAGTTCTGGGCTTTTTTTTTCCATTCTGCAGTCTCTTTTTGGTGTTTTTCCAGCTCTGCTGAATACATGGCTTTCTCTTCTAATGAGTTAAAAACACAAAAAGAAAAAAAGTATTCATATACATAATTCTCTTTTTTGAGATACACAATTGCAAAATCTCAGCATTATCACATCTGGCATTCGTGAGGTAGAATTCTAATTTCTTAAGTCGTAAAATGGCCACCAGTTTCCACATCTCTTAAAAGATGAAAGATTTTAAAATTCAAGCTATCAAAATGAAAATCAAGTAACCGTGTATTTCAAAAGCACCAAAATATGGTGGTTATCTCATTTGAAGAATGCTTGCTGTGACTGATATTTCTCGACAAAACTTACCCTGTTGGAATTGCTCTAGTACCATCTGCAGGTTGGTCAGTGACAATGCATACTGTTTCACTTGGTCCTGTGAGATGGCGAGCTGTAGCACTGTTTCATCTCTCTGCTTGGAAACCAGGTTTAATTGATCTTGCAAGGATTCAACCTGCAGATTAGCCTGATGACTTAAATGAGCATGAAATAAATTATTTAAGACAACGAAAAAAAATCATCACAGACAAAATTAAACTACAACAAAATGAAGACATTCCCTCCCCATCCCCTGAATTCCTCTTAAAAACAAACAGAAAAAATCTCCTAACAACACATTTTAAATAAGCCTGCTAATACCATTTTTGCAAGAACTTTTTGTTTGAAGTTTTGCCCTGCTTCAATTACTAAATGAATCAACAAGCCCTTCTAACAACTTTTAGCGTTAAAGGCAATCACAAATAACTTGGTATAGCCAGCTCCATACTGACCACTGAGTATCCATTTAATTTCCCATTATGCAGAAATTTTATGAACCTGATAACCGAGGCACCCCCTAACATAGGCTCATATCAGGTACAAAAATAGGCTGTACTTCTTGAAAGACATTTGACATGTTCCTGCAAAAAACTAAAAAATATTCTACCAGTTTTTACACAGCCTTCTCTCAACTCTTCAAACTTCTGACTGGTTTCCGCAACAAATTCTGCTCAACTCAGAAATCTCTTTGCTGAGAATGTTACGAGCAAACTTTATCTTTGACACTTAAGGAAGTAGAAAAGACTGCAGCTACATATATATTTTTTGATTAATACTCTTGTTCTTCTGGGCAACTGCAGTGAAATGAAATCTTTTGCTTGAAGTAACAAACATGCCTATATTAAAGACAAGCCTTGAGTAATTTTCATTTTCTGATTTTCATTATTCTGAATGAAAACTGTAACTATAATTAAAACAATATATAAATGCTTACAGCACTGTACACCCTTCTACGCTAAAGTATGAAGATGTGTACTCATCTTGAAACCAATATGAGTATCACAAGCACACCTGTTTTGAACTGTGTTCTTTCCAAGTGAATGAAACCTTGATTTTAAAGGCAATTAAGAATCTTTCACCCTGCCACATGCAATTAAATTGATGGGTTGAGGAATTGTCTTTGTTTCCAGTTCTAATCAAAGATCTGAGATATTTATAGCTAGCAAAAAGGACAAAATTTAGTTCATTACAGTTGTCAAGGTTATTTCATACTGCCTCTCTGATTCAGGATCAGAGACTAATTAATATTTTTTTTTGTTTTCTCAAGCACCTAGCACACTTCAGAATGCTAATTCAATAAAAATGAAGTCATCAATATCCTCCAGCTAAGCGTAATATTCATAGACAATGGCATTGCTGAATAAATGAAAAGATTACCTGGCATTCTCCACTGCAGTAGATGAAGACACGAGTTTTTCTTCCAAAACTGAAACTTTTTTTCTTAGCTTGGTCTCTCTGTCTTCTGCAGCCAAGGCTTCTCGTGTATAGGAGTCCTCCATTTCTATAAGGTGGTTACGCAGCCTCTCCAGTTCCTGATTTAGGCGCTGCTCTTTCTCATGCAAATGCTGTATCTGTGTAGAACACACCTTAAGTTGCTTGTATTATCAGCTTTCATAGAGGAAAGTAACCAAAGAAAATGTACTTTAAAGCATAGTGCTTGTGTAATGATTTTGAGTGCTTTTACAAGTTATTACTAACAACAATTATGCAGAAAATATTATAGATGTAATTTCTTTTTCTTTTTTTCTTGCAACTGTAAGTTATGTGGTAGCATACCTCATTCTGTAGGGCACTGCTCTCCATTTGCTTCTGTTTGAGTGCAACCATAACTTGGTCTCTCTCTTGCTGAAAAGTAGCAGCCTTTTCCTGCATCGATTTAACCTCATTGAGCAGTTGATTCAATTCCCCCGTTTTGCCCTGTGGAAGACATAAAAAAGCTTTTCAAACACAGCAGTTATACTAAAGGAAATTAGCCTTGATAAATGTAAAGACAATACTAACATAACAAGAAAATGGGCAAGACACACATGGCCCTTCAGCATAGGAACACTTTCAGGGAAAACATTATTCTGAAGTTTTTCCACTCATCACTAAAAGACAAAATACAAGTTATTCCTAAAGGACACTACGCACTCGCTGTTTTAATTAACTGCTGTGAGTAGATACCCTTTAAAGAAACTTTTTGTTTCTTTAGAAAAGATTCTCACTCATTAATTACTTCCACGGTAATTAATAAACTACTGCAACCTTTCTCTGAAAATACACTGAGAAAAAAGTATCTACTTTTCCATATGTCAAATTGTGAGGAGAAACCTTTTTTTTTCTTTTTTTTTTTTTTTCCTCCAGTGCAGCTTCTCCAGCTATAAAAAGATGTGTGAAGTCATTTATCTCCTAGAGATGCTGTGAAGCAACCACACTGGAGTGACTGACACTTGAAGGAAGAACTTTGAGAAAATAGTTCTCCTTGCCACCTCTGCAAATTTTATAAAATAAAAACAACATAGAGTAGTTAATGCAGAACAGGCAAAACCAAAATACTGAGCAGCTCTTCATTAAATATTTTCCAAATGAATGAAAAATGTGGTTTATGGATATAAAATTAACAGTTAAAATTGCAAGCCATTCATCCATTGATTTTTCATTTTTTACTCTGTAATACGATGCGGTGAGGAGTCACCAATTTCAGGCAAACACATGATGTGTACATGTACATGAAAATACATTACCATGCCACTTATTTCAGAAGATAATAAACATGAACGTACATACCTGTTCTTTCTCTTTCAATAGCTTCTCAAAAGCGAGAGCTTTTTCCTTCATTGAGTGGGACTCAAACTCTTTCTCTTTCAGCATCATTGAAAATTGCATATTAGTTTCCTGAAGTGCTCGGAATTCTGTTTCTTTTTCTCTACACCTTACAACTATTTTTTCATTTTCTTCTTTCAGTTTTCGAATATCCATTTCTAATATTAAATTCCTTTCTTTGAGATTAGTCACAGCTTGTTTTAAAAGTTCATTTTCATTTTCTTTGTTACTAAGATTTTCACTCACAGAAAGTAACTGATCACTTTTTGATTTAATCAGTATGTCTTTTTCTCTAAGAGATTTCTGTAAGACATCATGTTTTTCTCTTATCTGCTTCATCTCTGAATCAGTCTCTTCTTGACTCCTCCTTTCAAACTCTGATGCTGTAGCCACAGAATCGGATAATCGTTGATTGTTTTCCTGAAGAGTCCTAATAGTTGAATCTTTTTCTTGCAGCTTTTTTTTCAGCTGTTCCAATTCCTTCTGAAGGAGTTTAGATTCATCACTGAGTACTTCAGGAGTGCTGCTTTGCACGACTGAAGGCTGTGAAATGATGGAAGCCATTGTCACAGATGGTGTTACCAAATCAAGTTTACCCAGGAGAAGATCTTTGGTATTATGAAGCTGTCCTATGGTGTGCTGAACTTGTGCTAATTCTTGACTAAAACTTCTTAATTTTTTCTCATTTTGTTCATAACTCTGAATCAAGCCATTATAATCTACCTGCAATTTTGAATTGCTATCACTTTCAACTGAAATCTGTGCTTGAAGCTTTTGTAGCTCTTCTTGGAGATGAGCTGACTCATGCTGCATGTTCTGAACTGTGGTTATTACCTGCTGCTTCCACTCTTCCATCTTCTTTACTTGCTGTTTTAATTTATCACGTTCTTGTAAAAGTTCCTCAAACTGGTTACTGTTAACACCTCCTGAGCCATTATCAGTACCCGTACTGGATGTCTGCAAGACAGTCAATAAGGTTTGGCATTTCTGACTTAGAGCATCTATTTCAATATCTTTTTCTCGAATGATACGGGATAAATTTTGAATAGTTTCTCTAAACATATCTTGACTGCTATTTTCAAATCTATTAGATAATTTTTGGTTCTCTTCTTGCAACCTTACCAAAGCTGCTTCTTTAGCAGCCACCATATCCATGATCTTATGGTACTCTGTTTTTAACTGACTGTTCTCTCTTGTCTTTTCACTTAGAACTGCTAGTACTTGTTCTCTTTCCATGACATAAGCTTGTAGCTGCTGCTGAAGACCAAGGACATCCTGCCGATAGGAAGCTGAGGAAACTCTAGCACTGAGAGCTTGTATTTCTAAGTCTTTCTCTTGAATGATTCGAGTAAGTTTGCCAACTTCATCTTTAGACAACTGATCGATTTGTTGACTTAGGGAAACATTCTTTTCATTTAGAAGCTTAATCTCCATCTCCCTTTCCTTGATACCTTTTACTAGTCTTTCAATTTCAGCTTTAGATAAGTCATGTTTTTCATTCCCATTTTCTCCATTAAGTGTCTGAACTTTTGTTTCCTGAAAAAGATCAGTGGAATCAGTCTGAATAACCTGTCTCTCTTTGTGCAACTGAGTTTTAATTTGCTCAATTGTTTTCTGCAAATTTTTAATTTCCTCATCTTTCTCTAAAGAAAGTCTTTCATGTGTGACATTCATTTGTTCACACTGAAATTTAGACTCATCTATTTCCTTTCTTTGCTCCTGCAAGGACTGCTGAAGTTGTACTGTTTTTTGATTCTGGTCTTCTATTGTTTTTTTGTGAACTTCTATTTCTTCTTCAAGATTATTCTTTATCACTTTTAATTGTGTCACTTCACTTTCAAGTTCAATAATAATATCTAGAGTTTTAGGCTCAACCACAGGAGTTGCTCGACTTTGCTGATCCTTAAAACGTTCAATTTCTTCCTTCAAATGATTATTTTCTTCCTTCATTATAGCAAGACTTTTGTCTTTCTCCTCTAAGTTCTGTTTTAAGACATCCTGCTTTCTTGAAACTTCCCTATGTTCCTCAAGTTCCTGCTTCACCTGCGAGGCTTGATTTTTAAGTCTTTCAATAAATTCCTCCTTTTCTTTTATAAGTTCGGTCAACTGCTTTTGTCCCCCTAAGCTAGTAGTTAACATCTCTTTTGTTTCTTGATGGTCAACTTCCATCTGCTCCATGCCCCTTTTGAGTTCTGCAATCTTAAAATCTTTCTCCTGATTGAGTTTAACCAGGCGCTCATGTTCAAGCTGCAATGCAGTGGTATCCATACTACGGGCATTTGATAGCTCCTCAATAGTTTGCTCATACTTGTGTGCTTGTTCAAAAAGTTGTTTTTCAGCCTGGCTTAATTCTGTTTCTAAATGCCTTTTTTCCAATTTCAAAGCTTCCACAACTGTGTCTTTCTCCAAGCAAACTTTATTCTTCTCAGAAATTGTATCATTTAACTCCTGTTTTAGTTCTTCAAAGGCTGCTATTAGCTTTCCATTTTCTGTTTTGAGATCAGACAGAGATTTCTCTAAGTCTTCATTTAGTTGCTTATTTTCCAGTTGTTTATTCTGTAGTTTCACAATTTCTGCTTCTCTTTCTTTCAGAATCAGATCTTGACTACTGTGGCTAGATGCCTGCTCAAGGACATCTGTGGCTAATTTGCTCAAGGACAGAGAAAGTTCCTCCTCTCTTTCTTTCAGTCTTTGTTGCAATTCTCTAATTTCTTTTTTATTATGCAAGTTACAGTCCTGGGCCTTCTTCAACTGCTCCTGAAGGTTTCTAACGTTATCTTGAAGTTGTTGCTTACTTATATGCAAATCATTAAGTGCATACGAGCATTGACTTAGTTTTTCTTTCTGAGTATCTAACTCCTTAATAGTTTCCATCTTCTCCATTTCTAATTTTGCTACTTTCTTTCTTTCAACATCTATGTCAAATTTCAGCTGTTTGGTGATGCCATCAGTTTCTATGTGTTGTCTTGACAGCTTCTCTTTCAGCGTAATCATATGCTGAAATGAAGATAAACAAGAATTTGTTAGAAAAGAAGGAGAATCAGCAGAAGTATGTATTTGATTTTCATCCTCTGAACAATTAAAAATTTGCCTGAAAACAAAAATGTTTTCTACTTAAAAAAACTGAGCTAACAAATAGTATCAAGTAGTCAACACTAAATGACTAATTGTTATTTACACAGGAGAAGAGGCTGACTGTCACCTCGCTACAACCACCTTTCAGGGAGTTGTAGAGAACAGTAAGGTCTCCCCTGAGCCTTCTCTACTCCAGACTAAACAATCCCTGTTCCCTCAGCTTCTCCTCCTAGGAGTTGGGCTCCAGGCCCCTTCGCAGCTTTGCTGCCCTTCTCTGGACATGCGCCAAGGCCTTGATGTGTTTCTTGTACAGAGAGGCCTAAAATTAAACACAGTTCTGAAGATGCAGCCCCTCAAATGATGACTGGTCTTAATGGTCAGTATAACAAGACAGTGATGTAAAAGTATAATTTTAATTTCTTTATATATAACATGACCTTGGCTCCACAAACATCCATATTATGAAGAAGTTGTGATACAGCAGATTAACTGGTCAACAAAATGAAAAACAATGGAAGGAAGATGAAAAGCTTTTAAAAACCATTCATCTTAATTAAACTGTCATAAGAAAGAATTAAAGTATTAATAGGACAAAAACCTCTGAACTACATACAAACAAAAATTATGTGGTGTTTATCTGGACTTTAGAAAGTGATATGCATTATGGGCAGCAGATGTATCATATTTCTTTGTCTGCAACAAGCAAGTTTCTTACACTTTAGGATTTCACATCAAGATGGTGAAACACTGGCCCCAATAGCCCCATTTGTTTATTTGCCCCAGGGATAACTTATCTACATACAAAGATCATCTTAAAAGATAAACACACACAAATATAAACATACATTTTTGAAATTCAACAAATAATTTGAATGTTTGTTACCTGAGTAGCTTCTTGATTCTGCTTGTCTAGTTCTTCCAATTCTGCTATTAATGTTTCTCTTTCAGCAATACTTTCATTTAATTCATGTTCTTTCCTTTCCAAATCTTGCTTTAACTGTCTTAATTCTGAATTCTGATCCTCAGTATATGCAGAAATAATATTCTCATTTTTACACTGTGCATTTAGAAGTTCCTTCTCAAGTTCCTCCTTAAGTCAAACAAACAAATTTACGTATTAGCCTCTCTTGACGAAACTTGTACTGTCCCACTGTGAAATGCCTTCTTTTACTCAAAAACAAAAGCAGAGCACACATTTTTATGTTAACATCTCTGAGTCTATAGGAACATTATCCCAATTAGAAATTCTTTATTATGAAGTATTCATCTTTAACATTCATATATATGCTTTTTTTTTTCATGATTACTTCTTTCATGATGCTCGTTAGTGTACTTTACAAACTTCTTCATAAAAAGTCATGGCCTGACAATCACAGTTACATCCACTACTGAAGTATGGATCCACAGCTGGGATAGACTATTACATCTTCCAGAGACATTTTAAACATACAGAATGCACAGCAAGAAAGGAGTCAAGGGCAATGAAAAACATCCTTACAAAAACTGCTATGGGAAGTCTTTAATTGATGCAACATACAAAAGATCCTACTTGAAAAAATTTCTGGATACATAAACTAAGTCATATCTCTCAAGTGTGAATTTATAAAGGACTTGCTGGAATGTTGAAAAAAAATTAAAAAGATACATTAACTTCATCAGTAAGATAAAATGTGATGTTAGAGCACTATATGGAAGAAAAAGCTATTTTAGAACAACGTTGTCAAAACTATTCTGAATATACCAATACTTACCACTGTGTAGAAAAAATATGTAAACAATACAGATTAGAAATCTAACATACATACCTTTTCATTCCTAAGTTTAAGATTTTCTTCTTTAAGAACTTGGAGATCTAATGTAAATGCCTGAACATCTTCTGCCATATAAACAGGATTGTCAGCCTACAAAAACAGTAGTGAAATACTTAAGGTAAGAATCCAGAGCATTTAAAAACCATCATCTGTATTAACTCTTTACCAATAAATATCAGTGGAGGAACATGGAAGAATAAAAACCTGATAGGAATACAGTTTTATATTGTCTAAAGTACTGTTTTTCCAGTAATTTAAAGGGAAGTTTATGTACAATACTTTAAGAATATATATTACAGTAGCCTAAGTAAAGCGGGCTAAGTGGAACTGTACTTGTTTTCTTCAAGAGAGTACTCTGTGGAGTATAACAAAGCAAAATGTATTGCTCCCTTGACTTCCACATGTAATTATAAAAACAATTTAAAACTACTTCCTTGACTACAAGGTCAATTATACACAGTGTGAATGCTACAGGAATGTATACTAAGAACAGGTATTTTCCACAAGTTACTGTTGTTGCTGCTTTTTGTTAGCTTAATTCAGAAATTGCCTTACCTGACTTAAACTTGAAAGCCTTGCTATTTCTCTTTCTGCTTCTATAATGGAAAAAGAAACATACTTTTACTACTTCCAAAAAAAAAAAAAAAAAAAAAAAATCAAACCAAATCATCCTCCTACCTTGCCCAGCAGAATTCTACTCTAAGAAAATCATAGCATCTCATATAGCATTTCATAGCATTGTAATGAGATACTTTTTTTTTTTTTTTTAAAGGAATGAAAGGTACATATTAGAAAGTAAAAGTTCCCTTTTACAACTGAATGCACAGAAGGCCAAATTTGATACCATGTTTTATCACAGAAAAAGTGTACTTCTACAATAAAACTTCTATCCAGGCTTATTTCAAAGGAAAAAAACCTACTGAACAGTTGACACACAGTTGATACATACTGGTATCAGAACTTCTACATTTATCATTCCAGGCCTAACTACATTCTCTGCTCTTATCTCAGTGAATAACCCTTATTTAAAGCAGCAGCTTTTAAAGGTACATAGTTGAATATTCAGTTCCAAATTCTTAAAATACAGTGGCCTTCCAGTGCCTAAAGGAGGCCTAATGGAAAGCTCGAGAGAGACTCCCTATCAGAGAGCGTAGCGATAGAACAAGAGGGAGTCATTTTAATCTAAAAGAGGGGAGATTTAGACCAGACATTACAAGAGAATTTTTTGATATGACAGTGTTGAGGCAGTAGAACAGACTGCCCAGAGAAGCTGTGGGTACTCCGTCCCCGGATGTGTTTGAGGCCAGGTTAGATGGGGCCCTGGGCAACCTGGTCTGGTAGGAAGTGTCCATGCTCAAGACAGGACGTTGGAACTAAATGATCTTTTAACACCCCTTCCAACATAAACTGCTCTATCATTCTGTAAGAGTAAATTCTAAGCAATAAAGTTGAAAATATGTGACAACATATTATTAAAAATCAAAAACAGTAAAATAAACCCACATCATCTTTGTACCTAACAGTGCTTGTTGCAGACTGACAACATCTTCTGGTAGCGGTGTCTTGGATTGAGACTTCTCCTGTTCTTTCAAGAGAGCACCTTGCTCTGCAACAGAACTTTGAAGCATACTGAAGTCAGATTTTAGACTTTCAAGTTCCTGGGTTAGTTGGATTTTTTCTACCTTTAACAGTTCTTGCTCTTTCAGAAGAATTTTGTTTTCTTCTTTGGTAGAAGATAACTTCTGATTTAATTTTCTTATTTCATCCTCTAGGTCCTTTATCGTTTGCAAGTTGTCCGCTTTCCCTCCTTCTAGATTCTGAGCAGTCTTTTCCTGTTCACTAATTTTAGAATCAACCATGGCATCAGTGCTTACACCATCTAAAAAGCAAAACAGATCGAGTTTGCAATACTAACCAAAGCCAGCATGGTAGATCTTTTGTTTAAAAGTCTCTTTCATCCCTTCTCCTGACAGAGGGATAATCTAAAACAAAAACATGTCAATCAACAGAAAACTAAAGTAAACAGAATCAAGTTGAAGCACTGTCATGCATATGACTGATTTGATAAACAGTTTTTCAAATACTTGGATCTCCTTGGCTCTAATGAGTTTTAAAAAGTGTTGCAAGACACACATTGTTCAAGATTTCATTAACGCATCATTCTTGACCAGGAAGAGTGGGAAAAATGAAAGAAGCCAACTTATCAGGACACAATCTGTCTGTTTTCTAAGATTAATTTATCAAAACTCATCCAATTCAGTCTCATGCAAAAAAACTGTTTATAACTTAATGTTGAAGAGTTGCTGAATGGCTCTCACAGAGTACAATACTTCGTATATGCAACACATTTTTGCTAGTAAACCTTAATGACAGAATTACATTTCGTGAGTTTATAAGTGGCTGCAAAAATTATAAATTACTTGATAACCTCATTTGCCAAATGGTGCGCCAAGTTTTTCATCTAAAGACCTCATTTTCCAGACATGTTTTTACAGATCCACATATTAGTACTACATAGTTCTGCATAATCCTAATAAGGCAATTTCCACATAAGCTATAGAGTATAAAAAAGCAGAATAAAATAATGTACAGAAGAAAAATAGAAACGTACTGTCTGAGAACTCAAGTGTAGGCTCAGACAGCTTTCCTCTCTCCCCAGTCTATATTACATTCTCAAACAGAACCAACTAAATATCAGATACACTCTAAAATTATTTGAAAGCTGAGAGCAGCATTTGTTTTACAGACAACTTGTAAAGAGCAGATGTGATTCCTGCCTTTAACTTTAATAAATGTGCCCCACTGGTATGTGTAAGTGCTGCGTACATAAAAGACAGATAACATTTTATGAGTCATCTGATTTTGAGAAATACGTTACCTGTGCTGCCTTGAAAGTTACGAGTCTGAAAAAATATTTTCTCTCTTTATTGATATCTGTTACAAAAACCAGAACTTATAATCTTCAGAAGCCGGAGTTTTAACAAGTTAAACAAAGGCTTAGAAGTATATCTTAAATACTTATGCAACGAAGCTCCTAGAGGAGATTCCCACTGACACAACTTCTCATGGAATATGAAGAACCTTCAAGATACAATGAAGGCTCCTTCTGATAACTACTGAGCTTCCTCTACAATCTATTCACACTATAGACAAACGTGTGGTTCTTACAGCAACCTCAAAGTTTCAATCTAGAAACCCAAACAGCACATAGTACTTCTCACTATTTTTGTGCTGAGATTTTCTAACCTTGCTATAATTCAGATCCAACCCAACACAGTGAATAAAAGGTAAGAGGACAGGTGCCTGCCTTAAACGTGAAACTGAATTAAAGTTGAAATTCAAATTCCTAAATCTGATCTGCCTCCTATTTATTACACTGTGCATAACGTAACATTTACGCTTTAACCACAATTCACTACATATTAAATCAGAAAGGAACCTCAGCAATAAGCATGCAGTTAAGACCTTGCTGTAACTGATTCTCAAGTTCTTCAATCCGCTCTTCATATTCACTCAGCTCTTCTCGATGTCGACGACTTATCTCTATTAACTTTTGTCTGTGTGCATCTTGCAACACCGAAAGTTCATGTTGATGTTCATCTATTTCTCGACTTAAGTTCTGTTTCAGCTCCTAAAAACATTGTTAGAGAAACAGAATGGTAAAGTACAGCACAGAGACTTAAGAAAGAACACAAAAGAAACAACATTTTTCCTTCGTAAAATCAAAGGATTTATTAAAGAAAAGGTCAAAGTTTTTTTTTTAACATTTAAAAAAACATTCCCTTGAATATACAGATTTACATAGACAGTATGCTATACAAATAATAAAAATACAAAAAAAATACATTTAATAGTAGAGTGAATAAAGATTACAACTGTTTCCAAAGGAAGTGGTTATATTAGGATATCTCTAATAACTTTCAGGAATTCATCTGAATTTGTATCATGCACTTTCAATGAAAAAAAAGGGCAAGATGAGAACAGAAAAAAACCCTTACTTTGCAGATCTAAATGCATTCTTAAGTCTACAACAGCTTCTGAAAGTGATTTGTCCTCATAAATGCTGATGGCATTCTTTTAAGCTTAGGAGCTAAGTTTATCAAATTACAGAAACACCCCCACATTCTCAGAATGCTAGGCTGTTCTGAAATCTAGCACATTACATTCAATAGCACATACAATTACATTACATGTCCACGTGCATTTAACATTATTCATATCATGTGACAATATACAAAACCAAGAAGAATAAAGTACAAGCTAGGACAAGTTTGTCAAAGTCGTCATCTTACCTTAATGATATTTTGCAGTTTGCATATTTCGCTTTGTTCAGCATCATTTGCTCCTTGCACTTTGGAAGACTGAAAAAAGAAATATCACACCTCCAAGTGGAAATTGTGATAAATACATATATTTTTCAAATAATTGTTTCCTTTTTTTCGGCAATCAAAGGTAGAAAACAACAAAGGTAACATGAAGCTTCTAATCTTCAAATTTAGAGTCATTTCCCTTGGAAGAAGGGTATTTTAATTAAAAAAAAAAAACCTTCAATTCTTCACTGACTTTTTTTGCTTTTCTTTTTTTACATGCAAACGTGTAACAGCGGGATGGGGGAACTTTATTGCACCTGGTACAGAAACAAGGTTGCCTAATTTTACTTCAGTATTTCCATATAAAGAAAGAAATATCTCTGAAAGTGGGCTACAGCTTGAGGAAGGACAATTCATGCCAACAACAGCCTGAAAGACTATGTTCTTTCTTGTCTCAGCAGATCATAAATTACAACTGACATACCAAGTACTAGCAGAAAAATAGGTGAAAACAGTACACAGTATCCCACTATCACTTTTGATAGTATTTTGTTGTCAGAAAGTAGTGTAGACTAAAACATCATTAAGCTGCACCTTCCATCACATCATGTAAAATTCGTAGAAATAACAACATGAATATTAAAGATCCATTCCAAAAATAGCCAATATGATGCAAACAGTATTTTGGAGGGGAGACAGAAGAGAAATCACTCACCTGTGCAATCTGCTTCCAGTGGTCAACCTCAGACTCAAGTCTAGAAACTTCATTGGACAATCTGTTTATTTCTTGTTGAGACCAGATTATATCCCCAAAATCCATGTCATCGCCTTCAAAACCTGAGGAATGTCTAACCACAGGAACAAAGGAGGCTGATGTAGTGGCTGGTTGTGAAACACCACCTCCTAACTGTGCTGACTGAGCAGCGGTCTGAAGTTTCTGCAACTGCTCCTGTAAAGCATTCTGTCGAGCTTTTAGATGGCTGATTTCCACCTGAACATACAGAATTTAAGGCACCTTTTCAGTAAGAATACCAAAATATGCTCTATTTGTACTTTCACAAAAGAACAATGAAATACAACTCCCTCCCAGCATAAAACAGTGGTCGTTTCCACTAGAAAAAATTCTAAACACTTCTGAATGAGAAAAGCAGTCACAGTTACAAGGAATCTCATACAAGGCTCACACTAAAAGTGTTAATACTCTTCTGGTTAAGTATTTCTACATATATTTCAGTGGAAGTTTCTGCTGACTTCTCAGTACTGAGATACCTGTATACTTTCACTATATTCAGACTAACAGGCTGCACCAAATAAAGATTATTTCAAGAGTTAATTCAGATATGAAAATTAAACAACGTATGATGCTCCTCCAGTTACTGACCCAAGATAATGTGGTAACATTTATTTTATTCTGAGCATTTCAGTGTATTGCAAATGTGCTTACTTACAACAAACTAAAATTAACTCCCTGCCATATTTACATAAGAATTCTATTATTATAGTTAAAGAGCAGAATATTATATATCTCAAAATTCCGTTTCATCTTGTTCATCCATGTATTTACAAATAAAGCTGACAGAAAGTTCATTTTGCATAATATTCTAGGCACACTTGCACCCTTCTTCATTTACACAGCTATGAAAGCCCATGTTACAGAGCAGGCAATAAAACTGGAATGTGTATATCAAAGGGACACTTTCTCAAATTAGGAAAGGTAGCTCTGTTTCCTTTAATTTTACACTTTAAGATAAAGAACTGCGAAATCCACGGACTATTTATCTGAGAGTTTGTTGACACTGCACCTTCAGAGGATAACTGAACTAGAAATACAGAGCAGTTAGTGTATCATTTCTCAGTGATCACAGAAATTCAGATACACAAATGATGTTCCCAGAGCTTTCTCTTTTCTCTCCCAGCTGCTGGCAGCTCTGTTAATATTATGCAACTCAACTAAATTCATGTTTTAGTCAGTTTCTATATTCACGAACAACCAAACCGTAACACTAATTCAGAACTGTGACTAATAGTTCGCCTGAAAGGGCACAGATACTGTAACTAAACAACAATGAAAGCAATACAACACATTGTAGTTGTACTTACATCATTTACTTTGTATCATACCTCTTTCTGTTGCAGCTGATTTCGGTACTCCACAGATAACTGTTTTATTTGAAGCTCTGCTGCTTCATGCTTTTCTTCTAAATCACTACAAACTTTTTTTAGCCTCTCGTTCTAGGAAAAATGAGAAATGGGTATTAGCAAATTCTGAACACAGAACCATAGAATCACTCAGGTTGGAAAAGACCTTAAAGATCATCGAGTCCAACCATGACCTAACCATGCTACCCTAAGTCTAAAAACCCCTGCTAAATCATGTCCCTGAGCACTACATCCAAACTGTTCTTATGGAACTAGAAAAATGTAAGCTTGATGAAGACTTAAAAATAATAATAATAATAATAATGACAATCATCTAAACAGAACAGGTTTTTTTTTCATTATTTCACTCCAAATACACAGTAACTATAACTTCCAAGTGTGGCCCCAAAACTCAAGATCACACCCAATCTTTCTACTTTTATATAGTGTGGTAGTTTGTGATGATCAGAGATAAAGGCCAAGAAGAAAAATTCAAAGCTGAGTTACATGTGGAACTTAAAAATAGCCACGCAGCATAAACTGGGGCCAATATCCCTAACAGCCCAGTATTTCAACATTGGTCAACAACCGTCACCAGCCATCACAAAAAAGAAGCAGGAACTGTCATCTCTCCAAAACACTAAGTGTTCAGTGTTCTTGAGAGCAGATGACATACATGAAGGTGGTTGGTTTACAGACATAAAGTCACAAGACCAGCAATGGGATTGTGAGAAACAGCGGAAGAGCACAAGCATCTGTAGCTATGTCAAAAGGAGCATGAAGTGGGGAGACAGAAGGAGAGCTGCACCAGTTGAGACAGACACTCACCCAACTTCAATGCCTGTAGCAAACGACACGCTGTCGTGTGTGGTTGGGCATTGCACATTTAGAGTCACATTTACAAAACGCTATAAAACAATTAAGTCTTTGCCAGCCAAAATTTAACAAAACTTAACAAGAACTTTGCATTTGCAAGCTCTTTACAACCAATCTACTGTAGCAGCGCAAGTTCTCAAATCAGTAGGAACAGTTGCACTAGTTAGCACAAGATGAAAACATGCACCACAAACACTGGTAAATAAATTTGTCCCCTAACCATGATGGCAGCTAGTCACCAAAGGAAAGTGGCACAATCTAATACTACTGTTATCCTTGTTTCTAGATTTTCACAAGGCATAAGAACTCTGATGCAAAATTTCATCTTTACCAGAAACAATTTTTATTTATATTTTTAATTACAGTAATGTTCTGAAATCTCTTACTTCAGACTTCTGTGCTGCATTAATAATTTCTATTTCTCTGAATCTGGAATTGGACATGTGTAGCTCTGTTGCTGCATCTGAAAGAAAGGTGAAAATGTTCAGTTTTATTAACTTACAAAACACTGAGCAAACATTACTTAAAACCACAGTTATTACTAAGTATCTTTTCTTTAGACTGCTTTAACATTTGTTTGCACCTAAATATGAGAAGTTACCTTTATCAGAACGCTACTGAAAATATTTTTCAGGCCAGAATTCTTCTGGACTTAATTTAGTTCTCTCATATCAATTCTTTAAGTCAAATTACAAAACTAATGGAAAAGCATGAAATTAAGCTTAAAAATACGTGTAACAGTAGTTTTCACTGGGCGTTACGTGTCACTGAGTCAGTTCTTCATTTAGGACTTTGTCCCTGACATAACTGTTGCATGTGATTATTTCTCAATAATTTCATGTGAAGATTCAGAACAAGGATTAGCTCCCTAAAATACATACAGTGGTGACTAAATTTAGTCAGGAAAACAAACAAACAAAAACCAACAGCTAAAAAACCCATACAACAGAACACCAACCTGTCCCATATGCCAGGGGGCACAAACCCTTTAAGACTCGTTGTCATTTACAAAGGCAATGCAGTTTGACCACACAAAAAAGTGCACTGTTCTCCCCTTGGATCTTCTTTCTTTAAAAGTCAATTTTCCTTAAATAACCTACATTTACTTCTCCCTTCTCCCAGGTTTAGTGGGTATAAATAGAGCACTTCCTTTTATTAACGAGGAATCACAATTAATGGGCTAGAATGCAACCTCCACATTTTTTCAAAACTTGAAATAAACACAAATGTGCATCTAAATGCTGTATTTTATAGTTTCCTATACATTGTCTAAAACCAATGTTGCTTGAGTGCTGCAGGAGCTGCAGTACAGCCATTAAACTGAAGATGTTATCATCTGTAATCCACCAACAGCATCATGAGTTAGGCCAGCAGTCAAAACAGCGAACATTAAAAGACAGGGTAAGAGAACCATAGAATTATTAAGATTGGAAAG
This sequence comes from Lagopus muta, assembly GCF_023343835.1. Classification (NCBI taxonomy): domain Eukaryota; kingdom Metazoa; phylum Chordata; class Aves; order Galliformes; family Phasianidae; genus Lagopus; species Lagopus muta. Next base: position 44,406,734 of record NC_064438.1, read on the forward strand.
ACCACTAAGATCATCTAGTCCAAACACCAGCCCATACCTGAGACTGCTCTAGATCCCATCACTCAGTGTGATATCCAACACTTTTCTTGAACACCTCCAGGGATGGTGACACCTCCATTCTTGAGGCAGCCTGTTCCAGTGCCTCATTGGAAGGAAAGGAACTGCTCTAAAAGCGTTCTTAAGGCCACATGATACGTGCAGGCCTTTAGGGATCAGAGCACTTAGATGATGTTGGATTTTTACACCCCAGGTCAGTAAGCATAAGATCCCATACAAATGCACTGCTCCAAAACTGGTAGGAATTGAAAGCTGTTGCTAGCAATGCTAGCACTCAGGTACAACTGGAAGCAACTGCTGATCATCAGCTCTCTTTCACACAAACCAAAGCACAAACCTGTGAAGCAGTATCACTATTTATACTCTACTATAGCCAAGAAACCCAGCAGAAGACTGCACAACTTGGAAGCACAAGGTAAGTTTCCAAATGAAGCCAATACAGAATTTAGGATATAAAATAATTCAAGAGCATATCCTTCAGAAAAGTGAGGAAAAGATTTCTTCTCGGAATAAAGATCTCTCTTGCGAGCATTTTACCCACACACCAAAAGCCCCATCTGCATCACAGTTCCAGCGTGAGCTTGCTAACACGATTTACGCAACACATTCGCAGCGTTTCACAGCTGCAAATAAGCCACGGTAGTTGAAATCCACACTCTGTAGAGAGAAGCACGAGCAGCTCTGCGTGATTGCTATTCTTTATGCCCACTGCAGAATACCCTCAGACCTGCCGAAAGATCTGCAACAAAACCAAGAGGGGACCGCGGTCTGAGTGACACGTCAGACCGATAGCAGCGCTGCACTGCAGCCGTATGAGGTCACTGCAAAAGCAGCTCATCAAACCGGGTCTGACACAAACGAGGCCCACGCAAAGAAAGAAGAACGTCGCGTACTTCCACGACGGACAACCCAACACTTCACTCTATACAGAAACTACAGAGTAACCAACACAGCGCTGGCTGGCCTCTCCTGCGGCAGCCTGGGAACGCGTTTGTTTATTCTCCCGATCCTGAGGCCAGAAAAGAACGCAGACCAAAGCGGACAGGGGCGGTAGCTCCAGATAGCCCAGCACCGACCTCCCTCCCCCGACTGCCGGACGGGCCCGCGCCGCAGCCCCTCTTACCGCCCACTTCCTCCGCGCCCTCCAGCAGGATATCCTTGGTGAAGCTGGAGATCTGCCCGGTGAGCGAGGACAGGCTGCCCCCCACCTGCCCCAGGGACTGGCCGAGCCCCGAGCCCAGCCCGCCCAGCCACGACGCCATGGTTCGGCCGGCCGCAGGCCTCCGCACTCAGCAGCTCCCGGCTCCGCGCCTGGCAGCACCGGCTTGGCGAAGGGGGTGGCCGCCTCCGCTCTTCTCCTCGCCGGGGAGATCGAAGCTCTTACGCGGGCTCAGCAGAATGCGCCCGGCGAGCCCTCCGCCGGCGACGTGCACATCCCCCGGCTCAGCGGCTCCGCCCGGCATCGCCGGCCGCTGCCACCTCAACGGCCGCCATGACACCGTCTGCCGGAGTACCATCGACAGCGGCCGCGGACGGCTAGAGCGCCCCGCGGCGGCCGGAGGGCAGCGGAGGATGCCGGGATCGTGGCGGAGGCGCGGGGGGCGGTCTGGCGGAGCCGAGGGAGGTGGTGTCCCTTGCCAGGGCCGCCTCGGACAGCGCGGTCCCGTGTCTTCACTGCTCCTCCTGAGAATCTTTTGCAGCCGTATCTATTTGTGCCTATTTAGACACTATTGTGAAAATAGCAAACAGCGCTGCTGCCATTTTCCATTCAAAACAATGACAAAGGTGTTTTTTTTTTAAAACCTTTTCAGCATTGTATACTTTATATACACAAAAACGGTGGAGCAATCTAATGCCAAAGATCTCATACTGAAAGTAGAGATGAAAACCTATTACTGAAAATTATTTCTAAAATATGCAACTATTTGACAAAAGGAAAGAAAATATGCCCATAGGAAGCTCTACATGCAAGGTTTCTCACAGTAACATAACATTTCTCAAAGCTTGTATATTTTAAAGACGATCAAAGCTCTCCTGCTTTCTTGGACAGTTTTGTCTCAGTATTACACCCCTTTCCATTCAAACCCTTTTAAGTTCCCCCCCTGAATTTACACGGTGCCAGTACTAGGTGAAAAACAAACCATAAACGCAATGATAATTGCATTTCTCTTGGAGTAAATAATGGAAAAGCACTTCGATTTTGTGAAAGTAGGCACAAAGATGCACGTGTTTAAACGCTTTCTGAAGAATGAGAACTGAGGAAGGAGGAGCACAGGTTGAATACCAAAAAGTTCTTTAATGCCAGAAATGCAGGCAAGGCACAAAGTACGTAAGCAGGTTAAAAAAAAAATAATAATTGTAAAATAGTTCATGCTTCCACAACAGCCTGGATACAAGAATGCTACTCATTCCTGTATTGTAAATAATGAATATTTGGACCTTACAAAATATTGGTCTTAACTTGAACAGCTGGTGATGTAGGTGCATGTGTAAGTCTGTCAGACCTTTCTTTTTAAATGATTTATCAGTACCTGAAGATTTCTCAAGAGTTTGGCTTGTTTAACATAAGATAGTAGCAGCTTATAAAATTAATTTGCTCATTTTCTATCTATGCCATTGAAAATGTTTCCAGTTACATTTTTTCTTTTCTTGGATGTTTTAAAATGTTTTATTTCTTTAAAGCCAACTTTTAAAGTTGGTAATAAGAATTGTACAGCTATATGTCTTGTAAATATGAGTTCTGGTGCTCCCAAACCTAATTCTTCATAACATTCATCAGTGAAAAACCCCATCTGTTCACTTTTATCCCTATGTTTGGAAGTTACTAAATTCTAGAAAAATTCTTCAAAAATTCTTCAAAATAACTTCAAAACTCTGTTGTTCATTTTTTGAAAGCTGAATTGTCAGCTTTATAATATTATGAATTGTCAGTTTTATAATAAAACAAAGCAGCTTGCAGACAACAGTATTTGTCCAAGATAGGGAAATAGAACCACTTACTTATGTGGGTGCTATTTTAAGCACAGTTCTTATCTCTACTGCCCACCCTTTTATAGATTCATAATAGCTGCAATAGTCCAATATTAGAATCCACTGGAGATTTAATATTGTAATGGTTTTAGTACTCCAGGTGAGAAATTTATAGGCACCTTATAGTGTGAATTCTGCAAAGTAATCGCATATGAAAAAAAATAAACATTAACTCTAGCTGAAAATTACATTTAAACCCACTGCTCATGGTTTTTTTGAAGTTTGAATAGTGCAGAGAGCCCAAAGGTAGGAGGAGTAAGCCAGTATTCTATCAGATTAGCTCCAAGGCCAGAAAATTTTGTAAATACAAATTCATATCCTTAATACCACGCCTAACAACAACTGCATTCAAGCACAACTGTATTACTTCTTCATCCTGCCCTCATTACAAAACCATGAGAACAGTTTACAGAATTATACTTACAGCCTTATTTTGCAAGCTACCTAACAGAAGTATCACTCATTCCCCTACCACTTTGATTTCTATAAGCAGAACACAAATTGTGTCAGATGGATCGTGAGGAAAATAGTAAACATCTGTCACATGAATGAAGCCTGAATTCCCCTTAAATATCTTATTGCAATTAAAATAAATAAATGTATGCTCTTTAACATCAGACTTTGGCTTATAGCTATGTGGAAAAAAGAAAAAAACAAACAAAAAACTTCTTCAGTTTCACTAGGAATAGGTTCCAAATTAGTAAATGCCACATTTATCAGCACAGTTCAAACACAGTGAGAAGTGTTTATCATTAAAAGAATGCACACAGAGGAAAACAAGATCAGCTTTTTATTGACAATTTGGCAGGTCCACACATTTTGAACTTTAGAACTGGGTCAAAAAAATATGTTCTGTCAAGAATTAGTCTTTTGTGTTGGTGCAATTAGCACACTTAGCTTTAACTGTTACCTCTGAATTGCTTGACTTGGCAGTTAAGCATACTTCACCAAACTTAACACTCCTCTGAATGCCAAACTGATATTTGTAGAGTGATGCTGTTTCTACACAGAAAGAAACATGGTTAGCCCTGTAATCTGACTCACACATTTGTGCTTTTCAGGCACTGTTACTTTATAAGCGTCACAGGTTAAAACACTTGGGTAGAGTAACTTAAAAAACAACATGAAAGCTCAAATGCAAACCTCCACACTTTAGTGATTACAAAAAACATGTACCAGGGGTCAGTACTGGGGCCCATCCTATTTAATATCTTTACTGATAATTTGGATGAGGGAACTGAGTGCACCATCAGTATGTTTGTAGATGGCACCAAGTTAGGGGTTAGAACTAACTACTTGAGAATAGAAAGGCTCTACAGAGGGACCTGAACAGGCTGGATAGCTGGGCTGAGACCAATGGGATGATGTTCAACAAGCCTAAGTGCTGGGTCCTGCACTTTGGTCACAACACCCCCATGCAACACTATAGGCTGGAAAGCTGCACAGCAGAAATGGATCTGGAGGTGTTAGTTGATACTCAGCTAAGCATAAGCCAGCAGTGTGCTCAGGTAGTGAAGAAAGCCAAGGGCATCCCAGCTTGCATGAGAAACAATACAGCCAGGAGAAGCAGGGAGGTGATCCTCCCTCTTTTCAACTCCAATTCGACTCCATTGAGTATTCAACTCCAGCAAGGCTGCATCTCAAGTACTGTGTTCAGTTTTGGGCCGCTCACTACAAGACAGACAGTTGAGGCCCTAAACTACATCCAGAGAAGCAAGTGAGGAGTCTGGAACACAAATCTTATGAAATAGCTAAGGGAAGTGGGATTGTTTAGCCTAGAGGAGGCTCAGGAGACACCTTATAGCACTCTGCAACTGCCTGAAAGGAGGTTGTGGATCGGCCTCTTCTCCCAGGTAACAGGGACAGGATGAGAGGAAAAACCTAAAGGTGCTCCAGGGGAGGGTCAGATTAGATAGCAGAAAGAATTTATTCTCAGAAAGAGTGGTGAGATATTCAAACAGGTTACTCAGGGAAGTTGTGGAGTCACTGTCCCTGAAGGTGTTAAGAGAAAGGGTAGATGTAATACTGAGGGGCATGGTTTAGAGTGCAATATTGGTGGTAGGTAGATGGACTAGATGATCCTGGAAGTCTTTTACAAGCTTTATGATTCTATGATGTAATTGTCACAAGTTAGTTAATGCAATTCAAGGGAATTTTTTTTTTTAATTTTTAAATACAGGACCACTATGCTATGTAGCTAAAGAAATGGTATTTTTATGATATTCTTGTAACAGAAGATAAAAGGTCCGAGTTCTAGTATCAAGTAAGTATTAACAAGCTCTGCCAGCCTACACCTATTTATTAAAAGGAGAGAGATTTCAGGGTCAGTTTATGGCACAACAAAGGAAGGGAAGTTAAAGTCGTGGATAATTTGCAAACAAGCAAAGAGATAACTCACTGCTTTACATACTCCTCTTCTGTTTTCAGTTTCATATAAATTTCAATCAAATCTACCTCCTGAAAAATATAGCATTTCAAAATGGCATTTGCACACGTGACTTCTCAATGCCATTACTTGGCTGTATTACTTCAGCACATTATAGAGATTACATGTGCAGAATAGGATTATATACAAAACAAAATCTTAATTTCTTAAAAAGTAGTGCTGTCATGTCAAAATTCACATCATACTACACATCCCAGCAGTGGAAATTCAGGAAAACAGAATTCATTCTATATGTATAATATAATATTCTAACCTATCAAGAAAAACCATTGCTGTAAACAAATATTTACTGGGAGGTAAGAGCCCTTTCAAGTAAGTACTACTTGATGCTGAATGCATACTTCCATTTAACTACCATTAAGTTCTAATACTAATTTTATATGTCACTATTGTGCAATGATACTACATTAGGATATTTTGATATAGAAATTTGGGTTTATTTGCAAAAGATATTCTTAGAATGCCTGTGCTGTTAATGCATTGAATACAGCTTGCATACTGTATCTATAACATATTTCCACATAATTTATGTGTAAACAGAATTTGTATTTCAAGCACCATTTAGTAAAATGAAACATCAATTTCTGCACTAAGTTGGAAGTCAAGTTCGTTCACCCTATCACACATTCATCCTGGGTATCAAAACAAATGCACTACAATGAATAGAATAATCTCTCTCCCATCCTTTGCTCCCTGTGTTTTTTTGTTTTTTTGTTTTTTTTTTTCCTCAGCATCAGAAACAGCATGATAAAAAAATTTTTAAGGTGCATGAGTAAAGGCCATTCCTGAAAAAGCTACAACATTCTGACAGACAGTCAAAAAGCATTTCAGAAAGAGCACCCACACAGACATAAATACTCATTCTTAGAAGAGCTACTTGCACAGAGGTCATTGTAGACTGCAGGAATGCAACTTATGTGGCATTGATTTTATGGCACCCAGATCTTCCCCATTTTCCTTTCTCCTAGACTCAGTTACAGCTCTATGATACTGAAAGGCCAGAATTAAGGGTTGAAGAGGAAAAGATAACGCAGTAGAAATATAAAAGAAAAACCTGTTTAACCCATTGTGATACTTTCATGATAAAAACAGTGGTATAACCAGAAGGAGCATTAAAAAAAAAAAAACCTAACCTAACATTAAAAAAAAGTTATTTACAAAAAGACAAAATGGCAAAGCAAAAATCCTACCTCAAGCACGAACTTGGAAACTACAAGTAAAACTAAAAGTAAAACCAGAAAGTGTTAGAACATCAGAAGCACTCTGGAATCTTTCAGTGAATGTCATGATCTACAGTACACTGGAGATTTTCTGTTTAATTGCCAAGCAATACATTTACAGATTTAGGTTTCTCCTGCAGGGTGGGTCATTTCAAAAGCAGACAGCAGGACCAAAAAGTTGACATCAAGTCATTTGAAGAACGAATCACAGAACAAGTTACAAGAATCTAGTTGGTTTTTTTTTTTCCCCATTTGAAGTATTTTCTTATATCTAGCAACTTATGAATACAATTTATTACTTCTATTTTTGTATTAGTATGGAAAAAAAAGTGGTTGATACCAATTTTTGGCACCTTGTGTTCTCCATAGAATTTTTCAAAACAAACTTTTTTAATGCAAGTTACAGCTGCTACATGTGCATGTTTGATCAAGAGTAACGTAAGTAACTTCAATACTGTTACTCTTGTAGTAGGAGTGCTATGGTTTTCTAAATTAGTGCAAACTTTTCGTATTTGCAGATTCCCTCTAAACTCTGAGCTCCAGCCAACCTTTCATTCCTGCTTCCAGAACTCTGAAATGAACCCAGCTTGTGCAACATCCACACAGTAAAATTGTAACAGAGACGTAGTGTTTTGACAATAGAGGGGAAAAATTACGATGTCATTTCTTCTCTTCTGTACTCAAGTGGTTTCTAGCAGATTCCAGCGACATATTCATAGCTGCTTGAAGCATGTCCTCCTCACTCATATCACCTCCTAAAGAAAACAGACATACACAAATTGTAATAAATGCACAGATTCAGCTCTCAACTGAATCTGTAATTAAATGCTTTCTTTGCTCCTTTTGTCCATACCTACTCTGTCCCAGCCAAACTAAATAACAAAAAGCACAGCCAGAGCTCAGTCTAATAGTTCACCCTGGAACAGGGTACTGACATTCACAACAAAACAGACATTTCAAGAAAGTGACCCTTCCCTTCTGCCAAAAAGAGTAATGACTGTGATGCACAGTCTGAACCACTGCTGGGGTAAGAAATAAGGCAGGTAAGGAAAGCGAGGAAGCAGAGCACAATACAAAGGTAAATAAAATATACTGACATATTTATTTACAAAGGTAAATAAAATATATTTTAATGTTGGAAGTAAGTTTAAAAAACATTACCTGGATCAGCTTCCAGAGTGCTTGAGTTTATAGTTGGTTTATCATGTAGGTTCAGGGTCAGATCCTGCTGTTCTATCTGCTGTTGCTGCCTGAAATAATTATAAATTTAAAGAAAAGTAGAATTAAGATCAGTACAACTCCTATATCAAGTCTATTTCATTGTCAAGGAAGGCCAAGAGTTATATGTATAAGCTGCCGTTCGAAATACAGACCCACCCACACCACCTCAAATCTGTTTAATTGCTTCCTCCACTAAGCCTCACATAGGGATAGCTGATATTCCAAATTACAGGCCTGTTTTCCAGAATTCAGGCATTCTGCATTACTATCCTCTCATGCAATACCTATCACCTCCTCTCTGCAGCATTTCTCCCTTATCTAAATTTCTTCCATCACTGGGAAATAAGACAAGCGAAGACTACAATAAAACCACAAATATGTATTAAGGCAGCGCTCCAGAAACAAAAAAATGAAGTAGCATCTAGAAAATCTTTGTGTGATGTTCATGAGAGAAATCATTTCCAGTCTTAGAGAAGTCTTAGAGGAAGAGTATTCTTCAGGAAAATAATTATGGAAATTATTCACAGCAGTAGAAATACTCTAACATATTTGCTTTCCTTCATAAGACTGATGGCACACTACTAACAGATCCCCTTTTATTTACAGGCTTCATTTCTGAAGAACGCATGGGAATAGCAAAATTCTAGTACTGCTACGAAAACAGGTTAAGGGTTAAAATCAAGCTGGATCTCTGAGAGAAATACACCCACAGCCCAAAAGCACTGAACAATAAGACATTTACTTCCAAATGCAGATTTAGTTTTCTATCAGCTACTTTACTTTTCAAAATATGCTTGTCTCCTCCTGCGCAGATCTTCTGAAGAAAGAGAGTCTGTCTGACTGGTGTGTGGTGGCTGAGAAGCATTCTGTGGTAACGAGTTTGAGAACTCATTTTGACGACTACCTAAAAATCAGAACAAGCCATATCCTACTAATTACAGTAAAATTATAGCCCACTTTTTAAATTTGTTTTTATATTAAGAAAAAAACCCAACCCAAACGCATCATTCTTCACACTTGATGAAAACAGACTTGTTAGTGAAAGAAGCACCTACGCTAAGTTCACTGTCACTTTCTCATCCCAGAATTGATTCCTTTCACTCCTCCCTCCCTACTTGTTCTTGCCTCCTAAAAATCAGTGTTAATGTAGAAGTTGTAACTTTTCAAACAGCAGGAAGGAGATAGATACAAGTTTGGATTATCCTTCTATGCCTCAAAGCCAGTCTTTTCAGAGCTTGAAGCCTGCTGAAAACAGCTGTCTGAAGTTGATTTCACTAGCTGCTAAAGTGCGAGCAGCAAGAACACTGCAATTTAAAAAAGCACTGTACCTTGCATGCTGAGTTGAATGGCTCTACGAAGATCAGCTTCTTCATCTTCCATATCAATTTCTTGCCTACTTAAAGCCAGAGCTCTTTGAAAATTCTCCTCATCTTCATCTAACATGCTTGTCCCATCAAAAGGATGGCTAACTTCTATCGCTTGGTCCACATCACTTCTAGGTAGCCTGTGAAGTTGATACATTTATAATACTCAAACCACAGTCGTGCTTACTTCTACTGAGATTTAAAGTAGTTTGTGCTGACTCAACTACTTATATTTTTAACTTTGACAAAAAGTGACTTACGAAAATCAGAAATATTTTCTTATTTCTATACAAAAAAAAAAAAACATTTTGAAGGAATTGCAAGAATAGTTTTCAGCTATAGAAATGAAAATACCAAAACCATGAATATATGCTTATAAGTTGATGAGAATTTACTTTACAGGAGAAACTTCAAAATCAAAAGTGCTATGGAAAGACATGAATTTTATTTGAACCTATTTCAAGTAAGACAGTCAAACCCACAGATAAAAGTGTACATGGTCTCTCCTCAGGAACCTTTGATGATAACACTACAGCAAAAAATCCTCTGCAAACTATATGTAATTTCACATCACTGCCAAGTAGCTTACTGTTTTTATGACATTTGTTTACAACACCATAGTTTATGAAGTGGAAGTAATAATAATGAATTCATTCTAAATTAATTCCTCTGAATTCTTCTGTCATAAGATACGAAAGATTCCTTTGGCCAGTTTGGGTCAGCTAACCTGCCTAGCTAACCTCCCAGCTGCTTGTGCTTCTCCCCCAGCCCTTCACTGGCAGGACAGTATGAGAAGCTGAAATGTCCTTGGCTTTGTGCAGCACTGCACAGCAAGAATTAAAACATCAGTGTATTATCAACACTGTTCTAGTCCCAAAGCCAAAACATAACATTATACCATACACTATGAAGAAAATCAACTCTGTCCCCATTGAAACTAGGTCATCTACTAATTTGGCTTTATAGTGTGCAATAGAACACATTGATCTTGAGGTACTTTTAATTACATCTTAAAGGGTTTGTTTCCACATAGGCATTAATCATGGAAACAAATCTTACTGAACATTATTAAAAGTCTGTTTACCTTACCTCTGGTCTCTTGACTGCGCAGTCTCTTCTCCAATTAGTTTTGGTCGCTGCACCTGCTGAACTCGAATCATCTGCAACAGCTGATCAGCCTCACAGTCTGGCAGGTCACCTTTTACTACAAATATGGAATAACCTGAAAAACAAATCATAGGTCTACAGCATTAAGCTGCACACGTAAATTATGTGAAATATAAACTTATATGGAATACAGTGGTCTGTGGTTTATTAAAATTAAGGTTCAAACTCTCATTACACGAACTTAGTTTCATTATTGAAATAGTGAAATAACCCAAGGATAGTTAACTGAATACATAACTTCTAATAAATAATGATTACCTGCTTTTAATTAAAGAGACTTAACATCTGCAAGTTACTATTACCTTCCTGTTGTAATTGTGCCAAGAAAAGTGCAAGATATGTATCTGATATTAGCTCTGGACCCATCAAGAGAGAGTTCAAGTTAAACCACTGCAATTAAGAAAAAGTTTGAGAGAACAAATTAGCATAAAGACAACTCAGTTATCCATTTCTGTACATTGTGGTCATTTTCTAAAATAAAATAAAATCACCAAATAAAATAAATCATCAAGTTAGAAGTCTATTGAAGCACAATAACTATACTGCTCAAAGTTTCCCTTCAAAATCTCTTCAGCTAACAGGAGATCTGAAGCATGTAAGTGACTGCATGCTCTCTCTCTTTTCTGAACACTGGTAGCATGCAAGCAGACCAACACAAATCTAAGGATGGCAGAATAATCACTTCAGGCATAGTTGTAAAATGCTCTTTTTTTTTTTTTTAAACAGTTCAGGAATACATGAAGAAAGAAGTTCTAAAGCTAACACTATCTTAATATATTTGTAGTTACAGGAAACAGAAATTGAATTCACTGTATTAATTAAACATGCTGCCTTTATCAGATGATGATACTGCGAATTATTGTTCACATCTCTGGGAGATAACTGTTAATATTTATAAAAATGAACTTAAGATTTAATATGCCAGTTATGCATGTACACATTACAATATGGGTCACAGATTATTTTCAGATGCCTGAAGACAATTCATTACATATAATATTTCCACTAGGGAGAAAATATACTCAATATGTATGGCAAAATGGTCTACCTGGTGTATTCCATTTATACAGCAATCAATTTGAAGAATATTTTTTATATTCCATACCCATTCAACATTACCAATTTGAACGAGAACACACCATTTCAGACAGAAGAGTTTTATCTCTTATCACAAAAATTCATCTGTCTGCATAAACTATCAAATATGCAATTCTACACTTGCAGTCAGGGCCAAACTGTAATTCACCTGGTGAATTCAGAGTCAACTATCTACCATTCTTAAATTGTCAGTCAAAAGCCCCTGTTCCACTAAGATAAGGTAAAGAAAACAAACAGCGTAGGAATGGGTAAAGAATTAAAAAGTTATGTGAACATATGCGACAGACAGATTACTGATAAACTATTAGAAGTGTGGAGGACAAAAGTTTGGAGAACTAACTGCTATAACTGTAACAGAAAAGAAACAGCTGAAAGCAGTAAGTCAATTTGTTTTGTCTCTCCCTTCTCATTACTCTCTAGTGAACAGAACCTTGTTTTCTTTGTTTGGCTACAAACCATGTGAGAAAACAAATGCATCCCCCCTCCAATTAAACATGTTGTAGGCTAGAACAGTGTCTCAAACAAGTTTCAGCTGGCTATAATTTTTACCAGGGAGCTTATCCAACCCTTTAAAGGCCATTCAGCCTCTTCAATTTCGAATACACCAAAAAAATGCCTGTAAACAATTATCAGCCAAACTCTCGAACTGCACCAGAACTGTGGAATTTAGTTTGCTTATTCATGGGCAAAATTGCAGTTCTTTTAAATTGGATGCCAACATAAGTAGTCACCACTTGGAACATCAAATGGGTAAGTCAACTTCTGCTTATTTCTATATTATATATATTCTGCAAATTTCAGAATTTGAATGCTTATTTTATGGGACACTTTCTATGACAAAAAAAAAAAACAGAAACAACAACAACAAAAAACAAACAAAAAAAATCAAACCCAAAACACCACACCAAACCAATTGATTTCTGTTGCATAAGAGCTTATGCAGTACAATCCAGAACAATCATCAGTTACTGAAAAAAAGACTGCACTGGCATTACAGGAGATCTGTGTGTGATTTGTGCTATTATATAGGTACTATGCATGTGTATGGCTGTTCTTTACCTTTAATAGTTATTTTCTGCTTATAATACAGCTGCTTCAGATTGATTTTTACAATAGTGGAAAGTTGTGATTCTACCTTGCCCAGCCTTATCCCTTGGATACCCTTAAATACCTGCAATTATTAATATTCATTAGTACAACTTTCAAATCATAATTTTTTTCTGTTGCTTCACACATAGAAAGAAGGAGAGAACTTAAGAGGTCACAAGGACTGCCTCAGCTACAATTTCCTATAGAACAGCTTCACTAGGGAAATGATCCTAGGACATTTCCCCAAACTAAAATTCAAGGGAAGCTGCCTGGCATTTGATATAACAAACATTTACTCATTTATTTATATCTACTATTAAACCAAATCGCAGAAAAAGCCTGCAAAAGGCCAACACATGGTCCACTTGAAACCACTTCTTCCACCCCCATTCTGAAGTCAATTTTTAAATAAAAAAAGACAGTGTCACCTGTTTTCCTAACTTTCGAACTGTAAACCAGTGTTCCTTATAATTACAAATAAATGATTTTTCATTTCTGTAAAAAGAAAAACAAAAGGTATAGATAAAATTAAATAATATTGAGTGCATATTAATGTTTTCAGTTCTTTGCCACCACTAATTTAAACTTACAAAACAAACTTTCAGTAATAAAACTGTTGATTTGATGCTACAGAGTACTCATACTGCTTTTATAACTTATAATATTTATGAAATTGTCTTTTTCATCACATCGGCATTACTGAGATCTCATATAGTTGTGATGCCACAGATACTGAGATGTCAAAGGCACAGAGGAGAGGTGCTCATATACACCCTCAAAAGAAGAAAAAATGTCAAAGGATCAGGGTGTAAGAAAATAAACGAGAATGCAACAGAGCTTCAATACTGATTTTAAAGAAATCAATAACTGTTTTTCAGTATTTTTCCTAAAATTAAAGGAAATCGTGCTTAAAAAACGATGACAACAAAAATTCTTACATAGGGTCGATCCCAAGCCTCTGATACTCTGGGCTGTTGAAGAGGATTAGTTCTAAACCCCACACTTTCAAGGCATTGCTTATAACCTGTCAAAACAAACAAACGAACAAAAAAAAAAAATCAACAACACTTTTTGAGTCAAACCTATCCGATCTAACTTGAGCAAGAGCAACCATTTTAGCTGCTACAAACACTTATCGTCCTCATAAAGCTTTCATCTCAAAATCCTGCAGGGAAAATTAGGAATCACATTATTCAAAATGCCACCCTCATCAATCTACATGCAAATATAACATGCCTACCATTATCTAAGGGGGAATATCAAAGTTGTGATTTAACTAAGACATGTTAATAAACTTACTGCTGTAAATTATAGTCAAAACATAGTCAAAGCTATAATTTCACCTCCCACAGCTACTGCCTATGTTGTCATCTCTCTGTTCTCCACACACTGCTCTGTTTGCCCTCTCTTTCTAAGTACAAAGTCATCTATCCCCCCAGTAACTATTTGGCATTTGCACCACTTGAATGTCACATCATCAAGTCAGTTTCATTAGTACTGGCTTACTGATAGCATTTTTAGGTTGACAGCTCCAGTTGATTTTCAAGAGCTGTCTGTCCATCAAGGCTTGCTGATCAATCTAAAGACTTACAGTTTCTACTGTACTGCAAGCAAATAGCTGTATAACAAAACCCTGGAAGTCACTATGTCTTAAGGCTTCTAAATAAGAATCTTCTCAACTTATTAGAATATTCAAAGTGACTTTGATAGATAATCAGCAAATCTGAAAATAAAAGGTAACTACCAAATTCTTTTACAATAACTCTTAAAGCTACTTGCAGTAACACTGTAGAAAATTTTAAATCAGCAATTCATCCTCCTTTCTGTCAGCCAATTACATAGCAAGCACGCTAAGCAGTGACAGGATGGAAGGGTACAGAATATAAGGAAGCATTTTCTATCCTGCAGCAATGAAAAGCACCTCTGAAAGAGAGAGACAGCTAAAGGTGCAGAATTTTCTTAACAGCTCCAGTCTAGACACAAGACCCAGTTTAGTGTTCAATACCACCTTTTTATTCTGGTTAACATATTTCCTATTATTTTCCCATTCCTTTAAAAGCAAAGCAAAAAAAAAAAAGGAAAAAAAACATTAAAAAACCACAATTCAAAGTGCCCTGAGAGAACTGTAAAAACTGGAACACAGATACTGCAGCTTCTCTCATTCTGCAAATCATGGCAATAATTCTGTAACCACTGCCAAAAACTTTACAGTCTATAATTTGAGAAGACGATCTCAAGTCTCTTTTTTCACCTGTAGCCCATAATCAGCAATTTGGAAAGCAAGCTTATTGCAAGCAGGTGTGGTATCACAACCAAGGGAGGCTATGCTTTGACTCTTTATTTAAAGGCCCATAAACTGAATCACAGAATTGCTCAGGTTGGAAAAGACCTTCAAGATCACCAAGTCCAACTGTACCCAAACCATACCACCCTAAAGAACAAACACAGATCACCACTGCTCTTAATGTAATTCAAGATTCAAGCCATTAAGCCTGTAAAATAGAAACTAGATAATAGTTCAATGTCATTTAAATTATACAACAGCACATATATTCCATAAAGAAAAAAAAATATGCCAGCGTAGAGCACTGCTTACTTGAATTGAGAAGAATCCACTGTCATCCATGTTTACAGAAGGCTGCTGCTCAGCATGAGGTTGGGGGAAAGAAAATTAAAAGTCGTGTAAGCACAAAAGTTCAGAAAGAATTTCACATAAAAAAGATACAACTGTACATAAATAAAGCAGTAACAAGATATATTCTACTCTGCATGCTGATTACAACACCTACATTTTCATTAATAACTCAAACCTTCAAATTACAAATATTTACTGCTTAAAGGACAGACAGGTACAGGTTACCATCTCTACCCCTGGCTTACTAAAACAAATGGTCAATCTCTTACTCTTCTCCTTGCCATGCCTGACCTTCCTATCCTTAAGATGAGGATAACATAGCTCCTGTAGAAGCACTACAATGTTGTAGAAATAACATTTAAACCTCAAAACTGAAATGCTTGAAAGGAAGTATCAGCAAACTTCCAAATGTCAGCAATAGAAAATGAACCTTTTGTAACTATGAAAGAATAGGAGGCCTTTGCTACACAGTATTAGATTTTATGCAAACACCGTGCAATGTCACATTCAGATTTTACCTGTAAAAATGTTCTATATTCTTCACTAGACACTCCTCCCTCTGCCATTCTCATTCTTTCTTCCTCATCCAACTGCTGTGCAATGGAGGATAACTCAACAGGACTAAAGTACTCTCCTTGCAGCAAATTATTCAGACAGTGCTGAGCACATAATGAGCCTTCTTGCTAATATTGGAAAAGGAGAAAAATAAAAAAAACAATGTCAAAACAATAACAAACCGATGTTAATGATGTGCTCTGCAAAAACATTCAATGACTGTATCCCAGCAAACTTTTCCTCCAGCCCCTACTCCCCAGAATACTGTATTTTTTTCCAGATTTGTAACAGTGTGAGCAGTAGAATACATTCCTCTGCTCCTTAAATCTGAGGACAAAAAAGAAAACAAACATTTCATTTCCTGGAAGAAAATAAACTCCAAGTGAAAATGTTTTGGGAAACAGCATAAAAATCACCTACAGCTTATCCAAGTCACACAGGTACTTTACAACCATCAGGAGAATGGATTCTGCTCCCTTCAAATCATCACCATGTGAAATAGGAAACTCTTTTTCTTTTTTTCATCTTCAATTCCCAGTAACAAACACTCTCCACAAGAAATGCTCTCGCTCTTTGTTAAACTTGTGCTCCCTGTCAGGTGTGGCCATCAAAAATCTGCTTTCCACATGTGGCTGAAGGAAAACAGAGCATTGAGACTTTGAAGAAAAACAGGACTTCACAAAAAGAGAAATTACAGTTTCCCATGAAAAGCAATCTCTCTCTAAAAAAATAACTAACCTACAAGCACAAGACAGTTTAACACCAGTTATAAAAAGCAGCTCTCCTCTTTGTTTGTATCAGTGCTCGTTTATACTAACATTAAGAACATACATCAGAACAAACATGTTGGAAACAAAACAAAGTCTTCAAGGAATCAAAACCAGCCTCTCACCTCTGCCAAAACCTACAGAAAGTAAGAATCCAAAAGCGTGCTTTGTAGGAATATTATTTAAACATCCACCCTTCCAACATACAAGTCAGGAGCACAAACCTCCTGTGGTCTCCCTTACAGCAGGAGCCCTAGAACTTCAGATTACAGTACTTTCTGAGGGCATCATCACTCAACTGAACACTGAGTTAAAGCTAGACCAGCTGTACAGCCAAGGTACAATGGAATTCTGAAACCTCATCTTCCACAGCTGCTCCAGCTCGTGTTTATCCCACAAGAAACTCCAGACTAAACAGCAACTCCTGCCCTGTTGGGAGCACATTCCTGCTGCTGGTCCCATCGTACAACTAAAACAGGGGAACCTGCTCACAGTCACAGATTGTTTTCACCATAAGCACGTAAGTAATTAGGAACAAACCAACCCCAAGATACCTTTGAAAAAAATGAGCTGCATAACCAAGATGTTATAATCACAATATAATTGTGTATAATCAATAGATATCAAGATGCTATAATCGCAATATAATCAAGAGAGTAAGGCAAAGCAGACAACGATCACAAAAAGAGAATAAGTGGAAGAGCTTACCCTTGGGTTGAGCTCACCAGAAGACACCAAAAGAGGAGATCTCCAGAAGAGATCCTTCCCCTCTGGTAGCCAGCTCTTAAATAGGTCCAGGAGGGGTGCAGCCTGGCTCCACCCCTTCCGGCAGCACAGGTGAATTGCCTTCAGCTGTGCTCCTCTGGCTGACTCATGGCTCACCTCAGGTGATCAATCAGAGGTTCAGGCCGTGACTTAGCAGTTCCCATACATAAGCTTAGGCCCTAATTTCTTTGAAAGGGCCCCTCTATACTTGTACAGAAAAAAATTCATCTTAAAAATAAAATGACAATCTGTACATACTGTAAGTGCATAAAACACATCTTTTTGTTTTGTAATTTGCAGTATTTCTGTGCAGAGAATATGGTATTTTTCCATAATCTGAAATCCCCTTATTGAAACCTATCCTGGTTTCAACAGCTGTCCTGCTTTCAGTGGTTTCAATCACTCAGATCCTTTAAGAGAAAAGGCCAGTTTTTTAATAATAGGGGCTCAAATCTGCAGCAGTCCTACTTTTTGCAACTGTCACCCTCTTGTTACAAATGAAACACTGTTTTGGGTCTTTGTTTAGTTAAAGGTATACCAATTCTTTGAATGTAGTATGCTTGATCATTACAGTTTCAGCAGTTTATTCCAAAAGTACAAAGCAGTTTACTGATAAACCCTTCTTTCAGTTGCCAGGTTGGTACATGAAAGGCTACAGAAAAGGAAGGTATGCACTTCTGCTTAGAACTCATTTTCTAGTCCCAGCTGGAAGTTGAAGCTACTGCAGCATGGGTTATAATGACTGAAAATCAGCTCTTACCCTCTGAACAGCAGCTTCATGATGTTTGCCATGTTTTGCTACCCAAATCCAGCTTGAAAGAACACTCTCCATGTTCTACTACTGATGTAAAAATAATGATATATTTAAAAAAAAACCCAAAAACCAACAGAATTGTGCAGCTAACTCTTTTTATTTGCTAACTAAACCAACTACTACGCATAAGAACAACGGCTAGAAATCGGTATCACCTACAACACAACAAAGATGCAGAGTCATTGGCAAAGCAGGTGAAAAAGGAGCTGTACTGTAGTAACACAGAGCTCGCACACAGCCCGTACGTGAGAGCCCTGGCGAAGCACAGCAGTTTCCAGAAGCATTTCCTCTCCAAAACAGGAAGCGCCGCTCAGCACGCGATGCGGGCCGTCCCTCCCAGCGCCGTTCCCGCCGGGCGGCACACCCACACCGGGCAACTCCGGAGGCGGCGAGCAGCGTGTTAGCGCACGGAACCCGGAATGCAGAACTGCCCCACGTCCCGCTGCTCGCCTCCGTGCTCGGCCACAGATGAGAAGCAGCAGCTTTAGGCCATACCTGAGCATACCCAACAACTGCTACGGAGAGCCCAACGCGAGAAGTCCCTGCGGAGGACATCCCCGCTTCCACCCCGCCAGACGACCGAAGGCGCTGCATATGCGGGACGCCTCATCGAAACGCCGGACCCACCGCGACCGCTCACTCACCCGCTCGTGGAATATCGACTCCATGTTTATTGTCAACGGCACGGCCTCCGCCTCACATGACCCGCGCAGCCAATCGCAGTTTGCCTCCGCTCGGCCCCGCTGAGCCAGGCTGCCGCAGCGCCCCCTGGCGGCCGGGAGGTCCCGCCATCTTGGCGACACCCCGCGCCTGCTCGCGGTTGTGGAGCAGCCGGAAATTCCCGCTCCCTCTGTGCCGCCCGTCTCCGCGTGACGCTGAGTTAAAGCGTGCTGCGTTAAGTACTTCCTTGAAGGCTAGCTCATAAATTAGCCATAAACGCATTAATTCCACACCATACAGATCAATAAAAAAGGAAAATATTTTTGCATAGTTTTTTCTTTATTACATTAAGTCTTTCCTCCCCCAACTCCTGAATGGTACTTCTGGGGTCAGACATTTCTCAACATTTGTGGGTTTCCCAGGTACAAATTAGCTATATAACTAAATCACCTTTCAGAAAGTAACAATGGAAATTAAAGTAGCACTGACAAATTGTAGGTGTTCTTTTCTGTAGCTTGGTACAGTCTCAAGATAAAACCATAATCATATTATTTCAATGCACGAGATAAGGTGATTAACTGAGCAAAAATATTCTCCATTCATCAACAGCCTTTATTTCCATGTTTTTTCTTCACCGGGCCTCAGCTCCCTGTGCAGAAAGAAAAAAAAAGGTGGAGGCCAAAGTTAGGATAAATGTTGTGGGATAATTAACACACATTTAGAATTATTCTAGAATCCTTTGATTTGGAAAGTTATCCTGACTTCTTATTTGCAACTGTTGTCAGTTTTAAACCTTCCTATACTGGTGTAAGCTTTTTCTTTTCAATCCAAAGCATCAAAAGATTGAGTCCTTTGCTACCATTGTTATAAATAAACCTCTACTGAGTTAACAGATTGATTTTTTTTTTAATTTTTTTTTTTTTACATAATGGGACTCCAAAGGAAAAAAATCTAACTCCTTCCAATACAAAAATCCATTGGTTTAGTGGAAAGACAAATAGAGGTGAAAGTGGAAGAGGTTTTTGCAGTGATGCTGAAATAGCCTGAAGTCACCAGGAACAGCAGAAAGAAAAGTGCTTGTGTAGCAGCTGCGTTAATTTTGTCATAAGCTAACTGTTTTACCAAGAAAGGAGACAGCAGTTCCCAACATAAATGTTTAAAGATGCTGCATTAACTTTTAAAAAGTAAATAATTTTTAATGACAAATTCATACACTTTTTAAATGCTATGATAATTTTAAAGATGCTTGCTATACAGAAAAGCTGAAAATGAAAATTCAGTGACTGTTTCTCACTGAAGCTTCAAGGACAAAATTACAGTTTCCACATTTCATGTCTTAAGAATTTGACAGCAAATTGTTAAGTTTTATTTATTTACCTTTTTCCTAGGTAAATGATGTCCTTTTTCCTAGCAAAATGATTTCTGTTCACCTCCATATTAATGTGTTTACTTTATATTTTGATCTCAGGTAGAGCATCCTCCTTTTCAATTTTAGATACAAATCATACTTCCTATTACTGTAGTCTGCATTTATCCAGCTTTCACAGATTAATTAAAATCAATACTTCTGATTCACTGTTGCAATTGACCATTTTAAACCAATTATTTTGACTAAAAGATCAAACACAGAGATCTACATATATTTTCTTTCATGGCTAAGAGCACAAAGATGGGCTTAGAGCTAAATATTCAGAGGGCATTAGGGATCTTAAATCCTTCACAAATGCTTGCTGAAATTTTGGTCATTTTTCCCTTTAATATTTTGATAGAATTCTTTTTCACATGTATGATTTTACCAACAAACAGAGAAGCGCTTTTTAAAGTCTATTTGTGAAAACAACCAAACACATATTTTTAAAAGGCATGACAAAGCAGACCTCTTGTACAACAAGCTCTTGTTTCGGAAGGCTGACAGCCTCTCATCATTCCATCTGTCCAGATAGCATCCAACCACGAATCCCAAGGGAACAAGGATGTGAACCCAGTGATCACGCACAGCTTGGGCAAAATTCACCATGGCTGCTAGAAAGAAAAAGCATAACAATAAGAGTTGGTAATAAACCTGTACATGGAAGCTGGTGCATGCTTAGAACATTTAACCACACTTGCTAGAATCCTACCCTGGGATCATACATATACAGGCCATTAAACACTTCCAACTAGACATGGATTTCGTAGAATCAAAGAGGTTGGAAGAACCTTTGGAGATCATCTACTCCAATCCCCCCCTACTAAGGAAGATTCCCTACAGCGGGTTGCACAGGAAAGTCTTCAGATGGGTTGTATCTCCAGAGAAGGAGATACCACAATCTCCGAGGGCAGGCTGTTCCAGTGCTCCGTCACCCTCACAGCAACAAAGTTCTTTTGCATATTTGTAGGGATCTTCCCGTGTTCCAGTTAGTGCTCATTGCCCTCTGTCCTATCGCTGAGCACCACTGAAAAGTGCCCGTCCAACCATTTGATGCCCAGACTGCAGATATTTATAAACACACACAGGATCCCCTCTCAGCCTGCTCTCAAATGCACATGCAAGTTTCTTAGAAACAGCCCTAAACAACGCTCGGGTCTTAGAAATGGGATTTTATCCTAAAATGGGAGAGGAACATCTCTCTTAAGGCATTAATGGTGACATTTATGCGAGCTCGGATGACAGAAGGCAGACACAAGCCGCTTTCCTTCCCCTTCCCGCCTCCCGCCCCGCCCGAGCCGAGCTCTCAGGGCGCCCTCTGTGCCTACACTCACGGTACCGACCCTCAGCAAGGCGGCTGCCGGCGCGCCACGCACACGAAACGCCACCCCGGAACCTACCGGGACTCACAAACACCGCTCACTGCACCAGGCCCCGCACAGCGGCCACCCCAAGGGCAACGGGCGGCGCGAGCAACTTGGGAGAGCCCACGAGCGCGGGGGACCGAGGGAAGCCGGCTTCACCCCCCCGGGAATGGTGCCGTCCGTTCGACTCTCCCCTTCCTCCTCCTTCTGCCCGCCCTGCGCAAGATGGCGGCGAGCGGCGTCGGTTCTGGCGGTCGTGGGCGCGCGTCGTGAGGCTGTAAGGAGCAACTCGAGGCAGGTAGCGGCGGGGAGGGGGTACCGCTGTGCAGCGGCCCCTCCGTGGGAGACGAGCAGTAAAGGGCCTGTGCGGTGCTCGCCGCGCTCGTTCTTCTCCCCTTGGACCGGGGCCGAGCGGCGGGTCCCGGCCGGGAGCTGGAGCCTCTCTGCGGGGCCGGGCTGCCCTCGGGCTGCCGCAGGGTCGGGAGGGCCGCAGCTATCGCAGCGCGTGCTGCGCCGCCTCGGTGATTCGTTAACGTTCGTGTTTAATTTTAATAAATTTCTAATCCCTTTCTATTTGTAAAAGGCCCCAAGGATCAGGTGTTGCAATCTGAAACTTGTCGATAGGTATCCAGCTGCTGTAGTCAGCATCATGCATTGCTGTTTTCATGTGTGTCCTCAGAAACGTTAGCAGAGATAGCCCTACCTCTCAATTTTTTTGTCTTTTTTTCTTAAATAAATAGCTTTTTGTTTTGGGTTACTCAGTAACACGTTGTCTTCCCCTGCTCAGATCTGTTCTTTAGGAAATAAGACACTTGGACAGCAGGATGACGTCCATCATCAAGCTGACCACGCTCTCCGGAGTGCAGGAGGAGTCTGCCCTGTGTTACCTGCTGCAGGTGGATGAGTTTCGGTTTCTGTTGGACTGTGGCTGGGATGAGAACTTTTCTATGGATATTATTGATTCCCTAAAGAAGTAAGTACTTTGTCCACTCTAAACATGCTTTGCGTTTTCTGAAAGCTCTCAAAATAACTTCTTGACAGAGTTGGGATTCTCTGCAGAAATTGGTTTTCAAATCGAGTCTGCTGATCTTGAAACACAAGGCAAGAGTTCAGATGTGTGTGTGTGTGTGTGTGTATATATGTATATATGTTTGTATGTATACATGTTGATCTCTCCCAGAGGAGGGCCATGAAGAAGGAAGCTGGGCTTGTTCAGCCTGGAGAAAAGAAGGCTGTGGGGTGACCTCATTGCAGCCTTTCAGTACCTAAAGGGAGCCTACAAATAGGACGGGAATCAACTCTTTGAAAGGGTTGATAACTGCAGGACAAGGGGAAATGTTGAGGGAGTGAACATTTAGGTTGGATGTCAGTGGGAAATTCTTTACAGAGAGAGTGATGAGGTGCTGGAACAGGCTGCCCAAAGAGGTTGTGGATGCCCCGTCCCTGGAGGCATTCAAGGCCAGATTGGATGGGGCCCTGGGCAGCCTGGTCTAGTATTAAATGTGGAGGCTGGTGGCCCTGCATGTGGCAGGGGGAATGGAAATTATTGTGTAGTAGCATCTAAGGTGTTTTGGGTGTCTTACCTGAGAAGCATTTAAATTTAATCCCTGTTTTAATAATAGCTGTCAAGAATAATGTGCATGGTCCAGTCACTATGTAAGGGACCAAAAAGCTGACTCCTGCCCAACTTGTATTTTCACTTGTTGCATTTGTTTTAGGTCCTTATGTTTTTGAATTATGATAGCTAGTCTTTGGCCTGAGTTCTTAAGTTATACCACAGTTTTCAAGGAAAAGCAACTTGTGTTTTTATTTATATAAATTAATTTTTAAAATGAAGCTAAAACTCACCCTTATTTTTAACCCAAATGTATTTTGATTTGATTGGCCTTTGCATCCTGTTATTTATACGTCCTCATTTGAAGAAAAGTTGTAATGTATTTTAGGTTTTTTAGATACATAAGCAGTATCGTGTTTGCTCTGAATATACCTTTGGTTCTTCAGTTAATGAACTTTCTGGTATCCAAATATATGCTGAAGTCTTTCTAGTCAAGAACATAGTGCAAAACTTTTGGAAGTTCGTATGTCACCCGGTCCTTGAACTTATGTTTTCAGATCTCGGTTATTTAAGTTTTTATTTTACTTGAGATTGTTTGGAAAAAAACCATAACTTTTAATTATGTTTCTAAAAACTTTATTCTAAACTGAAAAGACTTGAGTTCTCATGTTTGTTGTTCATACTGTGCAGTTGATCTCAAGACAGTCGTGGTAGGAAGTATGTCATACCATATACAACTCCCCACCGTCTTCTGCTGTCCTTCTTTTGTAGGCATGTACACCAAGTTGATGCTGTTCTCCTTTCTCATCCTGACCCTCTACACCTCGGTGCTCTTCCATATGCAGTTGGAAAAATGGGATTGAACTGTGCCATTTATGCAACTATTCCTGTGTATAAAATGGGACAGATGTTTATGTATGATCTCTATCAGGTATCTTTTCAGTTCACGCCTTAATACTCAATTTCTTTGACAAGGTAGAGGGCTTGAATTTTTGAACATTCTGTGCTTCTTATTTGTTTTAGTCTCGCCATAATACTGAAGATTTCACACTCTTTACATTGGATGATGTAGATGCAGCATTTGATAAAATACAGCAGCTAAAGTTTTCTCAGATTGTCAACTTGAAAGGTAAAGTCCCATCAGCAAGTTTTGATAGCTTAGTGATTCTGTTCCCTTTCATTGGCAGTTCAGGTAACTTTTTAAAAGGAGTATGTTATTTGAATGTTGTGCATTTCCCAGGTGTCAGTCTACATCAGCCAAATATCAGTAGAATTTCCATTTAATGAGGAGAAGGTTATGCCAAGGTTGATGGATTTTACTGGTTAGATAGGAAGGAGAGAGATGTTACTGATTTTCATACCTCATTTGACTTTTTTCCAAGTGATAGCTTTGGAGATTAGCTACTTATTTACCTATTATTTAGAGTAATAGGTTTTCATACGTGTCATCTACCTAAAATATTGAAAGCTATCTAAGAGACCATTCTTTTTTGTAGGCAAAGGACACGGTCTGTCAATCACGCCATTGCCTGCAGGTCACATGATAGGAGGCACGATTTGGAAGATTGTCAAAGATGGAGAGGAAGAAATTGTTTATGCAGTTGATTTCAACCACAAGAGGGAGATGTAAGTTCAATATAACTAACTATATTTCTCTGATGTGTTAAGTGTGTATAATTTGTGTGATAAATAAGTATGGAAGTAGCAGTGCCTTTCCAGATGTAAGAGAACCATTAATTTTACTTGGATTCATATCAGTGAATTTGAAACAAGCTTTAGCCCTGGGTTTCTTCATTCTGCTCAGATTTATTTTAGATTGAAGCAGGAAACATTCAGAAAGCGTTTGTATCATGCACTTGAAAAGCTTTTCTTGTTATTTTGAGGAGGGAAATAACACACAGCTTCTCCTTGTCATGTAGGAAACAGTTTTTACAAACTCTGTTTTCTGTTTCTCAGAATCTTACTTGACTTAGAAGGAACAGGAACTCTTAAAACAATGTGCTCAAATTCAACCTATCAAGATGGAATTTGCAGTATAACCGTAGAGTGTAGGTATTTTTAGGATGTTTTTGGGATACACAATATTTGCTTTCTGAAAAATATCCTAGAGGCTATAGAGCAAGTAGATGAATGTTGACTCTTAAAAATTAGTGCGTGGCTTACTGGATGGTTGAGATTTAAGAAAGTTCATGGTTTTGAAATTCCTGGGAAATGTTAAAGAAAAATGTGTGGGTTTTTTCTACCTTAGCTGACAGAATATTTCTCATGTCCTGCCTTCCTCCCATAAAATGCTTGTTTAGGAGAGGAAAAAAGGCAAGAAAATAAATATCGAAATAAGGTTTACTCGTTAGTGTTTGTTACTGTGCTTTTTAATATGCATCTCACCCAATTTAAGCATAAAAACAGAATTGTAGAACGTTCAGAATGGAAATGGTCCCACATGGATCATGGAATCCAACCTCTGGCTTCACACTGGGCCACCCAGCATTCAAGCCCTACATCTGAGAGCTTGTCCAAATGCTCCTTGAACCCTGGCAGGCTTGGTGCTGTGACTACAGCCTTAGGGACCCTATTTCTGGCTTAATTGAAGTCACGCTAAAGAGACTTTCAGGGAGTGAGGAAAAGAGGAAGGAAGTAAAATGAACTAAATTGAACCTATTTTTTCTAGTAATTGTAAATATTTATACAGTTGTTAATAAATATTTACTATATTAACCTCTTCGGAATTACTTGTTTAATCAGACTGACTCTTGTACACCTTCTTATTCTTGGCCTGAAGTATTTTCTTTAAGCAGCTCTTTGATTTGCTTATATGTGATACCCTGTTTTTTCCACTGTTGAAATGTACATGCAAAACTGTATGTTCACTGTCTTATTTTTTCCTTGTAAATTAAAAATGCTGACAGTGAGTTCTGGCCTTTTTTTCCACAGCCATCTGAACGGTTGTTCATTGGAAATGCTGAGCAGGCCTTCATTGCTTATTACAGATTCATTTAATGCTACTTATGTACAACCCAGGAGGAAACAAAGGGATGAACAGCTACTAAGTACGTATTCTGTTTGGGGCTCAAGATAGCAGTAACAGTTTGATTTATTAGCCACTGTAAATTGTTTTTGTTTGTTTGTTTGTTTTTTTAAGAAGTTTACTAACATCTAAATTAAGAATCTTTATTCAATTTTAACAACTTTTGAATTGCTTTTTCCTGATGGTACTAACCCTGTGGGGAAAATGTTTTCATAAAAACAATGACTTGCAGTCATGTGAAAGTCAAGTGTATGTGAAAATAGTGTATTTTACCCAGTAATGGTTGACTTGAGGGATTTTTAAATGACTTTCCTTAGCACATTCTTCTATTAATCTCCATTTTACTGATGTTTGAAGAAAAGTTATTGTAAAAATTAGTAATCAAGGTGGTGGGATCTTCAAAGCTCTAGATGTGGTTAAAAGTAGTTCTTTCTGTTTTAACTATTCTTAGCTAATGTTTTGGAGACATTACGAGGTGATGGAAATGTGTTGATAGCTGTGGATACAGCTGGCAGAGTTCTGGAACTTGCTCAACTTCTTGATCAGATCTGGAGAACGAAAGATGCAGGATTAGGAGTTTACTCTCTGGCGCTTTTGAATAACGTCAGCTACAATGTAGTGGAGTTCTCTAAATCACAGGTTCGTTTTCATTTTGATATGCAGTTGTGAGGGGGGTAGCAAGACGTGTATTCAAGAGCTTTTTTTTTTTTTCTCTTTAACAGTAAGAAGTGGCTGAAATCTGGGTGTTGTCCTTATTCTAGAGTGGGTGTTTTTCTCAAGCAAATATTTTTCTTTTCAATCAAGTTACACAAAGTCCAGTCATGGCTGCTGCCGTGATTCTTGATATTCATTTTATCATAAAACTTGTTGAAATAGTTTATAGCTCTTAAAAAGGTGGATTTAAATTACTCACTTGTGTTGTCTACCCTACATTATTTCTACACATATTGAGAAACTTCGTAATTGTGCGTATTTCATTCTTCTGCTGCCTGTCAGGTTATACATTTTTATATAGCTTGTATTACTATAGATAACTTTGTCTAAATATTATATTGTAGGTGGAATGGATGAGTGATAAATTGATGAGGTGCTTCGAAGACAAGAGAAACAATCCTTTCCAGTTCCGCCATCTCTCCTTATGTCATAGTCTGTCTGATTTGGCTCGAGTGCCTAGTCCAAAAGTTGTCCTTGCCAGCCAACCTGATTTAGAATGTGGGTTTTCGAGAGATCTTTTCATTCAGTGGTGCCAGGATTCCAAGAACTCCATAATTTTAACTTACCGTACCACACCTGGAACACTGGCACGATTCCTGATTGATAATCCTTCTGAAAAAGTTATAGATATTGAGGTAAAAATTGCCTGTATATCTTAAAGTTTTTGTGGTGGGCTACCTGGGGGAATATAAGTAAAATTGAATTTAGTTCTCTTTTTTTACCTGCTGAAAATGCTTTTAGTGGCAGAAGAAAATCTGAAATGAGTGTGTTACATATATTATGTGTTAAGGATAAATTTGTATAAAACAAGTCTTAGTAGGAAGTGCAAAATATTTTTTGTTGCTGCAGTTGAATTAGAGTCTAATAAGGTGAGCATGAAGTTGCTTTTAAATATTTATCTTTACACAGTGTTTTTTGTCCTCACATTAAAAAACTCTCTGCATACAGTTTAGGTGCAGATCCAACTACGGATGGATTATTCTTTCTGGAAACTACTTCGGGTTTAGATTAGGGGAGAATCAAGTCAAATGAGTACAGTGTATCCTACCAGAGTAAGATAAGTGAAACTTATGAACTAAAAGAACACAATTATTTGTTAGTTATGCTGCCAGATTGTATTCAAATAGTATACCTGTGCCTACTTCACTCTGGTAAATAGTGGTAATTTCTGGGAGTTCTTTGCGATCCCAGTAATTATTTCAGTCCTGATGATGCAACTTGCTTTCAGTTTTAGGTTGGATTGGTTCAATGTTACTAGAATTGAACATTATCATATGTGACCTGTAGTCTAATCAGTTCTGAAAAACAAACCAAAAAAAAAAACAAAACAAACCAAAAAAAAGAAACAAGGCTTAATGTTGTTTTGCCTGCTAACATGTAATTTTGCCAGGTACTTCTGTTCACGTTAGAGGCTCAAAGGTCAGAAAATAGCAGCTCACCTTAGAGTATTTGCATTTAGTTATTGAAGGGAGGTGTTTCCTCAAGGTGTTTTAAGGAATTATTGTAAAATGAATTGATTTTAATACTTCAGAATTAATTTTATATTTTTATGTAGTTTGTACTAATTGACTACGTTGTCATGATGTTGTCATGCTAAGGTGCCATGTGTTTATGTAAGTTGTTACATAAAGGACAAGATCATATTTGTCTTTGGTACTTAAGTATAAATATTATTTTACCAGCAGTGTGTAGGAGAAGTATTAACAGCAAGTCAGCTACTCACAGAAAGTCTAATTTTTACTTTATTTATAAGTTGAGAAGACGTGTCAAGTTGGAAGGAAAAGAACTTGAAGAATACCTAGAAAAGGAGAAACTAAAGAAAGAAGCAGCTAAGAAGTTAGAGCAGTCTAAAGAGTAAGTATGTTAGCTGTTGTGTTCTGCTGTTATTAGTTGAGATGCATGTTCAGCCTGATGTTTCAACCATTTACAGGGGCAAGTGAAAGTAACAGTTTTGGTAGGTTTGTCTGAGTGCATCGAGGAGTCAGAATGGTTGTCTTTAGTCAGTGGTTGTCTTTAATCCATTGTTACTATAGACCTGTTTCATCTGAATTTTGTGAACATTTTCTCTTCAACTGTCCTTGCCCTTAGTCTTAACTGTTACTGTCCAGTCAGTGTGTTTTTGTAATACTAAACCTGATGAAAAAAGAAAAGAAAAGGCTATTATTCTTGGAATACCATTTCAGGGCAGATATTGATTCCAGTGATGAGAGTGATGCGGAAGAAGATATTGATCAGCCAACTGTGCATAAGACCAAACATGATTTGATGATGAAAGGTGAAGGTAGCCGGAAAGGAAGCTTCTTCAAACAGGCAAAGAAATCTTATCCAATGTTCCCAGCCCCTGAAGAAAGAATTAAATGGGATGAATATGGCGAGATTATCAAGTATGTGGGGAGAGCAGTGGTAATGCTTAGTAACATGTAATAGCCATGAAATAGTTCAAAAATAGAAGTAATAAAAATCAGGTTTGTCTCTCTTTTGCTATACTGTTGTATGTTGTTCCAAGCACAGTAAGTTTTAGTGGCTTCTGAAACATGATTCTAGCTGAGATTCACAGGAAGCTTATGATGGGATTGAAACTGCAAAGCATTGATCTTGGGCCTGAATTCACATTTGTTACAAAGCGATTCCAGTCCAGGTCTTTGTTTTGATTTTTGTTGCTGTTGTTTGCTTTCTTTTTTCTTTTTATGGGAGAAAAGATTAAAAACTTCTTTTGAATTTGGCATTTTCCTGCTTTATATTCCGCATAATTTTGAAAAATTTATAGAGCTTCATTAAGGGGTATCATTTAGCCTAGAAAAACCTAGCAATATTTGTCCTATTTTTATGATGAATACATAGTAGAAACCCTTAAATTAGTAGTATTCTGCAAGATATCAAAGTTCTTTTTTTTTTTTTTTTTTTTTTTTTTTTTTAAGATACAAAGGTGACACTTTCCACTTGAGCTCTGTCCATATGTGGAATTATTTAAGGAAAACATGTTTAAATTGTTAACACTAAAAATTTTAAAATACCTCAGTATTTATGTCAGAACTGCTTGTTTCTATACTACGTAATGCTTTGGATTTACTATAAGACTATTAAAAGCAAAATGCTTTTCCTCCTTTAGACCAGAAGACTTTCTAGTTCCAGAACTTCAGGCAACAGAAGAAGAAAAAAGCAAACTAGAATCTGGTTTGACAAATGGAGAGGAGCCAATGGACCAGGATTTATCAGATGTTCCTACCAAGTGTATATCAGCAACAGAATCCATGGAAATTAAGTGAGTGGCTTTGTTCTTGTTTTCATAATTTCAGAGCCAAGAGAAGAAAAGAATTATTATTATATAATTATTTGGTTTTTTTTTTAACATTGTGAGACTGGATAGTGGCTCCCTGTATTTTTCCCACTGCACAAATGTCTTTTGCAGAAGGATCAATAAGAAATCTATGCCAGTCTAGCGTCAGTCTATTAATAATGCACATATTTCACTTTTTGTTTTGTTCTGCTTGTTACCTGCGTGATGGGTGCATTCCAGTACTGCACATCTCCTGAATCCATCCTCCAAAGTCTCAGCTGTTAGAGGATTATTTGGAGCTACACGTGTATATATGCTGATATTCTACAAATCTGTATTTTACTGATCTCTAATGTACCTTTTGCTGACATTTTACTATGATGTAGAAGAATTTTTTGTAATGTTTTCCATTTTTAAATTAAATCTCACAAAATATCTTTAAGATATTCTTTTGCATCTTTTTTTTGTTCAAACTAGAGCCAGGGTTACATATATCGACTATGAAGGACGCTCAGATGGGGACTCAATTAAAAAAATCATTAACCAAATGAAACCAAGACAACTAATCATTGTCCACGGACCACCTGAAGCCAGCCAGGACCTTGCTGAATGTTGCAGAGCTTTTGGTGGAAAAGATATTAAAGTGTATATGCCAAAACTACATGAAACTGTAGATGCAACCAGTGAAACTCATATTTACCAGGTAAGGTGCTGGAATTTGTTACTTGTATGTACAAGTACTGAGAACTGTAGTAGAGCAGCTGTAGTGGCTGACTTTCTTATTTAACCCTCAATTTTTTGTTAGAGGAGATGCGAAACATTTCATGTGTATTCTTGACTTGGACATTAACAGTTGCTTTCATGTATAAGCATTCTCCTATGCTCAAGTGAGTATTTCTCATAAGAAGTGTTTAAAACAAAACTTGAATGTGAGGTCAGTGTTCTTCAACCTGTAGTGCAGAAGGCCATGTTTATGTCTCTGGAAGCATCAGTTTGTTTTACGCAAGTCTTAATAGCTTTGTTGTGTCTATATTTAAATTACTGCCATATGTGACCTGGAATTCAAGATTCTTTTTGAAATTTCAAGAGGAACCTTAGAGAGCAAAGGGAAAAAAAAAAAAATCATATATTGGACTCTCTGTACCCAGTAGTTTAGAGGAAAGCATTTTGCATGCTGTTTAGACATCAGTTCTTTATTCCTTTTATCCTTTTACAATTAATCTAGAAGCATCACTAGAATTGTTGAAAGAAGTATTTTTGCTGCTTTCCAGAGAAAAATCTGTTAGCCTTGGAAGTAGAAAGTTCCTGTTACTCAAAATTACCTTGTTCTGGCATTCTTTAAGACAACAGACTTTTGTGGTTTTTTTTTTTTTTTTAGTATTGCTAGGGTGTAAGAAATGACAAATCTATGATTTTTCACAAAGTATTTATCTGAATAAAACTATAATAGCTCTATATTTCGTTTCAATTTTGTTGTTATTCATAAAGGTGAAATCAATCTTCATAAATTCAGGGATTCTTAATATACTTTTTTTCTTTCTCATTGAAACAACTGAACAGATGGAGTACTCTGGAGACATTGAATTAGAAGATAATAGATGAGAGCTGGATATCAGAATCCTGATGTCTTTTGGTTGGATTGTGCTGCAGATAATTAGTTGCAATTTCATTTGTACAGTTGCAGCCTTGATTCCTCTGTTGCGATAGTGCACCATCCCATGTGGATAGCAGTCTTTCAGGGTAGGGCTTATTTAATTAGTTCATGTCTTGGAATGTGTGAGGAATCAAAGTAATATTTTGATGACTTAAAGTCTGATATTGTCAACTTCCCCTTTCTCTATAAAATATATTTTTTAAGAAGGTTGATATTTGGAGCAGCTGTTTTGTAACCCGAATATATTTTTAGACATTTTCCTTAAATTTGATAAGGCCAATTGAAGAGCCCCTTGGCCACAAAAAAAAAAGTTGCTTTAAAAGGCAATGATTATTCCTCCTGTGAGTCTGACTTGTTTTGCAGTCATACTGGTTCTTATTTTAATCAAGATTTTAAAAGATATAGTTCTCTTCTACTGTTTAAGTTGACTACTGAAATGAGATAATACAAAATATAATTTGTATTAGTGTAGGATGTCTCCAAAAGACTATGAACTAAACCTATGCAGAGAGAGTAGAAGAAAAACTGCTTTAAAAGCATGAAGTAAGAATCTGGTTGTTTGTTTTGTTTTTGTTTTTTTCTATCAAACCATGCTTTTATTTTTGTGCACCCCAGGTCAGGTTAAAAGATTCTCTTGTCAGCTCACTTCAGTTCTGTAAAGCCAAGGATGCTGAGTTGGCTTGGATAGATGGTGTCCTGGATATGCGGGTCTCGAAAGTGGATACTGGAGTTATTTTGGAAGAGGGAGAGCTAAGGGAAGATGAAGAGTTAGAGATGCAAGTGGATGTGCCTTCTTCAGACTCTAGTGTCATTGCACAACAAAAGGCCATGAAAAGTCTCTTTGGTGACGATGATAAGGAGATGTGTGAGGAGAGTGAAATCATCCCTACTTTGGAACCACTGCCACCTCATGAGGTACAGAAACTTTCCTGGATTAGACTACTACTTTTTTTTTGAGTTCTGTGTTCTAATGCTGTTACTATTGTTTCAGATTTCAAGCTTTTCAGCAAGCACTATCTATTGCATCCAATAATGGTGCCTCGCATGTGGTTATCATCTATTTGTGAATATGAGATCTTAGTGTTCCATATTTGTAATTAATACCTGTGGATTTTTAAATGAGTTGATATTTAGTCCTTCTTGGGTTCCATTATGTGTTGTTGATGCCATGGGAAATACACTTATGTACTTAAGTAGACGTATGTCTTTGAAATTCGTGCATCTCTACTGAGTGATCTGAAAGCTCATTAATTTTTTTCATGATATTACTCTTAAATGAAAATACTTGCATGTGTGAATAGGTAATTTCATTTGTTCAGTTAATGAAGTACTTCCTTATCCTAGAATTACTTAAGATACTATTGCAGAGTCTTGAATGTAATCTGTTCCAGGAGCTAGATAAACATAGATAAACAATTCAAAAGTCTCTTCAGATTCATGGCAACCATCACAGAACCAGGTACTGGTCAGTAGTGCAGCTTACTGCAGCTCTGGCCCTGGCATAACTTGGCTCAAAAGAGTCTTCAATATGTGAGCGCGGAAAGAAGTCTTTTGCTTGATAGATGACTTCTAAGGCTTTCCATCCTGGAATTGTCTTGCTAATTTTCTCCTCTGTAGTCCTGTAGCCTATCCATAGGCCGTGATGTTGCCAACACAATAAGGAAAAGATCTTTGGAAAAATGAAAGGCGGTAAGTAGCAGGAATTTTAAAACTGTGTACATTGTTTAAAGGTTCCTGGACATCAGTCTGTGTTTATGAATGAGCCAAGACTATCTGACTTCAAGCAAGTTCTCTTGCGAGAAGGAATTCAAGCTGAGTTTGTAGGAGGAGTGCTTGTGTGCAACAATATGGTGGCTGTTCGCAGGGTAGGTGATCTGTGTCTTAAAACTCTTTGCTAACTAATTTTCTAAATGAAAATTATGCTTCTTGTTAGTTTAAAGATATTAAATTGAAATATCATTTTGTTTCAGACTGAAACGGGGCGCATTGGATTGGAAGGCTGTCTCTGTCAGGACTTCTATAGGATAAGAGAACTTTTATATAAGCAATATGCTATTGTCTAAAAGAAGCACTTAAAGGTGTTTTCGCTTGAACTTCTGAATATGCAGAGGATTTCTCTCTGGACTTTTTGTAGTTTTCTAATTTATACAGGGGAAAAGTAATTCATAAAGAACAGTTAATTACCCTGAACATGTAAATAACGACCGTTGTTGCTCTTCATAAATCTGTTGGTATGTTCCATGTTCTTGACTTTCAAACTGTTATGACTTATCTCCCACATAATGTATCACAAATGAGTTTATGACCACGAACTGTTTCTCAGGAAGGATTGGCACTGACAAGTCACATTTTGATTTGTTAGATTCCCTGCCAAAGACTACGAAATAGATAAAAGTCATTCTTCTGTTCTCAAATAAGATCAGATAGGGAGTTGTGGTTTCTTTGTTTTCTCTTTTTTGTTAGTTTTTTGTTATTTCAACAAGTCTGATTTATAGAAGAGTCTTGAGTTGTCTTGTATTTGTTTGGGTTTTTTTTTGTTTCTTTTTTTTCCCTTTTTAAATGGGGTCTAGTTAAAATATATTTTTAACAGCCCACTTAAAGTTGTCTGTATGTTCCCCCAGTGCTAATCTGGCTGCATCTTAATGTTGTTGCTTGTCTCCTCTTACTGACTTGTTCCAGTACAGCACTTCATTATTCTATATGAAGTATTAATCTGCAGGATCAAAAAACTACTTTGAAAAGGTAAGTTAAGAAGACTGGTGAAGATCCTTAGGCAGCGTAAAATCTAGCAGTTATGTGCTTCAGGGTAACTTCTGTACAAACTCATTGAATTTGTACCTTCTAGCTTTTGCGGAGTTGTGCCAACTATAAATTATTTTAAATTCTGATTTTTAATACCTTGGAAAACTAAAGCCTTTATTTACACACTGCTGTTTGTTCAGAATGCCATGAATCAAGTTCAGGATCCCTTATCTTGAAAGCTGAGTTCATGTGATCAATCTAATGCCTTCGTGCTGTGTTTCATAGTAGTTGCATGTTTTGACAGTGGGATTTATTCTAGCGGATGATGCTAGAAATTGAACTTTTTTTGATGAAGATGAGCAGTTCTTCTAATTTAGTTTCTCAGAAATGAATGTTTGCATACAAATAGCCTCTTGAGAGTTTATTTAATCCCATTTCCCCCCATCCACATATGCACCACCAATTTTGGTAATGAAAAGTTGCCTGCTTGTTTTTACATTCAACAGCAATGTAATATGCGCTCTCTGTCAAATGTTTAAATAAAATATTTGGGCGAAGTGGCAAAAAACCAGCCCTGTGGGCTATCAGTGAAAAGATAATTTGCCTTCTAATTTGTTCTTTGGCTAATAGTGTCTTATCTGATCTACAGAATATTTATTCTGTTTAAAATAGGAACTTGAAATTGAAGTCTTCCTTTCAAAAAGAAAAAAAGCAAACTACAAAATACCCAAGCTGCTAGAACTAGATGCTAAAAATGTAAAACATTTGAAAGTGAGAATGTACTTTGTTACATAAAACTTCCTGTCTAGGATTGACTAAACGCTGAACACTTCTTTGGCAACAGTATCGAAAAATGTTTCAAACTATATGGACAGTCAGAACTTCTCAGAAATGTGTTTTCTTTTTAGCTGTTTTCTAGCAGTGCGATTTAAATCTACATGATTTGCGATGCTTACTGGTTAATACTATTGTATTACTATTGTTGATACTAATGAACTTTTATAAAGTGCATTACTTTGTACGTAATAATTTTGGCCTTAGAACTTTTAACCGGGGGTCTTGGGGTGGGCAGATGTCCCTTAAGACTGAAGGGGATACCATAATAAATAAATTTATCCCAGAACTGGATGGTGAGGTCTCACAAAAGCAGATGGGCAGAATCACCTCCCTTGACCTGCTGTCAGGATAAGGTTGGTCTTCTGGGCTGCAAGTGCACTTTGCTAGCTCATGTTGAGTCTTTCATCAATTGACATGCCCAAATCCTTCTCCTCTGAGCTATTCTCAAGCTATTCTCTGCCCAGCCTGTATTTGTGTTTGGGATTGCCCCAACCCAGATGCAGGACTGGCTGGGTCCACCTTGTCTAGAAGCTTGTCTAGGTCCCTCTGGATAGTATCACTTCTCTCTAGTGTGTCACTTGCACCACTCAGCTTGGTGTCGTTTGCAAAATTGTCACCTACTGAGATGTTAAATAACACTGGTCCCTGGGGAACACTGAGCTGTTAACCACAACTCTCTGAGTGCAACCATCCAGCCAGTAGTCATCTTTTAAGAGATGGTGGGTTGGAAGATGAGTGCAAAGTCAAATCAGGTAAAGATATCCAGGGAACAGAATTTTAGATCTTAGATACTTAAAAACTGTATAAGAAAATGGTGGCATTTAAAGTTGGATTCATTTTGTAGATGCAGCTCACTGTTGTGTATGCTTCATTACCTGTAAATACAGAACAGGAGAGTTAGTTATGTCAATGTGAGCAGTATTAGTCTTAAGGAATGAATGCATGTATTATCTCTTCTTTTATAATACAAGTTTACTTAGAAAATCATCTTCCAAGAAGCTTGCTGGCAGGGTAGATTTCTCATCAAATGTTTAGTCCAAAAAATCTCCCTGCCTGCATTTTAAACAGTGTACGTTGTGAACTGTTGGTGTGCATCACGCTGCTCTACCAGTATTAACATAAGCACAAAAGAGTGTGTTGTTTTGGATCTATCTAAATAACTGAAAATGTTTTACTGATTTAATTAATTCCTTGTCCTAAAGGATGTGCACATGTGTTTCTGGCGGAGAAATTCTGCTGAAGAGTGGTTGCACTTCAGTGGTAGGTGAACTATTTTCAGCTCTATAATGCTCACTGTGGAAAAGGAATATAAAAGTAATATTTAAACATTAATGACTTGACGAGTGTGTTTTCTTACACGTAGTGAAAATGTGAAAGTTTGATAAATATGGGAAGTATCAAGATATGGGAGAACTATATTGTTTCATGCAGTGCACTGCAGATTATATTCTCTTTGATAGGTTATAAAATTACCACTGTGATACAAAGTAAAATAAATTACAATGGTTTCTGAGTAGAATTTCCAATAAGCCATGTATCAGTTTTCCCTGAATGAAAAATCACTAGAAGCTCGAAATGCTATGAAGAAGCAAGTTTGGCATATGAGCTTTAGCAGGAATAACCTGCCTGTTGTTGCATAATCCTCTTAGGTGGTGCAAGCTGGATCTGTGGTTCAGCAGCTGAATGATAATGAGCTAGGCATCTGCCAAAAGGCATAGTCTGTAACTGCAATCTGGTGTTCACAAATTTTAGTAACGAGCAAATAATTGATTTCGCTATTATAAAATTTTCTTCCATGGTACTTGTTTTCAGTGCGGGTTTTCTGAAGTGCTGCAAACTTCTCTAAAAGGTGTTTCTGACAAACATTTCTGAAGAAATTTGGAAAGGTGGTAATTTAACAGCCAGACACTTTCTGTCCAACCCTGCATGAGATTGATGCCAGTTTCTTAAAACTGGCTTTGGAGATCAAGGGAAGCTTTCATCATTTGGTACTGGCTATGGTACCCTTGCTGGTATGGAAGACATAGTAAAACCTTTGTCAAATATTACCATCATAACGCTGCATTCCATGTCCAATGTAGAAAGAACTTTTTAAAAATATAATCAAAGCTATTTTTTCCCCTCTATGGCCAGTAAGTACAGGAAGCATTTGTATGTTAATTAGAAATTGACAAAGACTTGAGCTTTCAAAACGCAGATATTAAGTGATGGCACTTGGAGCAATCAGTTTCTTGAGTTGGTGGCTTCGTCAGTGCCTTCCTAGAGTTAACTTGGTTGCCCTTTCTGCATGGAGCCTGGTTTAGCTCTACACCATAAAATTGTGACACAGACAGTGGTTTTCTTGTCTGCTTTACAGCTGTATAAATCTGAACAAGAGCCCTAGAATGAGCCAGCTTAAATCACTGGAAAATGAATTCCTGCTAATAAAAAATGATTAATGTCTTAGAAGTTGAAAGCCAATTTCTTATAAAAGTTTGTTTAAAATTGTGCTTTTATATAATGCTACTGCAGTTAATCTGATGTAGAGAAATTACTGCTTCCTTTCCTGATCTTTCTAGTTCAGTAGAAAGAGCAACTGGCCTCAGAAGTTCCTGGCCAAGAATCAGAGATAAAACCATAAAACCTCACTTTGTAGTCATTGCTTCCAAGTTGACTTTTTTTTTTTTTTTTTTTTTTTTCTTTTAAATCTGTCTGGATAAGCTGTAAAGTGTTGTTGTCTCAGCTGTGCCTTACCCCACAGTGTTTCTCAGAAATAATCGTGAAGACAGGTAGGTAATCTCTTGTTATTAGCAGTAGTACTCAGTGCAGGAAAATTGTATGAAGGATTTTTGAAAGATTTTTTGAAAGAAATGGAATGCATTACATCACTGGAATTCAGTAAATATCACCTGTTTCATTTTTGTCAGTAGTCCATGGTGGTAGAAACAGGCTTTTAAAGGTATGCTTTTTGATGACATAATATGAGGTGTTAAGGTTTAAAATAATAATAACAAAAAATAATTGTACCTGGCTAATTGGTCTGTTACCAGCTGCTTCAGGGTGTGAAACTGAGTGTTTTCATAAGATAGCCTCTCTCAAAAGATGGGAGTTAGTACATAAGACAGTACTGCCCTCTGTTTTACAGTTTTACAGTTCTAGCTGTCCAAATCAATCCTGATGCAAATAATTATGTCTTCTCTTGTTTTCAAGGAACATGTTTAGCTGTCAGGGGAGGGTGAACCCAGAGCATGATGTGATCAAAACTTCGTAAATCATTGGCAGGTGCTATGCAAGCCATAATTATGATCTGTCTCATAAAAATCATCGGGGACTCAGTTTTTGCCATGTTGCTGCTCCTGAAGAAGCTGCACAGCTGGCAGAGCATATTGCCCATCACCTTGCCAGACTTGGCGTTTGAAAGTGTGCCAGATTGCTTTGTGCTGTTATGCTAGCCATAGATCAGCAGTATGTGACAGAATGAGGATAGGAAGCATTTTATTTTTTGCCCTCTGTAGAATCACAAGAGTTAAAGTTGCATTTAAGGAGTCCGATCTGTTTTTTGAACCTACTAGGTACTTCCATTGTGTTGCCTCCAGGGTGGAGGTTAGCCAGATTAGCCCCTATGCTGCAGGAATCCATACAGTAATTTTGTTCTTGATGTATTCCAGTACAATTTCTACTAATATCAATGTTTGGAGTTACTCTATATAGACAGCTTTTCATGTTTTATGTAATTTTATTATGCTTCAGTATTTCTTTCATAATCTCCCTGATTTTACTAATGCACAATATTGCAAATGCAGTATAAAACTAGTCAACAGACTTTAAATCATTTGTGTATCTCTAAACCTCTTATGCTGATTAAAAGTGTTAAGGCTATTAGTATTTTTTTATGTAACCTGGTCTAAATTTAGTTTCTGTTACAGTCAAAAAACACTCTGATATTGCAAACCATGATCCTAATCTGCTTCCTGTGGAGTTGGTGGCAGCAATTTTTCAGCTGAGTTTTTGTGTTTTTGTCAGTTGATAACTTGAATAGATAACCTTTTGTGTTTGTCACAGAAATTCATGACTTCTCATAGTTCTTATTTCTTTTCCAGAAGTGTGTGTGTGGGGGGGGTGCTGTTGACATTTGTGTTAAATTCTTGTGTAGAGCAGATAAAAGGAAATAACTGAGCAAATAGAAATCACATATAGTCAGTACCTTCCAAACTGAATAGCTATAAAATAGAACAGAATAACAGCCTCATCCTGCAAAAATCCATCTGTTGGTTCATTCTGGGTAGCCTGTTCTTGTTTTAACACATTAATTGCTGCTATATGGCTGTTTCAAAATGCTATTTGTATATTAATGACATTACTTCCTTCAGTATTGCGCATTGCCTTTGGTCAGTTGAGACCCATAATATTAATTTTACATGTTCATTAATTTCACAAGTTCTGTTTCTATGATGGATTGCTATAGAAAGCCAGCTCACAAAAGGTAGTCTCATTGTGCCTTGGTAGTTGAGGTATTAGGACACATAGTGAAGGAAATCATCAGCTTTGTGTTCAAGGCAACCTTTGGGAAGATGAAATAGCTTGGCAGTACTTCTGCTGCTAATTGTAAATAAAAATGTATGTCTTTAAATTGATACACAGAAACAGATGATTTACATGATTTTCTTTAACATAAAATTCAAGCTTTTCATATATGTGTGCATAATGTGAGAAACAGAGACAACACTGTGTGAGCTGTATGTACTGGAGTTAATAGCTGTATACCTAAGAGTACAGAGCTTGAGTGCTTCATACTTCTGGTAATCTTAGTCCTGCACTCGCAAGGCTATTCAGCCAATTGTTCTGTAGGAAAGGAATAACTTTCTAATTATTAGTTATTTCTTTGATCTGCAAATGGAATTTTCCTTTAGTTGTCAGAACATGTGCTTTAACAATTTTGAAATCATTCTGAAATAACTCTCCTAGCTAGGTGAGCAGCCTGAAGAGAATATCTTCTTGAGAATGGGGAGGGATAGCTGCCTGAGTATTTTTGGTTTGGAAATAAGGTATGGATGGAGTGAAGAAAGAGCCCTAGATTCTGTGGAATTTAAGGAGAAATGACCAAAACTAATGGCTTTCTCAAGGAGATGATATTTTGTTTTGCTTCAGTGGATTATGAATATCTTATCAACTATTGCCTATAAAATTACGCATGGGCCTAAGATTTGATTGGGGAACCTAGACAGTTTTACTGACAAGTTCTTCGAGTGTGTTTTGTTCAGTTTTGTGGTCGGAGAAGCTAGAATGATGCCTGATATTGATGAATGCTTAGAATACTGTAGGCAAATTGTGGATGTTCTTGGCAATTTATGCACCACTGCTTCCAATAACTGCATTGCTCAGTTGACACTGACAACTACAAGTTACGAGACACTGTTTTCTCATCTGGTCATGAACTTTTAATGCATGTGGCACTCCATTCACCGTCATTTGTCCAAACAATAGTCTGTAAATTTTGAATATGCAAAGATATTTTTCATTAATTCTCGATAATAAAGTTTTGTCACTTAATAATTCATTAGATCAATCACATGCAATGTGATTATATGAAATCTAAAATTAAGGGAAATCTTAATAGTTTAATTCCTAACTGTTGAAAAATCTTCCTTGTATTAAGTGACTTTTCTTGTGATTATTCACCTTTCTTGAAAATCTTTGAGCTTACTAAATTTGTTTCCAACAATACTAATGTATACTTCTATAAGCCTTGATTTCTTGTTGCAAGTATTCTGCTTTACCTTCTATGTCTCTGAAGTGGCAGACACATGCAGGTCTCTGAACGGACTTAGAAAGTCTGCTATATACTTTTTTTTTTTTTTTTTTTTTTTTGTACTAATGTAAAATCTCACTTCTATCAGCATTGCAGCCCATATCTTACTGCACAGAGCTTTGACTTCCTTCATGTGACTTATGAGAAATGCTGAAGTTCAATACTGGTTGTGTCATTTGGAAAAATGTCAAGTCAACTTCTCAGCTTTTACTCCCACATCTTTTGTCATTGCTTAGTAAA
Source organism: Lagopus muta (assembly GCF_023343835.1). Lineage (NCBI taxonomy): Eukaryota > Metazoa > Chordata > Aves > Galliformes > Phasianidae > Lagopus > Lagopus muta. The sequence continues at coordinate 44,448,226 of NC_064438.1, forward strand.
TTCCTAGGCCTGCAGCAGGTAACTTATGACTCTGTGTGGACAGCTGAGAATTACCCAGCAAGGCATCTTTAATGTCTAGTATGGTAGGACATGTCTGTGCTGACAGAATGGCGTGTTTCAGGGAAGACATGGGGGAAAGGATGAAACTGTTGGAAACGGGCAGATTTGTATTTAATTGTCTAATATTTCTGTGGAGTATGCCAAAGGATTACTTTCTGGATCATCAAATTCACACTACTTGTGATTTATGCTTTTAATACTCAGTCTGTCTCCTCAAACACAGGGCCTTTTCTTCATTTGTGTTGCATCTTTTCTCTTTAAATCTGCTTTAGTGCTTGGAGAGAATTATTTGCACACCTTTTATGTTAACATTTTGTTAGAATTCTGTCTGCATAAGGAAAAATGTATTTATTTCAGTTTAGTGAAGGCAGCTGCACATGTCAGCATAATGAGCCTTAAAGATCTGTAAGGTGACAAGTGATTTCTACAGTGAAGTTATTTTTAGATTGCCAACTTTCAAGGTATGTTGATTTAATATTCCTGAAGCTTTGTTGTGATGAAGCTTTGCAATACTTATTGGTTTTCTAAAATGGTAGTTAAGTAAATATGTGAAACACTAACGCAAGATAGATAGTTGCTGGTTGTAACAGTTCAAATGATTAGATCTTTACATCACCAGTTACCTATTGTGGAATTAATGTGGATCCATCAGCTAAAACTGCCGTGCCGTAATGCAAAGTTTTCTTTTGAATTTTTGTTCAGGCTGTGATTTCATAGAATATGAAAAATAAAGCTTTTGATGTCTTTCCATATGTATGGGAATTGCTAAATCATGGCCTGAACCAATGACTGAGCACCTGGTGGAAGGACAAAGCCAGCCCTGGGAGCACAGGTGAAAGCAATGCATCTATGTGACAGGATGGAGTGAAGCCTAGTTCCACCTCTCCCTAAACCTCATTTAAAAGGCTGTCTGCCTTTAGAGGGATCTCTTACCTGGAGATCCCTCCTTTTGGAGTACTCAGAGAGCCCTGATGCAAATCTTTCTTTCTTTAACTGGATTGTGACCATCTCTCTTTTTTGGGTAATTCAGAACTGGTTATCTGCCATCACCTTTCCCTACATCACATGTCCTGTTAATTGCCTTTTGAAAGGACAATTCTGATACTCATTCCACATCCAGCTTGAAATAAAAGCTAATACAGCTAAAGTTAGTGAACACCTGTCATATGACAGCAGCTCATTTCTTTCTATGCTGCGTCTGGTTGTGATGTCCTGTCTGTTGTGTCCTTCTGCCCAGGTTCGGGCTTCTTTTCTGCCTTTGCACTGTGGTATGCAGTGCTGTTATGTAAAGCATCTGCTTTCAGGCTTGGGTGCCAGAGGCTGGAGCTTGGAGGCCACACTGGAACATGAGTGATGTATCTCAGTATGGTCAAAAAGAAGTTGCTTTGGAAAAGCAACATGTGTGTGAGTTTCTTCGACCAGAATAATGTCTCTTTTCTAGGAAGTTCATAATTTGAACCAATGGTATTTTTGTGTTAGGATAAACTGTCCTCACAATCTTCAAGTAGCTTAAACTTTCATTTCTGGTAATTCACTCAAAGGGTAATCGCTATTTCTCCTTTTTAACTCAATTTCATACGGATACTTGGAACTGTTTGTTGAAAATGCTAAGCAGGTCATAGCTGATGCCTTTGAGAAAGAATAGGAGCTGTGAGGCACTGCAAACACACTATTAGAGGAAGGCACTGTATACCGGAGGAGGTACTCCTGAGGGACACTGGCCAGGGGCACTCCAGTGGGGTGGAGACTTAAAGATGCAGAGGGGCAATGGAAAACCAGTAATGAGGGACAAGCAGGGAGTAAAGGTACTATCATGACATCCTGACCAGCCGCACTGCCCTTCTCGTGCGGAGAGCTGGGCCACTGCCAGCTGTGGATGTAGGAAACTAGAAGTGGGGAAAACAGCTGTTTGTGTGTGTTGGTTCTTTCATTTCATTTTTCTCAGTAATCACATCAGAAGTTAACTGGCAATATATCAGAGAACCTCTCCAGGTCAGTGTCACCTCAATTCTGGGTGGACATGGCCCTGCAGGCCTACTGACCACTCGGTGCTAGAGTGCAGCCTTGTCAGTGTCTGAAACAGTGTCTGCAGTTTGCGGTTAGTAGCATTACAGCCCTCATCATACGGCATATTTGCTATGGAACCTTCAAGAGTATATGCAGTGTGTGATTTATTTATTTATTTATTTCTTCTGCAGAGAAGGAAATAGGAACACGAGATTTTTTTGAACCAAATGGCAGTTAATGCAGTCGTGTTGCATGAGCTGTGGTTAGGCAGGCATGAGCCAGCTAGCATCGAGTGACTTGTCATTTAAGAACAGAGACTAACAAAAAATGTGAGCTGCAACCATATGCAGAACAAGCACCTTTCCTGTGAGGTCCCTTCCAACCCAAACCATTCTAAGATTCTGTGTCAGGTGTGACTGCTGTTGGCTCTTGTTGAGCTGTGCATGGCAGTGCAGTGTGCGCTCTGGTGGAGGCGTACAGACATTCTGGCTGCAGTTAGGGCAAAGAGATGGAACTGGGGAGCAAACACCCCCAAGATCTGTAGGCAACAGTGTTCGTGATAGAGTTGGTTAGTCCCAGGCATTAAGGATTTGGTTGCATTTCTCTGTGAGAAAATCTTTAGCTAGTGCAAGTTCTCTGTGTGATGGTGTGTCACTGCTTATTCTGAATTGCATTTCTTACTGTATTCTTAACATCAAGCTACATTAGCTGTTCATCTCATATGCCTTTCCCGATACTGATGATTCTCTTTGGTATTGTTGTACTGTTGGCAGCTGAGCTGCTATTGAACTTGCGGTCAAAGATCCAATGGTTTCTTGGGGTTGTGGAGAGGAAAGATCGGATAGCGGGGTGGGAAGTGTTAGTCTGGCTGCCAGAATGCCAGAACTTGTTTGGGAGAGGCTTCATCCTATGGAGAGTCTGCATTGTGTGAATGCAATGGCTGTGCTGAGACCCCCCCCACCAGCCTGGACAGATTTCTTCCTTTACCTTTTCTCACAGTAGTGCATCCACATCATTTCTGGCGGTTCCATGAAGGAAGGCAAGAGTAAAACTTGGATAAGGAGAGAAAATATGAATTTTTTGGAGTTTATTAAATCATTTAATCAAGGCCTCTGCAAATGGCCTGTACAGGTCAGCAATTTGGAGGTGCAACATAAGCATAACTGCTTATAACGATCACAGAAAAATTACAAGATTGTAAAGATCAGCCTGAACAAAGTGATGATAGTGATGGGATACAAGTTTATTCTGTACTGTGGTTAGTGTCTATATGAACTCTAATTTCTTAATTCATTTGCTTGCTTTTTTTTTCCCCCACAAGATTTTCAAACCGGGTATCTATTCTGATGGAGCAAACCTTGTTACAGTGACTGTGTAGCAGATCACTTGGTGAGAACCAACATGCATGAGTGAGGTTTGAGCATAAAAAGTTGTCCCTTATTCTTACTGCCACAGCAGAGAATTAAGATCAGGTTTGGTGAGTAAGCTCCGTTGTCAAAGATGTCTCACAGCAACTCATGACTACAGCCAAACATGCAGAAGACATGACAAATACTAACAGGAATAGGACTGAGAGTGTGAGCCCTTTCCCTGATACGTCGTTATCTTATGGCTCATGTGGCATTAGCAATTTCATCTTAATTATGTGTTAATGTGTGGGAAACTTTTATAGTGTTTTTGTTGTTGTTGTTTGTGGTATTTTTTGTTGGTTTTTTTTCTGCAAATGAGCCTCCTTTTTCTCCCAAAATGGTAGGAAATGGAAAACTCCCTGAAAGGAGGTTGTGGCAAGGTGGGGACTGGCTTCTTCTCCCACATAGCTAGCAATAGGACAAGAGGGAATGACCTCAAGTTGCAGCAGGAAAACTTCACATTGGGTATTAAGAAGTAATACTGAAAGAGTGGTCGGGTGCCCAGGGAGGTATCTGAGTCACTGTCCCTGGAGGTGTTTAAGGAAAGGGTAGATACAGAAGTAAGGGATGTGGTTCGGAGGGCAATATTGGTGATAAGTGGATGGCTGGACTAGATCTTAGATGTCTTTTCTAACCTTTATGATTTTGTAATTGTATGAAATGATCGGGAGGGAGTGGGAAACAGTGACCAGAAAAGTCAAACTTTCCTCAGCTCTGAATTCAGAAGCTTTAAAGCTAGGATGGCTGTGCGTGAGCTCTGTTAGCAGAGCATTTCCTCAGCAGAAAGCAAACAGTTGTCCGTTCACCCCTTGGAGAGTAAGGGAAGTTGTTAGGAAAAAAAGAAATGATAAAAAATTGAAAAACAAGTCTGCACAGCATGTAGAGAGTGGACTTAATTGGTTGCATTGGGAAATCATCCAGAAAAGTCCCTTTTTCTGATTTGACTCATTCCAGACTGCCTTTCTCAAGTTGTCACTTGCTGGTATGTGTGGTAGAGTGAATGGCATCTGTTCCATTTTGCTGTAGAAGTGTGCCTGAGCATATCAAGTGAAGGGTTTGGTTGATTGCATTTCTTTTCTAGCACAAGGTCTCCAGGGGACCTTCCAATAAAAACTGGAAAGTGCTCCTGTTAGGTATAAAAGCAGAGCCCTTGAAATCAAATGAAGCTTACATGTAATTATAAAGCCCACACGGAGATGGAAAACCAAATCCAATTAGCAAATAATATCATTCCCTCTCTCTGGGAATTCATCTTACAGTCTCTGCTCTTTGTTAACGCTAAGCACAAACATAGATTTAATTGTCAGTAACGCTGTCCTGTTTTGCCGTTAAGTAGTACAACACTGCATTGTGCCATGTTCCTATTTTGGGGACTGAGGTTTCCCAAATCTTCATGTGGTAGGTTGACTCTGCCCAGCAGCAAAGCACACACACATGGTTGGTTGCTTACCTCAAATACAGACCCTGTGGTCTGCTCTGAAGCAAGCCGGCTCCCTTAAAGCTGGACCTAGCACATTGCTTATGGATACCATCTTTCAAACTGAAGGCATCCTTTCTTGTGAGAGGAATTAGGTGCAACAAGTCTGATGACTGATGAGGATATTAACGTTCTGGCAATAAGCAGCAAAGTAAAATAATGCTAGATTGGAAACGGGTAACAGAGTTGAAGTTAGCTGGACCTTAACCTAAACTTAGGTAAATATTCTCGCTGCTTTTTGGTGTGTTTGTTTTGTTGTTTCTTTTCCTTGGATGTTTTTTAACAGCTTTGTGAAAATAACTTACAAAGGAGCCTTAATAAAATATCATGATGATTAATAAGAGATTTTCTGATAAATTTCTGAAGATTAATTTCAAAGAAACGAGGAAATGTGGGTGCTGAAAGAAGAACTCTATTTTTTAAAAATTCAAGTTGAATAAAAGGAAAAAAGGGCAAGTGAGAGAGAGGAAAGCTCTGCTGATTCAATCTCTGTAAGAATTCTGGAAGTGTGACAAAACATCTTCTGCTCCCTTTTGTTTTTAGGGTTTGTTAAGAGATCTCTTGCTAATGTTCATCTAAAGGTGGCAGTAGCCTGTTGCAATTGGAGTTTTGTTGAGTGATAGGAAATGCAGATAGCAGGAAGCCCTCGACTAATCCAACGCTTACCATTAATCCCAAACAAACCATCATTAGTATCTGGTTTTATCCCGCTAAGTCTGTGCTGGATCGTGAATTATGTAACCTGTGCTTTATTAACATGTAATGGAAGCTCATTATCAGGTAGGTTACTTCAGAAAATGGGAGTTTAAAAATGCACGTTTGCTGCTTTCTGTTCCCTGGTTTTGTTTGAGGAATTTCTAAGGATTTCATAAAGAAGTTAGTGCATATTTCTTAATCATTCCATAAGTAAACTTCAAACTCGCTGAGCAATTGCCTGGCAGAAAGCAGCTGTTTGCAATATTACATAGACCCTTTTTGTTTAACTGGTAGAAAATGTTGATAGACATTACTTAGAAAGGGACCACTAAGCCTTTTCTTTGTCAAGGAAGAGGCTGGTCTGGTATTGAGGTGCAAAACTACACACTTCAACATCTTTGCAATGAACTGCTGTTTGTGTGCCCTTGTACGTTGCAGTGCAACAAAGTGAGTATCGAGTGCACAGGAAAAGGTGTTGACACACAGAGTGCCTCGTGCTTGAGGCGGTGCTCTGTGCTGGAGGGGAGGAGTAGCTGCTGCAGTTGTGAGAGGAAATCACCAGGTGGGTGCTGGAGAGAGAGAGGAAAGGGCTTTGAAGTTAAATGTATAAAATGCCCAGTGGCAGAGGATGTTAGGATTTTGACGTGTGGAGATGCTATATTTCAGTGACTGGTGAGCAAATAGTTTCAGAGCTGTTATCTGAGTTGCATCAGGATAAACACTGTTTTGTAACTCACGATGGAAACATACGTGGGCTGAGTGGCAAACCTGCTGTAGATCCTCTAGGTGATTTTAACACATGCTGCACATGATGAGAGAGTATTTTGTTCCATGTGCTAGATATTTACTTTCTGTCTATTGCTCCCTTTTCCCAAACAATAACAAATCTTTGCCAAATTGTCAATATTTGCTCAATATTGATAAAATCTGGGAGATAGGAAATGTCCCAGCAGACTGAATATTTCCAGATGTTTCCAGTGGTTGAATGCTTTTGGCTAGGGGAGATATATTAAGGGAGACCTAGAAAACTGAGCATTCAGCAGAGAGAATAATTTACCCCCCCGATATTACATCTGATTCTCAGATTAGTGAATCAAGTAATTGTTTCTGCAAGTAATTAATTCTGATTTGACTAAAAATATGCTGGGAAAATTATAATGATCATTTCTTATCCTTTGAAACACATCAGGATACCTTATTAGTTCCTCTGAGCAATTTCCTATCTATTTAAATACTGTTTTTCTCATGCATGTATCCTTCCCTGTTCTGGCCCCTGGTGTATTTGGGTTTTCAGACACACACCGTCTTGTGCTGTTGTTAAATAGTGCTGGGGGAAAAGCAGAAATGTTGGTGTGTGTTCAGGAGAAAGTATTGTCAGTGACAAAGGTTGGAGTATCAAGAGCCCTCCAGGGTTTGCTTGACTCTGCTGTTGTCTTGTTTAGATTTCAGCCGTGTCCCTTTTTCCTCGTTATCTGCTGGGGACCAGGAAAGCAAGAGTGATTAAAAAAAAAATATATATATATGGCTAGCTTAAAGAGAAGGTTAAGTGATAATTTATTCAGCTAATAAACATCCACATCGTCTAATAAAACTTGCTTGGCTTGGCAGCTGAAGGGATGATAATAGCCCATCATCTCTTGGAAATGCAATTACACTCGAGGTAAGATGCAAAACGTTAACAGTGAAGGTAATTAACAACTGAGTGCAATAACAGTTGACAGGGTAGTTTTCCCACTGGGTTGAATTTTCAATTGAAGCTGAATATCTTGCGAAAAATTGTTGCACCTCAAACTCCTGAGTCTTCTAAGTAGTGGGTTTAAAACTTGAAAGACCATGCAAAGTTCTCCATGAGTACTTGCTGTAAGACAATGGTAATGTGGGTATCTGATCATCCTTTAGTAGGAAATGAGAACATGAATAGAGGAAAAACATGAAAGATGAAAAAAAAAATTTGTAATTAATCTTCTTTATATCAAGCCAGATAACTAGATCAGTTTGAATCTGTATAAAAACTGAAACATAGGATAAACTTTCTATTTTTGCTGCTCTTCTTCTTCTGATGTACATGGTTAAATGGAAGAACTGTGATGTATATAGGGCATTAACAGTTAAATCTTTGCATCAGAGCAGTGATTGACTTCTGGTCAGATAATTCAGAAAGATTTAAGATATTAAAGCACCAAGAAATGGTTGATTCTGGAGCAAAAGTGAGAAATAGTGCTCTAAGGATATTAGTAGAGTTGAGTTCTCCAATAAAGAACTGCTGTCAGTAAACTTGAAATCACTTCGGGTGCTGGGTTGTTTCCAGCAGGTGGAGTTGGTGCCAGCAGCATGTTGAAATGGCAGTGAGCTTTGAGGTGCTGGTTGTGAGCAGCACTCTTACATGCATATGGGTGAAAAGAGTATTGTCTCATGCCAAGACTCTGCATGCCAATGTTCTGGCATCCCCAAAAATGTGAGGATTTATTTCATTTTAAACACTTTCACAGCAGAAAAAGTGCTATAATATGGCTTTTATTCCTGCTGCTTTCCCCTGCCCTGATGCTGTATGAATTGCAATGTTGGAGAAAATGGTCCTATAAAATTCAGAATTCTCTTCCTAGTATATTTTGCCCTTAGTGTGGTCTTCCAGACAGAAGTTCAGCAAACAAAACCCACTGTCTTGTATGCTCACAACTTTCTACAGGTGTAGTTTCAATAGGTGTCATCTCTGTTATGTTTTGTGGGAGTTGTGCCATGCTGCTTTTTACTTTCTTTCCTAAACATTAAGTGTTCTCTGTGTCACGTTTGACAAGCTGAAATAGTGATAGTACTCTAGGCAGCATCCCAAAATACTCAGAGGGAGTGGAGAGCAGTGGCTGCTTTCTCTGCACCAATGATGGGCATGGGCTGTGCTGGGCAGGGGGAAGAGGAAGCAACAGGGCAGCCCTGCAGCTGCTGTCAGTGGGATGGGAGATCTGTACTGAGCAATGAATGCACGTGAAGGAGCAGGTGATTGTCTTAGCCAAGTTAAGAAAGATGTGCCTGGGCACGTTAAATCCAGCTCGAATAATCTTCTTCAGTGAGGACAGCAGATTTATGTTCCCATGAACAGGCTGTGTCTGAAATAGCGGACAAGGGATTTTCACAGGCTTTGGCAGGCGGCCTCTGGAGGGATTTTCACTGGGTGGGTGTTCCTGGAACAGATCGTACACGTTATTTTCAGGGAAAATTAAGAAATGAAAGTGTTTCCTCTCCACTCCAACACTTGGCCAAGTGTGAAACTGTTTCTTATCAAGTTTCTGCTCCACTGACCTGACTACAAGATGCCCAAAAAGTGTAGAGGAGGCTAGAAAAAGCTTTTACCATCTTATACTGGCTGTCCCTGTGTAGGTGCCCAAGGTCTGTTCCACTTCTATTTGCTGGTGTACGGGCCCAGTAGAGCTGAACTGAGGGAACTGGATGATGCTGAAGGGAATGGGAGTGTGCTTCGGAATGCTGTCAGAGTGCTGAGAATGTATGCAAGAGCACTGCACAGTGCATCTTTTCCATGCCTGTCAGCACCTTTGCAAAGGGAGATGCAAACCAGCACTGTGCACAGAGGCAACAGAAAGGGAGGGCATCTGTCCTCTGCAACTTCTCTCCATCTAAACACGTGGGAAATTTTCCTTGCCGTGTCTGCTTCCTATGACTCTGTCTCCTGCTGGAAACCAGTTCCTATGATGACTGCTGGGGCACCAACTGCCAGTCAGCACTATCAAGTGTCCTGCCTGCCAGGCCCCGTGCTCCCACTTGTGTCTGTGTGGAGTCCAGCCAGAGTTCTCAGTCTCTACTGTGCAGAACTGGATCTTGCCCCAGCAGGTCAATGCAATCAAACTGGTAGGTAATTTTTCAGAATCCTTTCTGCTTTTTCTGCTCCATGGTGGTGAGAGCTTTCCCCACAGTATGGTCCATACCAATGTCTCTTCTCTTACTTGTCCTTCTAGGGTCTGGCATGGATGTTGATGCAGACCTTGATGCCTGAGCTATGTGGTAGTGTGTGCTTTGGCACTGGGTAAGGCTGGTTTTCACCAATTGCCGTAGGAGTATGCAGTGTTTCAGATGTCATGCACAGGGGATTTACTTCTCACAGATTCAGAAATTGGGGCCTGAGTGGTTACACTTTGTCTGCAAGGCTATTACCACGTACCGTGAGCAGCACAAGAAAGGTGTGTCCCACCCTTGCACTCACTTTACCTGTTTTCATTGGCACTGCTTGTGGTAGAGATAACCCAAGTTTGTAAATGTGAGTGAACTTCGGGGCTTTTGTTCCATTCCATCTTTGAGCAAGACTGGTAACTTAGTTTTACCCATTTAAATCCTGATCAGATGCTTGCAGAGCAGTGACAGACCACCACATAGTACCACCCGCTGCTGTGGTTTCTCACAGCAGTGTTATGACCCATCCATTGCATGATCTGGATCACTGCTACTTAAGTGAAATTAGCTTTGAACACTGCTGCTTGCAGAATGCTTCTGGACAATCAGATAAAATAAACTGTCAGGCTTCTGAGAGTTGACTGAAAGTTTCTCATAACAGTGGCTTTCTGAAGCTTTTAGTTTTGTACCTGCACTCTAACCAAAATAACATTCAAGTTCATCTTTAGCTTAGATTTTTAACAGTTGTTTTCCTGCATAACAATCTTTTTGGCTATTTTGTTCTAATATTTATTGGCCTGTGTCTTCTAACAAATTTGTGCCCTAAGGAAATGTATTGGACAGGCCAGGATCTGTCTGAATGATCCTATCTGAAGGATTGTGTGTGCTTTCATTTGCATGGCACAGGTCTGATTCCCATTGTATTATTTCAGTACAAGTCCATTGGAAATTGGTCTTGTAGTTTCTTATCTATACTGGAAGACTTCTTGAACGTATTCGTATTAGGTATTAGTGTCAAATATCATAAAACCAGGCTCGCCGGTACACAGTTTGTGTTCTTTTAGCATTTCAGTTTCTGAATATACTGCCCAGGGAGTCTGTGTGGTCTCTGGATCTGGAAGTTTTCAAGACTCTGTTAGGCAAAGCCACAGCTGGCCTGTGCCAATGTTAGATATGATCCTCCCTTGAGTAGGATATTAGATCAGAGATATCCAAGATCCTTTCTGATGTTTCTATTCTTTTCAATCTGACTTGCATTCATTAACTTTTTCCAGTCATGAAAACTGAAACTTTTACATGAAGTCATGAAAGGATAAAGGAAAACACTAAAGCTGAGACTTAAAACAGCAAGCATGGGGAGTGCTAGAGAGCAGTGGTGTCTGAGGTTCACTTCAAAGCAAATTTGAATGCAATCTCACTGAGTTTACAGTTTGACCTTGAGAGTTAGCAAACGACACTTTGGATTTGTATTTTAGGAACACTGGACTTGAAAACGTGACTGACTTTCTTGAACATATCAGGCACGATAACAGGGATCCAACATGGCTGCAGTACTATAGAACTCAGTCCTATACAAATATAGCAAGAATGATTCCCTGAGTAACATGGAGCTCCTATGAAATCCCCTCCACTTTATAGAACTGTGTGGAAAAGTAAGGCTCTGGGCTATATAACGTGCTACGGAATCACCAGCATAACAATTCTTATCAAATCTGACACCTCCCATCTGTTTCTATATGTAGTGTGTTCAGCACAAATCATAAGCAGATGGTGTCATGCTGTCAGTGTCTCACAAGTCACGCTGCAGTCATTGGGTGTCAGCTAGGGCTCAGCTGATGCCTAACTTTGCCACTTTACCCTTAATTGTTGAAAGTGTTTCATCCATAGAAATAACCTTTTATCCATCCGAAGCCAACTGCTTGCTGGTTTCCATGGCGTGGGTGCCCAGAGAACAGGTTTTTGTACAAGCCAAGCTGTTCGTCTTCCAAAGCTGCTTGGCTGCACTAGCATTGTCAACAAGTTTTGCAGAGGATCAGGGGTTGGTAATGCATACCAACTCCCTCCAACTCATTTCACATCCCTTGCCGCCCCCAGAGTTGTCTTGGCTCTCACAGCAATACATACTTTCGTTCTCTCATGCTACTAATTTGTTAGCTAGGATAGCTAGTCATCTTGCTTTACTCCGCTTGATCTCACGGGTTAGGCAGGGCAGTGGAAGAATGGCCTACCTTCATATATAAAGCCTCCCATTAGTCAAGGATTTGAAGGATTGGATAATGGTGATAGAGAGCTTAACCCTTGTTATTTGTGACTACTGTTGAACATCTGGCATTTTAATAGGAGTTGTTTCTGGCTCAAAAATCCAATCAGCTAAATTCTTCCTCTCTGATTTTTCTCTGAAGTTGCAGCTGAGTATATTCAACTGCATTTTGAATGGCTGAATTTCATTTGTCTCCTTTGCAGTTTCCGCTTTGGCTGTATCAGGACAGAAACCGAAATTCAGTCTCTCTATCGCTGTGCTTTAGAGCCCAATCAGCAAAACTGGGGAAAGCTCCAATGTTTGTTAATTCTCCTTGGGATTGTTGAAATCCAGTTTTGGCTATACCAGGTTCAGAGAGAGCTTGCTGATTCAAAGCTTGGATGTAAGCCTGTACCTGATCACCCCAAATGGCTGGGAATCATCTGCACCTTGATTTAAATGAGACTTCTGTCAGACAAATGGGCAACCACTTTGGCAGTGCAGCTGTAACTCTGTGATGCTAAGTGACGTTCACAATTGGCAGTTCTGGCCTAGAGCCCATGGCATGGGAAGGACTTGTCCAACATGAAATGAATCTTTGGAAGACACGAAACTTCAAGAAATTAATTCCTCACCTCAGCAACAGCTTCATCTCTTAGGTTTCTTCACAGCCTATGAGAAACACACCCTGCGAGTGTCAACACCTGACTGTCTTGAAAATCAGAACAGCCAAAGTGCTGCTGCTGTCTTCTCACTTTGACGTGCGTGTCGGTATGCTCAGAAGTGAGATACCACATCAGTGATTTATTTCAAATAAAGTAACAGCAGACAAAACTCCAAAGCAATTTTCAGCCTGAGTAATCACTGCAAATTTGCTCCAAATGTTGAACAGATGGAATCTGTATATGACTTCTCTGAGTATAAACACAGGCACCCTGTCATATTTCAATTGCTGATGTAACAACACAATGTGGCTCTTTCTAAAGGGAAAGTGCATGAATTTGGGGGTCTGATTATTTGTTTTCTCAGTGCAGAGAAAGATCTGATGTGTTCACTTGCAAATAACACATGACGATTGCCAATTGATTTCACTCCATTCAAATATTTCCTCAGCTAAATGGTAATATGAGTTCCCTGCAAAAGGTGTATCCGTGATATCAAAACTCAATTTATTAATTTGCTCATAATAATAGCTTAGAAAGAAAGAAATAGCTTAATTTGGCTCTTCTGTTGCCACATCTGATCACTTCCTGCATGCAGAAGGGCATAAAAAACGGGGATGGTGGCAGTGTGTGTCTGTTCTTAGTTCTCAGCTCCCCTGGCTGAGCTGGAAGGTGGTCCTGAAGCTGGGCTCTCTTTCTGTCTCCTTACTTGCTTTCTTGACCTTAGAAAAGCAAGTTACTAATTTGTGCCTGTATGCATAAGCTGGGAATAGATGATTACCTTTCTTCCATAAAATGTTTTGTGATTTGGAGAAGAAAAATGCAAATTGATATTTATACTGTTATGGCTTTAGTTAGAAATTTCAAATGAGGAGAGTAGGACTCTGTTCTTTCTCAGCTACCTGTGTTCATGAGCTCAGCTAAACACGACTGTAACAAAAGGAGGGAGGAGATGTACGACCTTCCTGCTACTTGAAGGAACAACCAGAGGCCATGCGGGGTTCTGGTAGGTCTGGGATAGGTTGGCCTGATCCTTCATGACTGTTCCCCAGATGGGATCTGTGCCCTCTCCACTTTGCTTATGAGTATGGAGAAACTTCATATCTGCTCTGATTTTTTTTCTTTTTGCTTTGCTGCTTTCATCTCCTTTTCTGCCTATCTTTGATCTCTCTGCATTCCTCTCCATATTTCCCTACGACTCTGAAGGATATTCCTCCTGCTTTCTTTTCCTCCAGTGATGATGGGAGTTTCCTAGCACTGTGTTTATCTACTGCGTGCCTGACATTGCTATTGCTTTTCCTCTTCCCTTTCTGTCTGCTCTAAACATGAGTGATGGAACCACCCAAAGAACAGTCCCCTCCTTGTATTGCCGATGTACCGGGCCCTTCCTTTGAAAGCTTACACTGCTGCAGATGAGTCTCTTGAGATTTTCCTTACACCTTTTTTCCAAACTTGTTATGACCAAAAGCCATCCGGAGTGGAAGAGAGGCCGAGCAGTCTGATGATTGCTGTTGCTGATTGCAGCATCTGCTGGAGCCTCATTAGTATTTTAGCTTTCTGATGTAGTTGCAGGATAGATTTGCTAGCTTCATTTACTTCCAGCAAAAGCTGCTTTAGGCTTACACACATAACCACGCACCCTGAAGGAGGATTTAATATGGCAGGCCTACGTGTTAAAGTTTTACATAATGTTTAATAAGAAAGCCAGCTGTCATTTGCTCATTTGTCTGACTGGGTCTTCTGCAGTTTGCAATACTTACAGCAAACTTGTTTGCTGCTGGAGATGCTGAAAGTGTCAAAACCTCTTGTACACTATATAGTTTGGGAACGTGTGATCCTTTAAAATGTGTGCAGAAACTTTCTGCTTTGTCCACTTTTTAATCCTGCTCAAATCATCTATATAAATGAACAGACATGCAAATTTTCACACCTCAGACTTTATTTTACTTTTCTGTGTTAGCCTCCTTCTCTCCTTTTTAATAAACGCATTCAAACTCTTTGCTGTTGGCAGTTTCTCATCATCAGCCTCCACTCTGGATCCAGTTTTATCTGCTTTTTTATTTTTATTTTTTTTTTAACTTTTCCACTTGTTTCCTTCCACTAGAGAAAGAGAGAACGGAGAGAAGGGCAAGAGCAGAGTTTGCAATACAGTTCTCCAAGAAGACCTCCCCTCGTGCTTGTGGAAATCAGTTGCTTTGACATCACTGTCACCAGGTGCAAAAGTTGGTCCACAAACTTCCCGTAGTTGTTACTCACTGACTGGCCTGTGAGCTCTGGGTGATCTGACATTTATGACAGGGTCTTGCTGTCTCCCCTTTGAAATTTATCATACCAAAGAGATGTCAAAATACTTATCAGTAATAGCAGAACTAAGAAGTGTAGTCTTGGTGTTACATCAGCAATTTGCAATATTCTGCTATTCCACATTGTAAGTCAGTCCTAAGCATGTGTCCCCTCTGACATGTGAGCAATTACTTTGAAACACACACATCCAATCAGGTTTTAGTTGCTCTGGTTTTTTTTCTTTTTGCTTTGTAGCGATGGCTGCTCTGTCACGGCTCCTAAGTCACAGGATGGGCTCTTGATTCTCACATGATAAAGTAAAGGGAATTGAGTTTAGTGCCTCAAAGACCATGTAAGTCTCTGTTTGTCATTTACATTTTTCAGTTATGGTCTGAGTGGCTGTATGAAGCTTTGTAGGCTGTGTTACAGCTGTTCTTCCACATCCTTTAAATGGAACCTCGAGTTCCTAACTACTTCTTCATCTTTGCTGGTTATTTTCATTTGATGTGGAGCTGCTGTGAGTGGGGAGCTGCTGAGTTTCATCCCACTGTCATTGCTGACTATATGTGGAAATGCTTTGCAACTTTGATATGGCACCTTCCCAATGCCAAGGCTAGCTAATACTTCGTGAAGTGCTGTGTATAAGAATTAAATGAAAGCATGCTTAAAGTTACATTCTAAGCAGCAGAATAGGATGGTGTTGTTTTTGTTTTACTCTTTGACAGAGAAAGCCACAGCAGAAAAAATACGGAATTTGGAAAATGAGGGTGGTAAATCTTATGGAAAAACTGTCATTGGTATGTTCTGGTCTATACTTTAATCCTGTACTTTGTGCCATGAGCTCTGTAGGGAAGGTAACCCCAAATGTTACTGCTCTGATGCTGTTTTAGAGCTTTATCCCTCAATATCTCTGTCCAGAGGGGGACTCTCTGATATCACGGATCTAACTCGTACTGCTTGCAACAGGAACAGACTGTTTGCCTCTGAGAGGGCAATCACTTTTTCCTCTCACAGTTTGGTATCAGATGGAAGATGCTTTACAGAAGAAAGAACAAGGAAGGCCATGGCCCTGTGGACCTCACCTCACTCAGGATGTGATGCTGTAGATGATGCTGAAAGACAGCCTGACCACTTGAAAGATCACAAGATTTGTGTGATCTTTTATAAGCTATCTTCTCATTCATCCACATGAAACATAGGTAAAAAGGTCATGATGCATTTGATTGTATCGCTCTCCCAAACTCCCAATATAGTTTTCTAAACCATTTATGTTGCTCTGCTTATGTTTTGTCACCTGAAGAGTATTTAGCACCATTGACACATTTAAACTTTCATAATATTTTAAACTGCTGCAAATTTTGAAACCTTTTTTCTTTCATGTAGGCTTCACTGTTTGAATCCCTGGAAAAAAAATAGAATATTCTTGTACTCACACTTTTGAGAGATGAAGCTGTGCCAGTATGCCTTCACAGATCCTCAAAATGGTAATTACAGAAATGGAAGTTGCATGCATGCACCAGCAACCTGGGGAGCTGCAGTACTTCAGTCTCCAAATAGGTGCAAAGGCACATAGGAAATCTGGGCCACAGCAAGTGTTTTTCCTTCTTTTCCTTTTTTTTTTTTTTTTTGCTTTTTTTTCAGTATTACTTTTTGTCACATATGGCTTTTCAGAAGAAAACCCCTACTTAGTCTCACTGGCATCTACTTTCCCCAAGTTTGTATGACAGCCTTGGTTGCGGAAGGAGAAGAGGGGCTGCAGTGGGGAGAACAGAACCAGAAGACTGCCGTGTAAGTGAATGCTGGCTTAGACACAGTGAGAATCTCCTTTTAATTCTAATTATAAATAAAATTCATAAAAATCAATTTTCCAAATTTATCTAGATCTTGAATTTCCAAGGACTTTTTTTTTTTTTTTTTTTTTCCCAAATGAGCAGAGATTTATCCAGAAAAGTATTTAGCTGAAACATGCTGTTGAAATAAAATTTAGAAAGATCTCTGGTCAGCCTCAGCCTTTATACTCAACACTGTAGCTGTCTTGACCTCTGTTATTGGACTGAATGTAAACTGCAACAAGCAACCTTCTTCCAGCATTTCTGATGGCTGCTGGTTTTTCACACATTTTTTCCTTGCAGCAGCTTCACGTGTTATTGAAGCATCTCTCCTGTACTGTATACCTCCTGTGCTTGAGTGCTGTATCTCTAAAGTTGTGGAAGCTATCTGCCCAGGAGATGAAAACACAAGGCCCAGACATCAGCTCAGGCTGAGTTGTACTTGCTGGAGGAGATGACCACGCATGGGGGAGGCCCAGCACAGCTCTCGTGACTGGTGAGTGCAAAGCAGCTGTGGTGCTGCTCTGTCTCGACCCAGCTCATGATGTCTCCCAGCATCATGCTTACGCTGTTTAGATCTCTCTAGGGGTTCTTTCGCAAGCATGTTCTCCCTGTGGGGATTGCACTTTGGGCATTAACAGCTCTAAGAGTTCATCTCACTTCTCAGCACTACCTGGAGATTTTCCCATGTGTGCACAATGTGTACTGCTTCTGGGCAGAGGCTTATGTTTCTTCGTGTTGGTGGAGATGTGCGCAGGTACCGCTTTGGCATTCAGGATTCAGTTCAGAGGACCTAGTGAGAGAGTCATGAGGTCAGCTTCTCTCTTTAGTGAGGAATTTCTATTAATGCTTGTATTTTCATCCAATACGTGTCTTAGAGTGAAAGGATGCCTTCAGCTCACGGTGAAAAACAATCCAGTCTTTGTTGAGTTGGAAGGTCAGTGGTGATGAAGGCCTTGCAGTGCTGATCTTAAACAAGGACATTTTCTGCAGTTAATCTTTGAATAGATGAGCTGAGCAGATCCTGTAATACACACACTGAAAACACATTACTGAATATTCAGAAACACAAAAAGTAGCTTGATATTTTTCCTAGAAAATGAAGAATTATGACAATTAAAGCAATTGTTTTTCTCCTTTTCCCCCAACATCTTGCTGTAAATAATTTCGTTAATCCATCACAAATCTATTGAAAGCATTAGGTGAAAATCTAGAAGTCCATCACACCCAAAACTCTGCTCTGCCTTGCTGGCTGCTCTCAGCCATCAGCTGCACAGTGCCCCAGTTCTGCAGAGACGGCCTCTGAAAAGATTTCTGGTGGCTTTTTTTTTTTTTCTAGAAATCATTCTGTAAGAACAACATCAAAAAGATGGCAGGGAACATCCACATGTATTATTTGCTGTTAATAGCAATACCTTCTTTTGGCCTTTTTAAAGGCGACATCGGGTGAAGAAATCTGTGACAACCTGCAACAGAGCAACCTACTTAGCTCTGCTTTGAGGTGGGCATGTTCCCAAGCAGAAAGCTGTTCAAAACTTTTTGCAAACTCTATTCAGCAACTTCTTTTATATATATATATATATATATCGCAGAGAAAGCATTGGGTTTTGTAAGGGCCTGCAATTGCTAATAGTTTTTCAGATTATGAAAAGTGGAATTGTGTGAGAAAGTCATTTTCTGTTCTCTGATTGCCTTTTACGTTTTGCCTGGAAAAAAAATGTGTTTCTTTTGTTGGGCTACACGCAGCGGCACATTTGTGTCTGGCATGCTGCTGGTTCTGCTATCATTCAGCTATGACCTTTCTCAGAAAAAAAAACAACCTGAAAAGATCATTTCAGATGCAAAAATCAGCCACCCTTCAGTTCTGGATAAATCTTTTGCCATCTAACCTAATGGAGGTTTCCGGTGGATTTTACAAAGGTGTGCTGCATTCCCTTCATTAGCAGCAGAAGCCAGGTCTGATTGCTCTCCTACCTTATTGGACTCAGCCACGTGGCTGAGGTGTGGTGGAGTGAATCCAGGTTACTGCTCCATGCTGTTTGGGTATCTGTACTAGAATTAAAAACAGCGTCACAGAGCACAGGACCCAGTTCATAATTTGAAGTTTGCTCTTGTAATTTACAGTAGAGTTTGCAGCTTTATTTCCTGTTCACTCTTCAAGTTCCCCCTGAAAGCAGAAGTAGTGTCTTCTGGGCAGGCTTTCTCATGGTGCTTACTGTCCTTCCCATGCTCTGTGGACTGCAGTGACCTGATTGCCCTGTCCCTAAGCAATGAAGGGTTCCTAAAATCCTATTTTTGCTGATAAGAAATTGAGGATATCCGTGAGCTTTGGGATCTTCAGGAAAAAAAGATTATTTGCGCTTCTAGGGCTATTCCATCTTTTGCTGAGATATAGCTGCATTTAGCGGAAGTATTTGAGTATGAGGCTCTCTGTCCATACAGCCAAATAAAACAGCATCCATTAGTGGGCTTAAGTACTGGATAGTAATTATCTTTATCACTTAATTGGCAGCTTCCTCTTAGCTATGGCTGGGCTACACCAGTTGGCAGCCTATATTACTAAGGGATGATGCTCCAGGTACCATCCATAGCAGACAGGAGGGAAGACGCTGCACAGCATCTGGCTCTGTCCTCAGTCCTCTGACCCGCTCCAGCGAGCCCTGCTTCCTCAAACGTTCCTGCATGCCCTCACACCATGCTGGATGACATATGCCTTTGCTCTAAAATTATCACTGCTGAAATAACTTCAGTCCCATGATTTAAAATATTTTGAATTAAACACAACTCCCTGTCCTAACATTCTTGTAAGACTACGAAGTGTTGCACAGGCTCGGCCTGCTGACTTGTGAAAGGGCTGCATGAATCATATGCCTTATTTTAGATGTCCAAAAGATCTTTAGATCTCAGTGAAGCAAAGTACACCCTGAAAACAGGTAGACAAATACACCTGAACGAATGGCTCTCCCCTTTGTGCTAGGGCTTCTGGGGAAAGTTGACAGCCTGAGCATGATTTCAGTGCTATTTAGTACCAAAATGAAATGCAGCCTAAGTTATTTCTGTTAATTATTTCTTATTATTTTCCCTTATGGAAGTCTGCAAGGCTTCTTCCCCACAGAAACAGAAAATGTGAAGTACTTTCTGCTCTGACATCCTCTGTAAAATCAGTGGTTTGTGTCTCTTATAGCCACAGTTATTCACATGCAACAAATCATTACTGCTTTCTGTTGTTATTTTTAGAACCTAAATATAAATGGTGCAATAAATGTAGAGGAGGAAAAAACAACCTTAGTGCTTCAGCCCTTCAGTGTTGAGAGATCAGCTGCTGAGGCTCATGCACTGGGCTCTGGCAGTACCTGCAGGAAGTGTGTGCTTGAGCTCTGCATGCTTTGTGGGGAGCCAGCAGCCACTCTCAGCTGACAGGTCTTGCAGATGAACCAGACGTGACATCTGTAAAACACAACAGTACCAAAACCCAATGGATTCATATCACATGGCTCACCAGGAGGCACATCTGATATTGTCAGTAGTAAGCCCTTTGCCTTAGGCTCTACTAGCTGGAAATAATGGAGACTCATATCAATTAATGAATGCAATGTTGTGCCATCAGCAGAACCTGAATGCTAATCCTTTATTTCTGGCTCTACACTGCAGTGCTGGGCAGCAGCAAATGTCCTTCCGTATCTGATTTACCTTTTGTGACTCCATTTCCTTGTCTCCAAAACGAGACAGTGGGTGATAGTGTTTGCAGAAGAGATTAACTGATGGGAAGATCCAGATTACAGCTTGGGGGAAGAGGTGTTTGCCCACATGCTGAACAAGCATTTCCATGTTCTTAATTTGTAATAGCTTGCTTGTCCTTTCCTTCACATTGCATGTGGGATTCATCTAGAAGAAACTAAATGGGAAGGGCCAAAAGAGACAACTTTGATCACATCTGTATTCCTGTACAGAGCATCATCTATTAGCTGATTCTAAGTGGGTTTCCACTTAATCCAGTGGTAGGCTTAACAGATCCCATCCCTGTTTGGATGTGCCATGCTTTGTTCTTTACACTGTCTAGATACAGCAATTTGTTCCTTTGGGATATAATCCATAGTGGTAAAGGAAAAGCCATTGGCATTATTGTATTCATTATTGTATTTGTTTCATGAAAGTTGAATGAGAATAATATTTGTGACTTTTGTTCACAATCTGAATTCTGTTAGGTTCACTCAGATGTGCCATTGGCATTGCTCAATTTTAGCAGCTTCCCACTGAGCCTCAAGACTGTAATGAAACCTGAAATTGAGCAATGCATAAATGAGATGCATCCTTCAGGAGCACAGAAAGTAATAGCTTTCCATCTCACCCGCAAAGAAGAATTAAATTTCATTTTTAGTTAGACATTTGCACATTCACATCCTTCCTCTCAAGGGAACTTGATTTCCTAATCGCTATAAAGCTTTTCAAAGAGGCAGAAAGAAGGCAGAAAATAATATAACAAGCAGAGGTTTCCACATCAGGTTATCTATATAACACAGATGCTGCCCAGCTGTAGCTCATACTCTATGCCAAACGTCATGGCCAGCACTGCTGCCTGCCAGTGCCGAGGCCCTGGGCTGAGCTGGATCTGCTTCCCTCCCACTAGTGCAGGGCACAGCAGATGAGGCTGAGCAAAACTCATCTACTTCTCCACTTCGTTTTGACACCATTTCTGAGCCTCACTTTCTAGAATCTCTGCCCTGCTATGCCAGCAAATGCCAGTGTCTAATGTTTTAATGCATTTATGCAAGCATCCTCTAACAAGTAAGCACTGCATCAGAAGAGTGATGTAGGATCAAGACTCAGAGAGAAGCAAGGCATGATTTTGTTGCCCTGTTTCCAAGCTGCAGGAGTAGGGTGCATCTCTTTTTTCTCTTCCTGCTAAGTTCTTTCTTAACCTTGGAGGTTTCTAACCTCCACAGGTACTGCATCTGTTACTAAGATGTTCTACACAAGCCTTCAAAAAATATTTTTGCTAGGGCTAAACCAGAAAACTGCTTTGTTTATGTGACAGGCTGTACTGGGATGGAATTAATTTTCTCCATTGCAGCCCATATGGTGCTGCTATGAAAACCAGATTGCTCAAAGGCTTGCTCTTGTGGTGTATTGGGTGTAGGTGGCAAGAGTTGTGTACTGGGGAGTCTGCAGAAGTGGCCTCTGTGAGCAGTTTGGAGTTTCCCCTGTGCTGAACATAAGCTGTTGCAGCTGCTCTTTGATGGATTCACTGTGTGGCACAGGTGAGCCCATCAGCCAAGCTGGTCACATCTCTGTGAAGACACATTTAAGAAAGGGAACAAAGTCCCACAGAGAGGAAGAGGGGACACCAAGGTCAAGAGAAGTTCTCCAAGCACTGGAGCGGATGTCATTGCTGCTAATGGAAAATGCACACCAGAGTAGAGGAGAAATGTGAGAAAGAAAGAGCAGCAGAGAAACTCCCCAACGCTGTTCAGGGTGAGGGTAGGAGTCTGGAGTGAAAGGGTGAATCTGAGCCTGGGAAAGGAGAAAGAAAAGATGTAGGCTTAGTATCTGTCTCCTTTCTCACTACCTGAATTAGAAAATAAACATCAACTATCATTGCTAACATATTAAGTAATTTTCTTCCGTGTGAAGTATATTTTTCTCACTGTGGTAAGTGATCTCCCTGTATTTATTTCACCCCATAAGCTTTATTGTTCTCTAAGTTTTGACGTGTTTTTTTCAATTTTCTCCATCTTATGGTGGGTGGAGGAAGAGAGTAAGCAAGCAGATGGTGGGAGTTCAACTGTTGGACACTGCTAACCCACCATAGGCAGCATGCTTGGAGCACCTATAGAACAGGTTTCTGCCAGAATTTCTTCATTTGTGGCTGGAGTGTTAGCCTGTAGCATAAATTCAGTTTCTTCCTCTGCTTAGAAGAACTCAAATTCTTACTTTTCTACTCTGTTGGCAATGTACTAGTTTGACTTTTTGCCTTGCTTTGGAGCAGGAATGAGGATTTGGGAGATTTCCTGATCTGTCTGTGCAATGGATCTCCTCAGCAAGCCACAGGGTTGCACTCCCATTTTCTCTTGTGGGGTATATAACAAACTTTGGCAGGGAAAGTATTTGGTGACAGAGGATTCTGTCTTTTAGGGACTAGAATTTCTCCTGCGCTGTCTTTGAGGTTGCAGACCTTGAAAAAATCTTGCATCAAGGAGTTCAAGTTCTCACTACAAATCAGCCAAAAGTGGTTCTTTGAAATTATTTAACTAGTCCGATGGATAATTGTTTCTTTTTGGTTTTAAATAGCCAATCCCAAAAACGAGGTCCCAGCTGAGGTTTCTGACCAGATACAATTACGTGTTCTTGTTCGCCTTCCCTGTTGACTGTGCTCAAACAGCCCTTTGCTTGGTTTCCCCATTTCCTATGAACCCAGTTCTACTTTCTACAGCTCTATGGCATTATGTGAGGACTCCCCAACACTCTCCCCTGAACTTTGAGTTCTGTCTGCTGCTGACTAATTGACTAATCAGTTCCCCTTTGAATTTAGTCCTTAGGTTAAAGTATCCAATTCATCTTCCTTGTGATTTAACTTAGGCTTAAAAATAGGTCTCTAGAAAGATTAATATGTTGTATTGTTCAACTTTCCTTGCACTTCCTTTACACTGGGGCAGGTTGGATACTGACACTTCTGAGTTACAGATCTGATAAAAACTTTTGCAGAGACATAAGAGCATCCTCAAAGCTCTCTTCAGAATTCTCTTTCTGTGCTAATCCAAACACAATCTTTTACAAAAGTCGGGAGTCTTATGTTTCTCTTAATTCCAGCAAGACACTGCTAACCATGCTGCATGTCTCCTTGTGGAGAGAAGACAAGTTTCTCTTGTTTGATCAGCAGTCCTGGAAAATAAAGCACATAAGTTCCAGTAATAAACTAGTTTTGCTATAGAAGGAAATACCTTCATTGAATTAGCTCAAAAGGTTATAAAACTTACTTAAAATCACCTATAGAGATGCCTTTGGGCTCAGGAAAGCCTTTGTGTTTGTGGACAGTTTAAACTGAATCAGTTCTGTGGAGTAAACAGATGTGATTGTTTTCCTCTTCAGGCAAACCAATCTAGCTATAACCTTATGAGGGTATAAATCACTGTGCAGACTCCAGGAAACTCACCAATGTAGGTTGATATGGCCTCAGCTTCATATCTCTTTAATCAACTGTGAAGACAAGCCTAGAGAGGATATGGTCTTGTGCTACCCATGAGTTTGTTTGAGTTTTTTGGCTAATTTTTTGACTCCTTGTCTCTTACTTTCCAGTTCCTAAGTAAAATTCAGTTTTGACTGTAGACTGTTGAAGTATTAAGGGTCTGTTTTTCCATGTGTTTCCTCTGAGTCGCAAGGAGTTGGATGTTACCTGTTGTTATCTGTTCTGTGGTCACTATACCCTTTTGCTTGACTCTGGTCAGGCTCATGTGCCACAATGATCAACAAATCATTATGTCCAAACCTGTGTTTTGTTCTCTTTAATTGCAGCATTTGGGAGAAAAACAAAACCTCTGCAACCTTAACTTGGTGGGTACTTTTGTTAAAGTTGAGTTACGTTGAAAGGCAGAAGTAGGCTGGAAATGAAGCCTCACAGCTGAAATGCTTGGATTGTATCTATATTTCTGTGCTATGCTTTGAGGGTAAATTAGACCCACTGCCTCTTCAGTTGGTACTCAGATAGTTAGAGCCAATGCTATGGAAATGTGAATCTGATATGTATGCTAGTAATATTTCTCTTCCATCTTCTCCATCTTGCTTGGCTGGTTGGTTGAGAACTTCTGTTATTGCCCTGAAAGTGTCAGATAATTAAAAAAATTATTTGGCACATCCAAGTGTGTGGAGGATGTTTACTGCTCCTCAGTAGCAGTAATTATGCATCAAATGGGAGAGTGAACCTTCTGGAGACTGGAATTTCCTCTAAAATATGAAGCCTGTGGCAATGCTGTCCCATGTTCTAATTGCGCATGTATATATAAACTTCTCCCTAATTTTATTTGGATATTTAAAAGATAATTTGTATTAAATCTTGTTTTGATTGAAGAATTAGTTCTTAAATGCTACTTCTGGGTGTCAGTGATATAATTATCACCAAAGAAGGAAATGCTTTTAACCCGAAGTACAGATGGGAAGGCTGCAGCAGAGAGCTGCTGCATGAGGGAGGACTCAGTGAATAAGAGGCAGAGAAAGGCCATGCAGGTTTGGAGCTGTGCTGGACCATCTACCTAAGCAAAGCTAATGAGTTTTAAGTGATGAGTCGGGGAATCACTGCTCCTGTATGGCTTGAAGCAGTGGAAACAAGGGGCCCTCACTCTGCTCTTTTGCTCCATCTTGCAAATACAGCTTGAGAACCTGGACAGTGCAGAGTCAGGATGATTAAAATCCATTATTTAGATAGATACAGTTACTATATAATTGAGTCTCAATGAAACTGTTCACTTGTAAGCATCAGTCTGAAACATTACCCTTAATCAAACACCAAGAGAAAAGAAGCCTTCAAGTTTTCATTGACCTCCATTCTTTCATTTTATCTCACAGTAACTAACAGTATTCCTATCTTATTTTCTTTGTATTGAACCTAAGATCAAAGCACTAACTACAATAAAACTTCAAATTGTAATCAATTTAATAAGCACCAAAGGAAGTGCTTTGACTAAATGAAAAGCTTTTAGCCACGTCTCTGCCTAGCAGCCTGTGCATGCTGGCACTGCTCTGCTCAGTGTCTCGGCTCCACTTGGCGCCTCCACATTCCATCTCTTGGCAGCTCAGGCAGTGCCTGTCCTGCTGTGCTGCTGCTATCCACTTGCTTTTCCCACTCCGGGAGTGTGAGCAGCTTTAGTCTATTCAGCTCGCATGAGACAGGCCTGAGTAATTACACCTTGGAGACCTTCCTGGAGCTGAAGATAAACATCGGGAAAGCAGAGGTTTATTTACTCCTAATCTAAGCAGAATTTACCCAGTTCTTGGTACCTAGCATGGAACGTTTTAGTTTATGACTTCTTTCGCTTATCACTGCCCGAAAGCAGTCCAAAAGCAAGTAGCAAGTTGCTACTCAGGCCATTTCCTCTTGGGGCTTTCAAATACCAGGGATGCATTTCTGGAACTCCTTCTATTCTTTAGTACATAAAGCTCCAGTTATCTGCAAGTTTCTGATGTCAACTATGCTGCAAGTATCAAACTTTACTTTTTACAGAGCAGTTGGAGTAACAGAATCATAGAACAGCATAATATCCTGAGTTTGAAGGGACCCACAGGGATCACCGAGTTCAATCCCTGGCTTCATATTGGACCACCCAGCATTCAAACTCAGTGTCTGAGAGCACTGTCCAAACACCTTAAAATGCGGCAGCTTGGAGCTGTGCACATTACCCTGAGGAACCTGTTCCATGCCCACAGCCCTCTGGTGCAGGACCTTTTCCTAACACCCAACCTAGCCCTCCCCTGGCACAGCTCCATGCCATTCCCCCAGGACCTGTCACTGTCATCAGAGAGCAGAGCTCAGCGCTGCCCCTCTGCTCCCTGTGAGGAGCTGCAGCTGCCATGAGGCCTCCCCTCAGCTTTCTCTGCTCTGGGCTGTACAAACCAAGGAGCCACAACAGCTTCCTATATGTCTTAGCCTCAGATCTTTTATTGCTTTCATAGCCCTCTTTTAGATGCTCTTTAACGCGTTTATGTCCTTAAATATAAGAAGACATCCACACCTGTGCCTGCTCAAGTTGAGGCTGCACAGAGCAGAGCAGCATGGGACAACCCCTCCCCTCACCCGCTGGCAGTGGTGGGCCTGGTGCACCCCAGGGTACAGTTGGCCCTATGGCTGCAAAGGCACACTGCTGGCTCATGTTGGCTTCCATCTACCAGAATGACCAGTTCCAGTCTCATATCTCCCAGCCTGTACATGTGGCCAGGATTGTTCCCTCCCCGGCACAGAATTCATCAGTTGCTCTTATTAAATGTTGTGTGGTTGGTAATTGCCTAGCCCTTTATCAGCAACTCTTTGTGATGCCTCTCCACCCTCAAGGGAGTCAACAGCTTCTCCTGGTTTATTGTCATCTACAGATTTAGTATAACCTCAACTTGTATCCAGTGCATTTATGAAAGCATTAAAGAGAACAGGTTCTGAGGAATCCCACCAGTGACTGGACAAGATATTGCTCTTGCAAAGCAGACCACAGTTCAACAAATTAATTTTCCGTTCAAATTGTGCTGCTGATCTGGAATGCCAACAACGTAGGCAATTACATGGGCACTGCCTTCAGAATTGGGAAG
The DNA here is from genome assembly GCF_023343835.1 of Lagopus muta. Lineage (NCBI taxonomy): Eukaryota > Metazoa > Chordata > Aves > Galliformes > Phasianidae > Lagopus > Lagopus muta. Next base: position 44,475,069 of record NC_064438.1, read on the forward strand.
CAGTCTGTGCTGACTGGTTCTGCCTATTCTCTACCAAAGGCTATATCAGATAGGTACAGGGCTGTAGAGAGGACTAGGACAGAAAAAGTGGGAAGAGCAAAATAAATACGTAAGACAAAGGTTACAGCATCAGAAGACCATAATCTGCTGTACAGGATCTTCTAATGGAACTGATGATATTGTCTGATTTCCTCCTCTTTCTTTACCTTCTTTCATCTTCTGTTTGGAAACAGGAAGGGATGTAGTGAGACCCTGCTTGTCTTTTCTATTCCCTGAGGCAGTTCATAGTGCTGAGCATAAGGGGAAGTAGGAAGATGAGTTAAGTCTCACTGGGGGCAGCCTTTTGATACATCATGGGTAACAATACCTGTGCCATGGAAGGACAGACACATGGATAGAGTAAAACTATATGGCTGAAGTTTTCTTTCCAGGTTGTTCTGAGAGATTAGGCCTGTAATTCTGGGGCAGGTGGGGCTAGTAGCAATATATCTATAGGACAGGAAGGCAAAAGAGCAGGTGGGAGAAGGTGTGAAAGGTATCTTCCCAAGATGAAACACACATGTGACCATCCTGGTGTGACACTGTTGGGCTGAAGCTGCTTGTTCCATCATTCTATGCTGGTTGTGCAGAGCACCTTCATGGTGCTACAGGCCGATACATTCTTTGTGATAGCCGATGCAAATTGTGCACCAGTGCATGTATCCTGCTTACATAGGTAGAAATATGTTTGAAAATTATGATCATTTTTATTCCACAGCCTCAGAATCCCTGACAGAAGACTGCTCTCAAAACTCTTTCGGGCCCCCAATCTGACAGATGTCAGCAGTGAGTGAAAAAAAGCAAAACCAAAACAAAACTACCAAAAAAACCAAAAATAAAAACAAAAAACAGTTTGGATTCTTTTAAATTAGAACAGCATTTATCAGTCATTAGGTATCTGTGGTACACAAGCACTATGCTAACTAGGTTTATGCTGATAAACCATGACAAATACATGGTAGGAAATGTCCTCATTGTATATTCTCCTGCAGTCTTATGAGCGCACTTGAGAATGATTATAATGATCTATGGAGCTTGTACTAAAACTTATAGGCTATAAATGATTTTGGTTCTTGAGCAATAAGCAGACAGCGCTGCATCCTCAAAGAAGGCCACAGAATTGTTTAAATGCTTTCAGCAGGAGTTTTAAATCCCCTCAGGACTTTGTTAGTGCTTGTATATTTTGTAAGATTTAAATACTATGGTGATGAGTAGCAAGATAAAAACACAAATAAAATAGTAATAGCTACTGCTGAAATAGCTGCATTTGGGTCAAGGACTGACTAAGTCCATTTGTTAGAGATAAATTAGTGACAGTTTACCCTCACCTGGACTTATTTGACCTAACAGACTTCTGCAGTGTGCTGCCAGTAAGGTTAGCTCTCAGAAAATGTTAATGCAGAGTCTGTGGGTAGGTTTGTCAGTGAGGTCATCTTCCAGTTGCAAGGAGGGACTTCAGAAAAGCTTACAGTGATTTATATATATTTCCATTGCACAAACAAACCCTCACAAGAGGCAAGTGGCTTGCAAAAGACTTTTGTTCAGTACTTAGAAATCACCTTTCAAAAAAGTATGTAAATGACCAGCAGAATATACTGAAGGGATAGGTTGTAATGGTCCTAATTCCTACCTCTTGGTCTTCTTACTTAAGAAGTGTCTGTTACCCCCAAGGTGAATTGAGAACAGCCATCCTTTAAAAGCTTCTTAATTACATATTTAACTGGCTGGAACCTTTCTGTCTGTTGGATGATAAACCTGCCTAAAGTACATATTGACAAAAGATACAGTCTCTTAAGTAAATAAAAGACAGCTTAGAAATTTCCTCATTGGATATTTGCTATTGAGACCAGAATATCTCACAGAGGTATCATAGAGAACATAGAAATAGCATGGAAAAATTGACAAAAGGAGAAATTAATGCAGGAAATAGAATGGTCTTTATTCAAGCATCTGATTCAGTTGTGCTTAATGAAGGAAAGTGCATTACTGATGCTTTTGAAAGACAAATGAATTGACCTTGGAGAAGATTTCCATGGGGAAGTCATGCTTTAGCAATCTGATAACCTTCTATGATGAAATGACAGTCTTGGTACATGAGACTTGAGAGCAATGAATGTTGTTCACCTCGATTTCATTAAAGCTTTTGGCACAGTCTCCTTAAAGATCCTTATGGAGATGGTGATAATGGGATGGATGAATAGACAGTGCAGTGAATTAAAAACTGTCTGAACAGCCAGGTCCAAACAGAGCTAGTTGGATGCCAGTAACTAGAGATGTAGGTCAGTAATGGGTCTAATCATATTCAACACCTTCATTAATCATCTTGATGATGGGGCAGAGTTCATCCTCAGAAAGTTGTGGATGACACAAAACTGGAAGGAGTGGCTGATAAACCAGGGGGTTGTGCTGCATCCAGTGGGACCTCAACAGGAAAAGAAATAAGCTTACAGGAACCTCATAAAGTTCAGCCAGAGGAAGTGCAAAGTCCTGCATGTGGGGAGGAACAACCCCTGGCACCAGTAGTTTTTCAGAGAAAGACCCAGATGTCCTCATGGACGCTGTTTTGAACAGGAGCCTGCAGTGTGCAGTTACCAGCAAGACAGCTAATGGTATCCTAGGCTGCATTAACAGGAGTGTTGCCAGCAGATGTAGGGAGGTAATTCTTCCCTTCTACTCAGCACTGGTGAGGCCACACCTGCAGTGTCCAGTTCTCCCTAGTACAAACCACATACATGAAAAACCACATGAAAAAGTTCACAAAGGATCACTTAGACATGTAAAGGACTGGAGCATCTCTCCTATTAGGAAGGGCTGAGAGAGCTGGGACTGTTTAGCCTGGAGAAGAGAAGGTTCAAGAGAAATCTTACCAGTATAAAGACCTAAATGAGGTTGCAAAGAGAACAGAGACAGACTCTTTTCAGTGATGCCCAGTGACAGGACAAGAAGCAGTGGACACACACTGAAACACAGTAAGATGTCTGAACATCAAAAATGACTTTTATGCTGTGAGGATAGTGAAACAGTAGAACAGATTGCCCATAGAAGGTTGTAGATTCTCCACAGAGATGTTTGGAGATATCCAAAAGCTGACTGGACACAGTCCTGGACATGATAATCCTGCTGGAGCATAGGATTTGGACAAGATGATCGCTAGAGAACCCTTCCCCCCCAATCATTCTGAATTCTGTGAACATTTCCTGTAAAGTGACTGTGAAGGCAGAGGATGAGCTTATAACTTGATTTGAACTTAAAATTGAACCTCTTTGCTGTTGATAATTCAGTGTAGGAAACAATTTCTTGGTGCAGTTTTTTTCTCCCAGATCAAATAGTTTGAACTGGAGTGTGTTAGAGGAAACACTTACCTGAGACCCTTGGGAGTGAAGGAGCCACCTGCAGGAAGCAGAATGCCTATAATTAGATGTGGTAGATGAACATAAGCATATCTGGGCGCCAGATTACATGTTATGCAATCATGTTCATCCTTTGCCACCCACGACTTCCCCTGAAGCATACTTTAGCTTGGGCAATATGAGAACAGCACAGGGGATCCTGCATCCTCTTTTTTTTCCAAAGGAAAATGTTTAAAGCAACTCAGCAAAAGGTGAATCTCAGCTGACACTTGGAGAGGTCCTATGATGCAAGCTGCAGAATGGTACTGTGAGACAGTCTTACAGAAGGCAAGAGCTGTTCACAGACACCAAATTGTCCTGTACAACATTACAGCAATCCATGCTATGGCACTTGGACTGTCTTTTACAAAGCACACTCTCCACAATTACACTTTTCATGCAAAGCAGTATAGAGCTTTAGTATAGGGTTGTAATCAATCACTACTGAATTTTCTGATGTTTGCTAGTAATTAGCTGAGACCTGTATTTAATATAAAACCTGCAAATATCTGCATTGTTTTTACATTGGATTGGCCCAAAATAATCAGAAAAATGTTTTACATTGCTCATTTGTCTTTAGCTTGTCTAAATGCTTCAATGTAGGCTGTGAATTCTTACCCTTATGGAGCATCCATCTTTTTAAAATAGAGTAGCCTGCATGTCTTCCCTTTTAAATTGCTTTACTATAACATGGTTACAAACAGTAAGCAAATAAGCATAACACTGTAGAAATCAAGTGAATGCTATTTAAAATTTACTTTCAGGTTCTTAGCAATATTTTCTGTATTTAATAATGCACATCTTGCTGATAAGCTAGGCACTAAAAAAGGAACCCTGCATATGAGATTCCCTAATAACAATTAAGGAACAAAGGTTTGGGGAATGAGTAACAATGAAAGCTAAAGATAACAGTTGACTCTAGATCATTCTGACCTTTGCCAGAATGCATTTGGTTACAAAGACATGAAGTAACCTCTGTAATCCTTTAAGTGAGGTTACTCCAATCATAAAGAGATCGTAAAAATAGCCCTCGAAATGTAAGAGGTTTATTTCAGTGGTCAGCACCCTAGACTAGGTGTTCTAAAGAAACAACAAAGAAAATGATTCATTACACATAAAGCGTGGAGGATTCTTAATGCCTACAGCACAGCTTTCAAGCTGGGGAAAATGCACTTCTTTTTTCTGTCTTCTACACAACCTCTTACATCTTAGTTCTGTCTCTCCCTTCTCTTCAATACAAACAAGATATCTTCTCTTACACATTAAACTTTGACTTTCTTTCCTTCCTTTCTTTCTCATGTGTTGTTGCATTCCACTGTAAATATGACCAGCCATGCATTTTCACCTTGTTCTGCTTTAACTGTGTGAAATCCTAAAGCATATTCTATTTTGGGAACAACCTAGCTTTTGGCATCCAGTCCTCAGCAACCTGGAAGTAGAGTCATGGTTAGTGTCCAAGGCTACAAATCAGATTAGTTTGGTTGCAGAGAGATATGAGATAAACGTGTCTAAAACTCCCTGTACTTTTCTCTTGCCAGGACATTTTAAAGGGGAAAAATTAAAATCTTACCATATCCCATTGAAAATCTCTCTCATACAAGGTATCTATGTCTTCTAAACATTCCATGGTTGCTGATGTAGAAAGAATGGGAAGAACAATTTAAACCTTGCTGCAATAAAGCAAATTGGATTGTGGCTGTTAAGTTCAAGTGAAAGCTTCTTGTATATGAAGAGCTTACAACTATTTGGCTGGCGGAAAGCCATATGATCTTATAATTAGAAGGGAAACTTGAGATGCTGGCAATTCTTACTATTCTACTGGCTGCATGTGTGCAGGTGCAGAATCACAGAGGTACTGCAATAAATTGTGAGGCATGAGCAGCAAGAAGAGAAGGCAGCATGCCTCTGCTCAGTTGTCAGTACTGCCACTGCCTCCCCATGCAACATTTTTTTACTGTAATTTCCATTCTTGTTTATGACCTTGATGCCAAAGGCCCAAAAGTGATGGGCTAGGTTCTCAGTGCAATGGGTATTCTGCAAGCACAGATCAAAAGGCAATTTTTGAACCCAACTTCAAGCTTGACATCAAATAGTAAAATAAGATCCAAAAGTATGCAGGCATCTAAATAGGAGTACAAGGGATCCTGTGGAAACATTCTGCGTACTATCAGAGGCACGAGGCTCTGGCTACCAGCAGCCTAGTTAGCTGGTAGCATTTTGGTGACACTGTGACAAAAGGGATTTTAAATATGTCTGTGGAACTTCATGGAGCTGCTGTCTTGTGTGAGGGATAAGATACAGAGATACAGTGAGTATTAGGATTTCAAGTAAGTGGATCCTGACATGCAATCTGATCAAAAGCACGTGTTGAGCCCTTTGAGAATGACTGAAAGAGCTAGGATGTAAGACTGAAGAGCTGAGAGTTAAAAAGATGAGAAAGAGAAGATATTCATGCAAAGCAAGAGGAGGAGAAAATGAAGTATCTAGGCAGCAGCAAAGGAAAATGGTTTTTAAGAAGGATTTTGAATTAGACAAGTAGCTAGCAGTGAGACTAGTAAAAACAACCTGTCAGGCTAAGACGTAGCCTGGGCACGAAGACAACAGTGAGAGTCAGAGAGGCAGGGTAAGTTTATCCCAACTAAATTAAAGAAGAGGAAAAAGATAAGGTAAGAAAGACTGCAACCCTTTTGACTTTGGGTTAGTAATCACAGATATTTAAGTAGGTACCTCTGAGAGAGATGGATTTGCACTCAGATATACCCAGCTGGGACAGAGTAATAGATCTGACAAATCTTTACACAAAGACAGCAAATGGCTGGGTTGGCTAGTAACTGAGGAGATTACCTGAGAACAAGAATTCTGGGAGGGTGGACAACGGAGAACGAAGCTCTGGGAATTAGGCTCAGCTGTCTGCTGCTGCAGAGCTGGGAGGTTGTGGCAGAGGCTGCAGGCTCAGTTAGTCCTGAGCTGTGCCTAGAGCCAGGTTCATAGAATCGTAGAATCATAGAATCAGAGGGTTGGAAACGATCTATAAGGTCATCTAGTCTTCTCATTACTACTGCTACCACAAGCTACTAAACGAGGTTGTTAGACATCCCAGTGGGTACAGTATTTTTTCCTCAGATGTTCTCTCTTTTCTGCTCTGCCAAGTTCTGCTGGGTATGTTTTAGCAGGAGCAGACATCTTGTGAGGCCTTTTGTATGCAGAGAGGAGGCTGTCCTAAAGGCCAGAGCTTGGCCAGCCACAACAGGCAGCAAATGTTTTGTGGGAGTGATGACAACAAAGGCCTCACACTTTACTGCACTTTCTGCAGCACTTGCCCATTCCTTCCCTCTCTTCTCCAGCTGTCTTTTGGAAGGAGCTGGTGGAAAAAGAGCGGACTCAAAGACAGATTTTGCCCCAAGCAGAGATGCTTCCTAGTTTGTCCACAGAAAGTAGCTGTATAGACTAGGACCAAGGAGAAGGATGACTGGGCAGAACTGTTCATGGAGAAATGATCACAGACAACATGTCTATGGCCAAAGGCCAGAAAGATAGGTTTGGAACCTTCAGTTTTAGTCCAAGTCCATTTCATGGTATAGTTTTGAGTGAATCCTCTCTCTCCCTGCTGTTCAGCTATCTGTTAAGGTAAAGATTGCATTAATTGATTAGTATGAGTTTTAACAGAAGCATGTACAGAGTTTAGAAACTTCTGCATGATCCAGTTCTTAAAGAGCAAAATATCCTTCTCACTTTCCATAATTTATTTTGCTAACTAGAGATTTTTCCATTTCCTGATTCCTAATGTTGTTTCATTACAGGTGAAAAAGATAAAACCAGCTCCATGAAGTTCAAGAAACTTTGCTAGTCTAAGGGAACAATCTGAAGACCATGAAGCTGTGGGAGGATGAAGGTCTCTTCAGTTTTCTGAAAGGCATCTGAATCTAGAAAAACTTCTCACATACATTAAGCCGGCAGACTTCAAGTGGTTTCCCAGGTTACAGTTCATTAGTGTCTGTACCACAAAAAACCAGGGAACATAGTAAAATAAGGACACTGCAGATTTCATTGTTGTTTGGTGCTAACAGAGAACTTGCTTCTTGTGTAGATAGTTAGACCGTGGTACTTCAAGTATTTTTAACTTTTAGAAATAGAAGAGCTTATATAAAGGATCAGACATAATTCCACAACTCAGAGCATGAGGTAGTGTTCTTCTAAGCTGATGGCATCTAACAGCCACTGTAATATATATATGATACCCACAGGTGGGGAGGATTCACTCGCTCAACACTCTGCTGAGTTCCTCTTTCTAGAATCTCCATGCCATTTTCTGACTGCAGGACAGATGGCTTGAGGCCTTAGGGACTGTTGAAAAACTGGCACTGTGGACTAAGACATCTAGAAAACATAGTGACAAAAAATGAATGTCTTTAGCATCCCCACCTCACCCGAAGAAAATATCTCATTCAGCTACACAGTGAACTCAATATGCTAATTAAAGGTCACAAAGAGAATGAGGAGATATTCTGTACTCTTGTGCATTCTGAGGAAAAATCCTGAGAATTGCTTTTGAAGCAAAGACTACAGAACCTGCACCTGGCTCCAGCAGTCTCAGTGGCTTGTAGATACAAGGATTTTGGCACACAGAACATCCTCCAAGGACCAGGGTCACTAGTAATCAGTCTAGGTGTCCACTCATCTGTTGAAATCAGTGCTTGTCGTACTGCCTAGTGCTGCTTCCCATGTCCTTGTACTGTCCTCCCTGGATGTATCTCACCAGCTCTCTTTTTTTTCTCAATCTCTTTGGGTATGCAAATTTGATGGTCATTGTTTAATAGTGCCCAACACTGTGGCAACTGGCTGTCAGCAAGCACTCCTGGACCACAGCACAGAATAACTGCAGAGTAACAGTGAGAAAGCACACAGGCAGGAGGAAACAGTGCATATTTTTTTGTTTAGCAAATACAGGCTAGGTAGCCTGAGTCTGACTTCAAAGACAAAAAGGTGATCCCAGAAAACAAAAACAAGCTTTCTCAATCCATTTTCCAGTTGCAAGAGGAAGAAAGGGGATTTTGACAGAAAGCAGAGTAGACTCCTTCCCCAATTATTTTTCTGACTTTGCAGATGGACAGCACAGCTCACTGAAGAGGTTACTGGTACATTTAAACATCAGTTACCTAAGTCTACTAATACTAAAATCTATGGGCTAATTAATACTTTCATCAGAAGTTACCAATGAACAAATGTTCTTTTCTGCTGAAGGTCTCTGTGAAACAACTGTCTTGAACACATGAAAAGCTATTGCCAGTAGCAAATTACCATCACAGAGAACTGCACGAATATAAGTCTCATGGAAAAAGTGGCATGCTCTTTATTTTGTGGTTTTTATTTTAGCAGTCACTCTTTGGTCCATGTGCAGCATCTCCCTGATTCACCCCTTTGGCTTCTTGGTGGGACCCTGTATGGTTCTGCAGTGCTGGGAAAGACTTGCGTGTCCTGTATGTTTAGCACCTGAGACAGCTTTCTGTCCCTAAAAACTCCTTATCTTTCTTCAGTCTGATTTTCCTGTCATGACTCATATTACCTCTGAGCCATATATAATGCCAGCCTATAATGCCAGCATTTTAAGCAGCATTAATGTCATTGCGTGTTCTCAGTACAGTCACTGCCTCCTGATAGAATTTGTGCTGCACTCGTCTCTGAAGTAGCAGAGTTGCTGTGTACCCCAGGCACAGACTATTTATTTTTCAAAGGCAAAAAAGGAAGTCACAACAGGATGAGTAACTAACTCTGAATCAATCTAACTGAAAAAAACTGACCAACAGCCATTAACACAAATAAGTCCTGTATGAAGGTTTCACTGGGTCTTGGGCCTTGAATATCAGTTTGAGAGATCTAGGATTCTGACTTAGCGAAGGGAACTTGAAGACAAAATCACAGAATCACAGGGTTGGAAGGGACCTCAAGGATCATGAATCTCCAATCCCCTGCCACATGCAGGGCCATCAACCTCCACATTTAATACCAGACCAGGCTGCCCAGGGCCCCATCCAGTCTGGCCTTGAACCCAGGGACGGGGCATCCACAACCTCTCTGGGCAGCCTGTTCCAGCACCTCACCACTCTCTTGGTAAAGAACTTCTCCCTGATATCCAATCTTAATCTCCCCTCCCTCAACTCAAAACCATTTCCCCTTGTCCTGCAGTTATCAATCCTTTCAAAGAGTTGATTCCCCTCCCCTCAGTAGGCTCCTTTTAGGTACTGAAAGGCTCCAATGAGGTCACCCCGCAGCCTTCTTTTCTCCAGGCTGAACAAGCCCAGCTCGCTCAGCCTCGCAGGGGAGGTGGTCCAGTCATCTGATCATCATTTTCACATTCTGCTGTCTAGCTGTGCCGTGAGACCTTCAGCTGTCCCAGAGGATTTGATTTATTGTGTTTTAATTCCAGTGTAAGCTGTTCACTCATATAACTGCTTGTGGGCTGTCTTGGTGACTGAAAGAGATGTTCTCACTT